>NW_009953205.1:4971508-5004324 GCF_000747805.2 Chaetura pelagica | reverse complement strand
CCTCGGTCGCAGCTGGTGACGACACGGAGGCGACGCGCGCCTGCGCAGAGCGGCGGCTCCCCGGGCCAGGCGCAAAGGTGGGGCCAGCGCAGCTCTGCAGGGTTAGTGAGACTGCCCAAGTGCGGAGGTGACGGCCCTGGGAAGCAGGAGCTGCGCCCTGCGGTTGTCTGAGCCCGGGCTGAGCTCAGGTCTACAGAAACGCGCCCAAAGCAGCCTCCGCTCGGACGAGCTGTGTGGGCAGGGAGCGGTGCGGGGTAGCCCAGCCCTCTCCGTTTGGTCTTGCCTGATCTCTGCATGATGAAGGGCTCTTAAAACCTTTTCAGCAAACCAGAGCCAAAAAGGAGGCGGGGTGTGTGTGTAAATTGTCAGAGTCGTTATATTCTGCTTGCTAAAAACCTAACATCTCTGGCACTGGGTTCCCAAAGAGCTCAGGGTCCCTCATAAATCACAGACCATTGTGGACTCTGGTTTAGAGGGAAGCCATTGCCAACATAAAAATCTGAATGTGCAATGGGAAGTGACATTGTTTATCATAACCATGAGGTTGTACAAAAGTGGAAGCTGGGGTCAAGGTAGATTGTTACACAAGTATTATTACACAAGCCACAGGTTTATTTCAGCAGTGATCAGGATGCAAAATTAGTATTATTTCTAGCTGGAGTAAAAGAAACAGCCTTACAAAATGAATATTACTTATTTACCTCTTCTATACTAACAAATTACCTGTCTTCAGAAAGTGGAGCACCAGTTAATTCAGTTATTATCATGGGGAAATTTCTTTTTCAAAAAGTCTTTATCAGTCATACCTTCTGCAATGCAGGCCACCTAATGTTCTGTAGTCACCACTTCAGTGTGATCATGTACACTTGGACTAGACCAGTCTGTTCAAGTACTGATTTGTAGTGTCCTTCCCATAGTGACAGCGTTGCTTTAGAATCTGGACGCTTGTTATGACAAGCAGCCTAGACACATCAGTCCTTATTTCTCCCTCATGCTGGATTTGCTTGCACCAAAGGTGCTGGGACATTCATTTCTCCATTTCCACCCTGAAGCCTCTTCACCTTCCACCTTTTGTTGCCTGATTTATTCAGCAGATCTCCCCCACCCAGGATTTACAAATGGGGTACTGGAGTCAGCCACTGTGTGAGCTCGTTAGGCCATGGGAAGGCACAGGCCCTCTCTGCCTTCTGGCAGAGTTCTTCCCATCCTACTTCTTTTGGTAGGAGAGAGGGCTTTTTCCCTAGTCCCAGTCTCCATCAAAGCCTCTCCAGCCATAGCCCTCACTGCCATTGCAGGTGCCTGGCTCATGCGTGCTCCTGTTCAGCTGTTCCCAGTAGCTAATTGTGAAAAATGCTGCTGTAACTGTGCCTGTAATCGCACACTTGGCAACATGAGATATTTGTTTGAAATCTGTCCCCATGTTCCTAGCAATCAAAGTCAAAAAATCAGGAAGATGCCACTCCCAGTGGAGTTTAGTTCCTCTGGTATCTTGCTGCCTCTTTCCTTTTGGAATAAGATTAAGTCCTGCTTGCTGTACAATATAGAGATACCTTGAAACCAGAGAAGCCAATGCCATTTCCTTGCTAGCCTAGTCCCAACTTGTGCTGCCCTATGCTCAGACATGATGGTTCTCCAAATTCGGAAAAGGTTTATATTCTTGTCATAGGTGGAAATTGGCTTAAGAGAAAATTAAGCACTGCTTGGTAAAGGATACTTAGGGAGCAAGTTAATGAGGCAGGATATAGGAAACACAATGCTTTTGTTGAGTGCTGCTGTGGAGCACAAAGGCTCTAAAGTGATCCCTATCAGGGAATGAAATTGTAGATCTCTCTCTCTCTCTCTCTCTCTCTCTGTGTGTGTGTGTGTGTATATATAAAGAAGAAAGGGCCAGTCTCTGCAGAGTATTAAGCATGACCACCAGTTGGTTTGTATCACAGACCTCCTGGCAGTTAAGTACATTGCCACAGCAAGCAGATCTCTTGATCTTACAAGGCATGGGCTCCTTGAGTTGTCATTGCTACCAAGGAAAGATCAATTTTCCTGAACAGAGTACCAGGATAAGTGCTATGGGTCTTTAGGGCCACATGAGTGCTCCTTCACTGGATTTATCCTGCAATTCCTGGGGCACTTCAGGGATTAATAGTTAAATCAGTGCTGGCAGTGCTGGTGTTGTAAATCCAATGATCCAGGCTAAACTGGTGCCTGGGGAAGCCAGTCTCTTTCAACAGCTCTATCTCTTCATTTCCCAATTTATCTTCAGATATAATGTCTGAGGGAGCAAGATCAACACGTTAGTGTGTCCAAGCAAGAAGGTTCTGTGTCAGGAGCCAGGGCTCCCATTGGATAGATGTGAAAAGGAATAGGCAAAGAAACTAAAAAAACAGAGAGCACGCAAAGGGAGTTTGTAGATAAGCAGAGAAATGAGGAAAGATGGGTGAAATGTGTATATAAAGTGAAGTGGAAATATGCAAACAAAGTAATTATGATACTACGAAGACAGGCTGAGAGAGTTGGGGTTGTTAAAAGGCTCCAGGGAGACCTTATAGCAGCTTTCCGGTGCCTGAAATGGCTACAGGAAAGCTGGGGAGGGGCTTTTCACCAGAGGGGGCAGTTATAGGACAACAGGTAACAGTTTTAAACTGAAAGAGGGAAGATTTAGGTTAGACATCAGGAAGAAATTTTTCATGATGAGGGTAGTAAAACACTAGATTAGGTTGCCCAGGGAGGTTGTGGATTTCCCCTCCCTGGAGGTGTTTAAAGCCACGTTGGATGAGGCTTGTGCAGCCTTGTCTGGTGGGAGGTCTCCTTGCTTATAGCAGGGAGGTTGGAATCTGATGATTTTTAAGGTGTCTTCCAACCTTATCCGTTCTATGATTCTGTTTCTGAACGTTTTGCATCGCTCACTCTGCTTATCTCAGTGTCTTAGACTTGTGAAACTATTTACTTCAGGTAAATCCCTTGGAGTTGGTTTATAGTTATATAAATCCATAAAATATATTACTAATAACAAGTTATAGGTGAAAATATTGGCATTTATTCTGTTAAATCTATGTATGGCTTTATTGATTACTCTCAAATAATACATAATTATATACAAAATATATACAAAAATAATCTAAAAAACCTATGCAAAACCCCAACATTGAAGCAATATAACTATGTCCACTAGGGGGCCACATTGCTGTACCTGTGAATACTGCTGAATTCCAGGAATGGGGGAAAAACAGTGTGTAGAGCAGGTTAGGTAGCAGCAGTGTGCTGGAGAAGAGTGAATGTGGAGGCAATTATAGAAAGAACTTTAGATTGACAGACACAGAAGGATAAAACTTGAGATTCAGAGTGACCAGAGATGGTAATTGCAGATATTTGTGTGACACAGAAATAGTTGTGGTTTTTTTGTTTGTTTGTTTTTGTTTTTAGAGAGAGTAATTATGGATGGAAGCAAGAGATGAGCAGAAGTACGTGAGATTACTGATGCGTGTAAAAAGTGACTGGGCTATAACTGCTGTTATAGTTCTGCTGATTGTCACTGATACAAGAAATAAATATCATCATTCTCTAGAAGGGCTGTTTCAGCAAGCATTTGATCTTTCAGGATCAATATAGTTTATTCCTCTGGCCAAATTGTATTAGCAGCTGAATGTGGTCCTTAGGGATGTCTGTACTAGTGAAAATAATTTCCATTTAAACCCCTCTGATCTGATTTCCTCTGCCTAAATATGAAGCTGCTAATTCAGGTTCCCCCAGTTGTGCTGGAGCAGTGTGCAGCCAGCCCCTGTCAGTCCTGTGGCTGTCCCACCACCCTGGCCTGCATCCCAGTGTCCCTCTAGGGTGCCTGTTCCTCCTCTGCTGCCATCCCCTTCCCCTGGTGAGTAGCATAGAGCTGCTCCCTGCCAGCATGGTCAGGGCCCTTGGCTGAGTGCCCCTTGCACACTCAGCTTCTTCCCAGCTCTGGCTGTGCACGCCAGGCAGTGCTGATCTGTCATGTGTGGTACCTGTTGCCCTGCAAAAACTGGTGGTGGGCAGGCAGGGCAAGAGCTGCCATTCAGCTGGGTGGGTAGACAGAATACTTGGTATCAGTGGCTGAATTTTCATTTCATGTCAGTGTAGGTTTGCTAGAGGAAAGTTGGTTAGTTTTGTGTGTGGAAGCCCAAACTCTTGCATTATGGGTCTGGTTGACAGATTTTAGATGGCTGTGGTTGGTTAGTGAGCGTGATCTTTTCATGTACCCTGTATCCTCAGATGTTTCTTTTCCATATATTTTTCCATAGCTTTTTCTACTTCATTAGCTCATCTTTTAACTCATAGATCAGAATGAGATGTTTGTCCCTTTCCTGTCCTTCCTCACCAGCTGATAACTATTCTTTTTGGCTGAAGGTTTGTGATTTTCTAACAGTCCTGGCTCCTTGTAATCTCAAATTGCAGCTACCTCTTCAGGGTACATAAAAAAGACTTACTTTCTTGTGTGTGAAGAAAACAAGAAAGCTCTTGGAAACATAACCCAAATATATCTTAGTGGCATAGAAATGAGAAAGCAAATAATAATCCTGAAATGTTTTCAGAAAATTGCAATTATTTAAAAACCGGGTTTTCAAACAAAACCAAAGAAAGAAGCAGGCTGTATCGGAAGGCTGGCTTCAGGAGCCCAGGCCTTGTCGCTGAGGCTGCTCTCACCAGAGGGCAGCCCGAGACCGCGTCTTGGCTGCTGGTGCTCCCACAGCCCTGCTCCGCCACCCCGCGGTGCCTGTGTACTGTCTGCTGTCAATTTTCTGTACGTATTGCTACATGTAGTTAGAATTCAACTAACAAGTTATTTAAAAATTGTTTACTCTTGTGGAAGAAATTTGCCTGTTTGCAGGCAAATTTTTTTAGCATATAGGACTATGCATTAAATTTCACTGCAAGTTAAGAGGCCACTTTTAAAAACACCGATATATTCTAATATCAAAATAAGAAGCTATATCCTTAAAATATTAAAAATATGAGTGACCCTAGAATATTTGGAGGGAAGTACTGCAAACTAGAACTACCCAGCCTTGCCTCACAGAGCAGCATGAAAAAAGCAACACTTGCTCCCCAAACCAGTAATGAGGAGCCAGTAAGCTCAGACTTCAGCAACTGATGTTCAGTTTCCCTGCACACTGAGATCATCACGTATGATCCAAACACACATCAGGATGACAGACACCACTGCTGCTCCTGAACAGCTTGTATTTACTAATTAATACCAGCGTTCTGCGTGCATGTATTATTCTATGACAGTCTGTCTTACAGTCATTACTTTTGCTGGTCTTAGAATCTCATTTAATCTTGTTGAGTATTTTCTTTTTAAACATAATATGTTTAAAAAATATGCTCATATGTGATAGCATGCATGATGCAAAATAAGTATTAAAAATCACAAAGTAATAATAGTCATTGGAGTTACAGCAGATTCAATGGTTTAACATCTAATTTTGTTTTGGTTAAACTACATAGATTATCATAATTCATTAAAAGTTTAAAATAATACATATAAAATGTTTTAATATAAAAAATCAATTGTGTTGGATCTTAATTTAAAAACGTTTAGACTTTTTTCTAGAAAAGGGCTGTCAAATTCTGCAAGCCTGTGTGACATGATTTGGTTGTCTTTCTTGACTTGGCACTTTACCTTTGGTAAGCTTTGGCCAAAACTCTGTTTCTGTGTACTGCAGGTTACTATTTGTAATGGATTGCACTAGGAAAATGGTACCTTGAAGAGCTTCATAGAACCACAGAATAGTTAAGGTTGGAAGGGACCTTAAAGGTCATTTGTGCTGTGGTGCTGTGGCTACTGCAGTATGTGCACAGCCCAGTTATCTGGAGTGCTTCCTCTGGTTGCCTCCAAACCTCCTGGCACTGCCAGGAAACCCAGACACTGAAGGACCATGCACAGTGACCTCTTGATCATCAACAGTTCATATATACTTATGTTTTTACATATGTTATGTGTACCTCAGCCTTGAGGCTCTGGAGTGGTTTTTACTAGGACTAAGGTGACAGAGGAAGGAAGAGGCATCTTTCGCACAAAGCTTATGTTAAAATAACTTTTGTTTCACTGAAGCATCTTTTGCTGTCTTTCCCAGAAGATGCTTCAGCATTAACTTCTTGGGTTGCTCTCCAGGCAGAGGTCACACCCTCCAGCTCAGGGGCTGCTCCTACTGTTCCAAGCCAAGGAGGAGCAGGAGGCTCCATCAGGGCAGAGCAGTGTCTGGCACCGGAGTCTCCTCCTGCACAGCCCACAGTCAGCAGGTGCTCCATGCCAAACAGCCAGCATACCTGCAGTTAGGAACTGGGATGAAATCCCAAATTGAAAAGGTTCATAAATTTAAAAAAAAAAATTAAAAAAATCTCATTTTTACTCTGTAACAAGGTGTCTTTCTCAAAGGCATGACTATCAGCAAGGTCCTGCTCATGCCAGACACAATGAGGCTGTCAGGTGTGAACCATTTTTTTAAATAACATGAGTGAGCTTGCTCACCTCCAAAGACATGCATGGCTGATTTAACACACGACAGCCTCATCTGCCAAGGCACCGCGTAGCTTCAGGCCCTGCTGGTTTGAACGTGTCTGTCACAACACACCAGCTCACATGAGTCCTGCCCACGGGGCTTCTGTGCCTCCATGAATTCGAGTGGTGCGACACAGAGAAAAAACAAGTGGAAACTTTGTCTGTAGAAACTGGGCTGAAGAAGCCCCATTGTGTCTGTGTTGCTGCAGTCAAGACTTGAGCTAGCAGTGTCCTGAGGCAGTAACAGAAAACAGCTGCTTTACCAGCTGTTCCAGAGTGGTGTGTAGGTAGTGTGTAAGCTGTGTTACTGGCTGTGACTGCTGGTAATGCACGTAGGCAGCATTTTATTTTTAGAACATTTCTTTCAGCTACATTAACTTCTCATCAACCAGATAAGAAGTTTATAGAGGCAATGGTGATAATATGAAGTGTGACCCACATCATTCAGGCATATCCCTCTCTCTGGACTGCAATGGAGGGCACTGATCCATGTGCTCCGGAGTCTCTCAGTATTTTCACTTAAAGTTTTCATACATAGGGAGGATGAAAAGTAGTCACAGTATCTGAGGGTTTTGACTCTCACAGCAGGCAAGGTATTTATAAGCAGTGGTCAGTGGCTTGCACAGACCTCATGGGGAAGGCTTTCATCCCCCTATCTGTACTCTTCTTCTAAACTGCTGATATGTGGTGGGGCAGTGAAAGGTTTAATGCAGCTGGATTGCTTTGACAACTGGAAAAGAAAAGGTCCATCCAAAGCCAACAAAAAAAACCCCAAACCAAAACCTTGTTTGAGGTCAGTGCTCTAGTAAGTGCCTTTTAAAGAAACAATAACCTGCTGCAATAAAAGATATTTTGTGCAACTCTTCATTAGAAATCTGATAAACCAGAGAGAGTTACCAGAAAGAGTTACTTCCTTGCATCCAAGGAAGTAAAAGTAATAAATATGACTACGGTTCTGGAGTGAGCTAGCTTGTCGGGCTGGTAATTAAATAAAAGCTCCTCTCAGGAAATGCTGGAAGCATTAGTTGGAGATGCCAATTCATTTGCCTCAGCAATATATGTTAATTTTAGCATGAGCTCAGTTTATGTGTTTTGCAGTGGGACAAAATGGTGGTGGTAGGAGGGGGAGAGCTTTCATCCTGACAGTGATTGTTTCAGGTGTTAAGAGATTATTAAGCATCCTAAAAGTCTTAAAAACAGAAAAGTGGGTGAGAGGGGTAAAAAGAAAATGTTTGCTTTATGCAGTTCCTCTAAACAGAATTAACCAATCACAGGCTTTTAACTGACCCAAACCACATTTGCAGACAGCTACTGGGGGATCATTTACTTTACCACAGCCCAGCAAGTACAGAGCGTGAGTCGCTTGGTGTTGGTATGGCTTAAAAGGATCTCTAAGAGTTACAAGAGTGTGAAATGAGATGCGTGGCAGTGGCAGATTGCACCTATGGGAAGAAAAGCAGTTAGTGGAGACTGCAGTAAGCTCAAGGAGGCTTTGGCAGGGGTGCAGAGGAGGTGCAGGAAAGGACTGACTTGAATGTAACAGTGCACTGGTACTCACCAGCAGACCCACACATGCTGTCTGGGCTCAGGGAAATGTGTAGATTTCTACTTAGACCCACACAAGCTTTACCAATGCACCACTTCAGCTGATAGTGCTGCCCAGCTCCTGGTCTGTGGTTGTCCTGGTCTGGAAGAAAATTAGTGCTGGGGCCAGACAGACATTGGAACGGGGGAGACGTTCGTTCACCTGATGTGGAAGGCAGCAAGGGGACTGCATCACCAGTGGTGCAAGGGCAAGGTGTGTTTGTGTGTTACAGGCCCTCTCTGAGGTAATTTTTGACCAATGTCTCCAGTTTAATCATATTTGTCATGGCTGTAAAACTTTGGTATAACATCTCTGCAGCTCTCACACACACACAGCTGCCTGTGTTAGAGGACAGCTATGACATGAACATTGTGTACGCTTCCCAGGATCAATCTGCCAGGTTCTGCTGAGTGCACGGTGCTTGTACAAATGAGGCCCTGATTTACACTTCCGTGTGTGGTGTGTTAAGGGCACTACTCTAAGTATTTTGGCTCTGAAAAACATACACTGCAGCACAGCAGGCTTCTTTCTAAAAAAAAGCCTCCAATATGGGAAATTATAAGCATTGAGGCAGTAGAAGGCAAAGCAGATTTTCCTTTATTTTCTTCTGCCTTAGAGAAGGAATACTCACTTGCCCTTTCGTGTGATTACAGCTGATTTAGCAACACTTCTTTTTGAATTTCAGACCTTCATTTTGGAAGAGTCACAAGCAAGAAGTGTTTCTCTTCAGAGCCTGGAGCAGTCAGTGCAAAGGTAAGGTTTCTTTAATAAAAAATAATAGTTCAGCTGTATTCACATTGTGAAATCACAGGGCCATTTAAAGCAAACCAGAAGTGGTGGCAGCTTAGGGTCAGGGAAAGAAGACAATGACATCTACTGCAAAGTGCATCCAACAACCATCTTCCATTTAAAAAAAAATAATTATAGACATTTTTAGTTTCTTTGTATAAGTATGCAGAATAATAGAACTTAAAAAAAGGTGTATTAGATGCCGAAAGCAAGCTCGAGGGCTGCTCAGGAATTGCAAGTGGAGACATTATAAATGGTGTCTGAAATGCTGTCCGATTTCCAGAGCTATGGGCTCTGTCCTTCTTGTCATGGACTAGGATGGAGGTCAGTGACCTTCCTGCCTGCACATGTGTCCCCAGGGAATGTGCCCCCTGCATGGCTGGCCAGGGCAGGACTCTGCGAGGGGCGATCCCCATGAGGGCTGGCCCTGGCTGCAGCCTCCTTGTTTTGCAGCCATAGCCACAGAAGTCACATCAATCCCTTTTGTTCTGGACTGGAGCACATTTTTCATGGGAAAGAGGGTTGCTACCAGCTTTTCATAATAGTACTTTAAATGTAGTTTGCTCTTGCCACTCTTTCTAAAGAGACTGGCTTCTGTCTCTCCTCACAGGCCCTGCTGTAGTGTCCTTCTGCCGCTGCTCTGAGGGCTTCCTGTCAGCATGACTGGAACAGCAGGAGATGAGCTAGAAACAAACACAGGAACAGTAAGTCCTACCTGTGTGATCAGCACTGTGTGTTTGCCTGTAAGAGCTGTGAGAGACATGGAGAAGTGAGGAGAGCCCATACCATTACAGGAGGGGCTCCTGTGCCAGGGAGGTCATCTTATTGAAGCCCTCCCTATCACCTGAGGAGTTTTGAGATTTCCAAAGGGACTTCCAGAGATTAATAATGACAGGATGAGAGGAAATGGCCTGAAACTGTGCCAGAGGAGATTTAGCCTGGATATTAGAAAGAATTTCTTTACTGAAGGAGTTGTTGGACTATGGAACAGGCTGCCCAGGGAGGTGGTGGAGTCACCATCCCTGGAAGTATTCAAAAGAAATGTAGATAAAGTGCTTAGTGACATGATTTAAGCACTGAATGGGTAAATTAGGTTATGGTAGGGGGATTTAGATTATGGTTGAACTTGATGATCTTCAAGGTCCCTTCCAACCAGGATGATTCTATGATTTTAAGAGACTTAGGGGCATGCCAGTTGGTTCCCCCCTGAGCATCAGAGGACACATTTCTGCAGGCTGGCTCTGAGCACACTGTCAGACACAGCACTTGCTGCAGATTCACGCCAAGGTCCTGGTGCTGCCAAGATCTGAGAGTTAGAACTGGCTGATCCTCCCACATGGCAACATGATTTACTAAACCAGTAAGATATTGGGTCAGCCTTGTAGATCATGTTAATTATTTCACTAAACAGGTTGTGGAAATAGATCAATAGAAAATATGGCATTTAGGCATACAATGCTGTGCATTCATTATGGGAAAGAAATTACATTAACTGATTTAGGAGCTAATAATAACTGAAAATAACAATTTAATGGAAGTCTTCTAATCCTGCACTTTGAAAGCAGGATACAACTGTACAGTCTACCCATTTTGATCTCAGTCAAGTATACATAGCAATTGTTTTACTCCCAGAGAAATGTCAGTCAAGTACCAGTAACTTGTGGACTTTCAGCATCCCATAAATTACATTATAATAGAACAAAACCAGAGAAACTGTCAACAACCATTTTTGCATACTGACAGGATCGCATGGACTACTTGCATGAAAAACAAGAAAATATATTGCAATATAACAAAGTGGAGGTGTTGTACAGCAGAGGCTATTTTCCACTTGAAATTACTATTTCCGTGAGACTGTGGTTTGTGCTGCTGGGTTTGAAGGGCACTTCTCTCGCTAAAGTGTTGGAGTTCTGTCTCAAACATCTGAATGCTAAATATATGTCATATACATGGAATATATACATATATATATATACATATAAAGAGAGGGAGAAAAACCTGATTTCTCCTGTGCAGCAAAACCCAGGTGTCACTATTCAGTAGCTGGGGTCAGCATTGCTCTATTACAGTTATTTTACTGTAGCTAAACTAAATTTGGTATGCTGTGTCCTGGTTTTCTTAATGCATGCATGATAGTTACCTGTGCTGTTAAAATATTTTCTCCTAAAGAAAGCTGTGCATTGTGAGTATTTAATGTCTTACTGGCCAGCAGGTAACCTCGCTGACTCAAGTAGACATGACTGGGGGGCAGAATTTAAGCTGCAATCAGATAGTGCACCTATGTCCCCTGCTGGTTTGGAAGCCTGCAGCCTACTGATAGGCACCTGTCACAGCAGCTATCTCCACTCTGGGCTGCAGGCAGCGTTAAGCTTGTCTTTAAGCCCTCGGGCTAGATAGCATTTGAATTATGCACTTCATTGCACGGCAATTAGCTAGTGATGCATGATGAAAGTCATTATCAGTGAGTTTATTTGGGAAGACACCTTATTTTGCTAGTTGGTTCAGCATATAAAGAAAATCCATACACCTTTTCTCTCCACTGAGCAAAGCCTGTTGTAGAGCAGGGTGAAACTTTAAGCTGTGGCAAATTGTGCTGCTCCTGTTTATTCACCTGTCTCCTCAAGCCTCATCCAGTTGTTTTGGGAACATTAAGTGTTGCCCAAATAAAAGTAAATGCCTTTAGCCTGACCGCAGAACTGACAGAGCACATCCCCTGCGCGGGCTGTGCAGCACGGCTGTCTCCTACTCCTGAGACCCCAGAGCAGGTGAGTTTTACAGTGTCCCCAGGTGAAGGACCCCCACAGCTTCCTGCACAGCCTTCCCACCTCCTCACCATTCTGCAGTCACACTCCGGCCAGACCAACAACTGCGCGGCTGTTTTTACCCAAGCTTTGTAAATGCCAGCAGAACAGGTGAGCAGTGAATGAAGGGAAATGCACTGTGTGAACACATGGTGTTTTCATGGCATTGAACATGAGCAGTGTTTTCTGTAGTGCTGCTCTGCTCTAAAACCCTGCAGTGGCAAGGTTATAATTGCTCAGGTAATGAGCCTAACCATGGTTGACTTTTTCATGCACATTTATTACTAGGTGACTTTCTCACCCCAACGAAGCTCCACATGTTTGCTTTTGAGATGGTTTGCTTTAGTGAAATGCTTTAGTCTCGTCTAAGTAGCTAAGACTCTCTGATCTTAAAATAAATAACTCTTGAGTTAATCAAGACATTTTAGGTTCTTGAAAAATATTGCAAAAAGTTTAGGTTCTCACATTTGACACTGCAGCAAGCTGGATTTAATTCCATTAACTCAGTCTTGATATTGAATCATGTTAAAGTCCAGATTTTGACAGCTGCCTGCTGTATGTTTGCTTGGGTTTGAGCTCCCCCAGTTCTGGTGGCAGCAAGAGCCTTTCTTCTGTGTCTCCCTACATGCTGAAAAAACTGCTAGGTGGCAATATCAGCAAACCCTCAACAGGATAATTTCACCAGTAGGTACTCGAGCTTAGTTTTCCTGACCTGTCAAACCCTGCTTACTTCTCTGGAGACTGAAATGCCAGTGTTATTAATTATTAAAAGATTTCACTATATAAGGAGTCTGGCTGCTGACTTTGGTGGCACTCAGCTAGCTCAGGTACAAAGTCATTAGCTCAGCAAGCAACTTAACCATAAACTGAGGTTCATTTTAACCAGGATCACAATTAGCATCTTGCTGTGCATTTAAATAACTTGAGACTTCTGTACCACTATACTATAAAAGTTGAAATTATATCCAAGCACTCTCTAAATGGATTACACTATTACCATTATTTGTAGCACTGAATGATTGTATTTTTACTGTCTCACACTGAATTAACATAAATGAATCACAAACATGGGTGTATTTGGCAAAAATAACAAAGTAACTGATGCCGTCTTAATCAAACTGTACATTGTCATTGTCTTATTTGATTTTGTTGCCTTTAGCTTCTCTTGTGCACCTTCTTGAGTGTTGCATTCCCCTCTGGGGAACAGGTGTATCACCAACAGATATGGCTCAGTCTGGATCATCACTCAGTACAGCTGTTCCTTCACCCGACTCAGATTTAGATGTGCACTCCATGTTCTTGTCCAAAGATTTATTTATTTTGCCAGGCAAATGCAGCTCCCAAGCTCACACAGTGCTTGGTTTAGTCATGGCAAAGCACTCTTACTGGGTACTTATAGCTTTGCAGAGCTTGGAGTAGCGTATGCTCAGTATAACAAAGTGAGGTGTTCTAACAACACCCAAAGTCCTGTTGGAGCCACAGGACTAGGGAGAGCAGGCTTTTAAATTCTGAGGCACTTGCAGGTCCCTTCAGGAATTGATGGGTGGCTTTTTCTTGTGCTTCCACTGTCCTTGCTGGCTCAAAGCTGGGGAAGAGGTGGTGGCTGTCCTGCTGGAGCAAAGTGCAAGAGGTTGAGCCGTGCACTGAGACACTTGGCAAGAGGTTTCCTGAGCTGCACCGGCCACAGCTCTAGAACTCTGGGAGCCTGGCAATACAGCCCCTGCTCTCCTGTTTCGGTGCTTTTAAGGGGATCTCAGAAAGCAGAGGAAAAAAAAGACAGTCCTGGAGCACAGACTACCCCCCAGGGCAGTCCAGAGCTGTGCAATGACGTGGGGGGCGGAATGTGTCCCAAGGGGTAATTCAGTTATCAGACCCATCGCTAACATTTGGCCAGGCTGCTAATAATACCTCAGTCACTATGTTGCTCTTTGTGGAAGGATAAGGCAAATCAAGGAGGGGGGCTGTCTACATCCCAACACTAACCTTACTCATACCCATCCTAGCAGTGCAGAAGCTCTCCCTGTGGGGCTGATGACACATTCCTAAAACTGACAAGACAGGTGATTAATGACATATGGTCAGGTATCAGTCACTTGGATCAACTCTGACAACTCTGAAAGCACTGAAATAGAGCTGTCCAGAACAGTAAGCAAATAAATTGCAGCATATACATTAAAGAGTTTCTCCCATGGGAATTTAGAGCTAAATCACATGTTTACCAGAGACTGCAGACAGAAGCACTCTTAAAAAACATTAAAAACTATTCTAAAAAAACAGCACTTGGAAATCATAAGTATCCTACTAATTTGCCAGAACAGCTGATTTTGATTGACAGGCTATCAGCACCTGCCTAGATACTATGTGGATCACCCTAAAACCCAGAACAAGCCATGATTGTCAGAGCAACTTAGGAGCTTGAAAAATATTTAGTAATGAAGAATTCCTATTCTAGTTAAAAAAAATTCAGATTTTTCAAGGAAAATTAAAAGAGAATTACAAGAGCCCATTACACTGGTTTTTGTTTTGGTTTGTTGTTTTTCTTCTTTCATCCTGCATAACACTCCCAAAGTCTTACCTGTTGCTTCCTATGTCGTGGGTATGAACAGAGAGATGAATTAAAATTTTGGACTGAATCTTGTAATGGAGTAGAAAAATACAGCTTAAAACCCCCTTTCTCTTCTTCCCCAGAGTAAATTCCACAAATGTCCTATTGGAAAAATATAATCCTCAATTGAACTGTTAGCATTTTTTAGTTATTTAACAAGGCCTTGGTAATTTAATTAGTATTAAACTACAGCTCATTTTTTTCTAGATGTGATTTAAGAAACATTTTAACAGTAACAGAAAGCCAAATCTATAGACAGCAAATAGGGAAATTTATTAACTAACTCTACAGCACAGTCCTCTCTGATTCAGTTTGTAATGTAACTGTGATTTGCATGGAATGTCCATAATTGCTATAATTAAAAGGCTGGTAGTCACCAGAGGAAAAATAGGAGTCTTCAATCCATTAATTGACACCAGCACACCTCCTTAAAAAAAAGCTATCTTGTTCAGTGCTGTATTTTGGATTGTCACTGATGGAGAGCTGAACCATGTATTTTCCCTGGCTGGCTCCAGAGATTGCTGGGATTTAGAAACACAGTCTAAAACCAACAATAAACCCCTCTCTTCCTCTTCCCAATCCTGTCAAACCTCCACGACAGTGACAGAGAACAGGTGCTGCTGCTGCTCTGGGGCAGGACAGGGTGATGAAGCTCTCATGGCTGCCCTCCTGTCTTGCTGGGTTTCTTTCAGCCTTGGTCTTGCTCCTGTTGTTTTAGTGTCAGTTAATTTTTCCCATGGAATAGCTGTAACTGCTCCTGTGTGAACAAAACCCAAACCTGTCGCATGCAGGCAGACAGCCCTGGGCTCTGCCTCAGGGCATCTCTCCAGAGTGAAGCCCTAAGCAGCCCCTGCAGCACAGCTCTGTGATCAGCGGCCAGGGGACAAAAAGACCACAGCAGTCCAAAAACAGTGAAGGAGAAAAAATCCCATGTCTTTTCTCTGCCATAAGTCAATGTTTTTCCAGCTACTATCAGCAATAATTTGTGTAGGTTGGTTATTTTAGCACTCTCCTGTGGCTTGCAGCACTTGTTTTACTTACCTGGTGGCACAGAGCCCCGGGGTGAGGCAGGTGGTGTCCCAGGGGGCTGGCAGCTCACCAGGCTGCCGGGCTGGGAGAGCCCTCCTGGTGCCAGCAAAACCAGGCAGCACACTCATTCCCTACAAATTAATATTCTCAACAACCCCTCCACAATCAATCTTTGCTAAAAGCATTAATTAAGCTGTTAACATTTTTGATCCCATCAATTTTCTGTTCTTTTCTTATTAAATAGATGTACTAGGGGAGTTTGAATAATAATAAATAAATGAACTTTGCCAGCCTCTGGCTAAGCATGAAATTTACTGTGTAGTAACAAATGCAACAGAGGCAGCTCATACATTAACCAACCTAGTTTTGACACATGAGTTTGGGAGCACATTATTTACTTACTTACTAATTCTAAGTAGGATGAGGCTCCAAAATGTTTTATGCAGGAAATGACAAATGACATGTTCAGCCAGTCTGCTGCATTCTCCATCACAGCATGAAGCTGCTTGCTTGCCTGTCTCCCCTTTGGTGGGTCTCTGGCCCATTGGCCACACACAGTGATGTTTTCAGGCCTGCACACTTTATTCTCCTTGGGAGTTTTGCCAGAAAAGTAGCTTACCAGGAACTAGGTAATTTTGCTTTTTACTTACTAGGTCTTGGCACTTTGAAGGTCACCTGCGTGCTATAAACTCCTTGTGTTCCATGTATTTTTACATACGCACGGCTCTAGCATCAGCTCTGTTACACTGTTGTAAATCTAATCATTTTTGTAGAAATCCATTAACTCACAGTGAATTTATAGCAGTATAACTGTGAGCAAACTATGGCTGATTGCACAGACTGGAAATATTACAAGGAAAAGTGCAAAGTTCTATTGATTTTCTCTCAGGAAAAATGTGTGTTTCCTTATGATTATATTATAGATGACTTGGCTCTGGCCCCTATGAGCCGTCACTCATGCTTCCCAGCTCACTGCTTGCTGGCTTTGCAAGGCAGAGCTGCTCACTGCACTGTTCCCTGTGTGTCCAGGGATGCATCCACCCCACCACGGGCACTGGACAACGTTCTGCCCAGCTCCACATGGCACTGCAGGAGACATGCCACCTTTCCACAGCTCTGCAGTCCAAGCACTTATTCCTAATTGATTCTGACAGCAGACACCACGAGGAATGCTGAGATTTATGAAAGAGCAAGATTTGCCACTAGCCTCTGTCCATTAAGGGTACAGCAAACCTCCCAATGCCCTTTGTAAATACAATCAGCAGAAGTGAGGCAGTTGCCCTTTTCAGAAGAAAGAACACTCTCAAACGACAGTTTTAGCAGAAGTCCTTAACACGCTCACAAGCAATAAAGTTCCAAATTCTTTACATTTTTCCATCAGAATGTTTCTCATTCCTTTAAGTGCTTTATAAACCTAAATGCTGTACCAAAAGCTGCAGCTTCCTCTTTAGCCAGCTATCTCCCATGCACTAAGCAAATACTGGGCCAAACATAGGCTGTGTGTTTTGCAAAAAAGCTGACCCAAATATGGAAACTGAGCCCCCAAAGCCTGTGAGGGTCATTCCCTTTTTTTTTTTTTTTTTAAGGAAGAAATACAGCAAAGATAAAGGTAGAGCCAGGTTATCTTGGCAATCTGCTCCCTTGTTGAAATTATCCTGTGTGATGGGAATGACTTACCTCTGCATGTGTGCAGGTCTTCACTGGAAAGAAGAGATGCCTATTGCTCTTCTTTAAGAGATTTTTCATCAAATCCTGAGGTTATTGTTTAGTAGTTCTGAGGTTTTATGGTGAAATGGAATATAAGAATTGTTATTCCTACTGCAGCACACTTAATTCTGCTCTCAGAAAGGATAAAAAGAAGTTATTTTCAGTTGCAGATGTCATATCTTTTCACCTTTAATGTGATTGAAGTCTGAAAGACCTACTCCTGCCACTGCACACAAAACTTCCAGTTGCTGCCACATCTCTGTGCAGGTAACAGACTACAAAACAAGGGGGAAGACAAACACAAGATGATGTATTTCCTCCCATGTTTTCTGCAAACCACAAAGTATGCAATTCAAGACACAATGTTACCTTATAAGTGATGAAACTAAAGTATCAGAACAAAACATGATCTGTTTACTAAAAGACCAGCTGAGGTATGGCTGAAGTTGAAATAAAGTGTAGCTACTCCTAGACAGACATGCTCTGCTGCTTCAAGCAGCAGCTGTTTATTTAGATAAACTTAGGCTGATTTTCCTCCTCCTCTTGTAGAAAAATTAGTTTTGGTTGTGTCCTTTAAAATGAAGGCAAGTCACTGAGAAATATTCAGTGTCGCAGAGGAAATGCAGCTTTGAAGACCCACAGTTCAAACCCAGGCAGGTTTCACTTTCATGACCAGCCACTACCCAAAGGAGTAGTGCTCATGACATTATAGACTCCACACATAGCTCTGTGTTGAGTAATCGTCCTTGAACAAATTCTCAGACGTGAATCCTGGTATTAATTTAGGCACAATCCAATATTCAATTTTTTTTTTCCTACCTGTCTTTTCCTTTCAGCTTATAAGACTCTCCCTCCTGTGTGCATATGGAAGCCAAGGACTGTGCTCTTCAGTGTCTCACACTCTGATGCACTTCCAGGCTTGCAACATCCACCTTCCCTCCCCCATAGTTCTTTCCAACAGCAGTTCTCCTTTTTGTGGGATAATTACAGATTATTCTCCAATCCATGAGATACCACAGCTAGCATTAAGGGGATGAACATTCTTACCAAGATTTTATTACTTTTGGGTCCCCCCGGTGAGTTTGCCCCAAGAGAGGCAGGAGGCTTTTATTACCACAATGTAGTAGCAGGTATGAAACACAGATGTGTTTCGGTCTCACAGCTAGTTGAGATGTGAGTGGCACAAATCCCTCACTATTACTGACAGTCCTAGAAAAAGCAAATTCTGACCATCTCATAAATTGAAAATCCCTTCCTACCCTCCTTCTAGAAGGAGATTCGGGTACGAGGTGAGGCAATGGAATACTCTGCTTTTGCTCCACAGTTTCTGCCACTGATATCCTGCTGATGCTGTAGCTGTCACCTTACCATTTCTTTCTAAAATGCTTTGCAAATCAAAGATAAAAATCACAGTCAGACATAGGAAATTTCAAAGTACTTTAAATTCAGCTAAAGACGTTTGTGTTTCTTTACCAAGTCATCCTCTTGTCTCACTTAGAACCCAAGCATTTTATAACAGAAAATACTTCCTGTATTTACTATAAAAAAGCCTTTTGCTTCATTAGAAGAAAGCTCAGTTGGCAAGACGAGTTATACAACTATGTAATTTTAAAAAACATTGGAATGGGTCTAGGGAATACAACATTCCAGGTTGATTTTTTTTTCATTTTCCACTAGTTGATTAATCTTTTTTCAGAGAGGCCTGTAGAAAACTAAAGCAGCTTACCTTGAATGCTCTGCACTGCCACACAGTCCATCTGACAGATCTTGCATTACCTGCCCAGAGATAACTGGTGTCACCACAGGAAATGCAGATGTAGCTTGTGACTACCTGGCTGTGCATTCCTCTGGGGGGCTTGCAAATGCACAGGTTGGCAGAAACATGGAGTATTAAATAGCTGATTCCAACATTCTTTTGTTTGTGATGCACCTTTCCTCAACTGTCCATGCTGTGACAAGGCAGGGAACAGCCACAGCCACAAAGCCTTCCTGGGGAGCTTCAGGACACAGGGAAAGGCACAATCATCTGTAAAAACTTTATTTCAAAATCTTTTTATTCAACTGTTATTCAGCAATATACAATACAACTTATAAACAAATGTCTTACCTTGTTTCCAGTCTTCATTTAAAAATAAATATTATTGACAGTGAATAGTAATTATGGTAAGATGTACCTTTTTATTTAAAATGTCTCCAAAAGAAATAATTTAATTAAAAAAGAAAAAAGGAAATCCAAAAAACCTAAACACAATAATCTACTAAAAATATTTCCTTTCTTAGGAAGGGCTTTGACCCAACATCTTTACATATTGTCATAAAGATAACTGCTCAACAGTTCGTGCAAAATGAAGAGTCAGAGGAAAGGTTTAGAAAAGAAAAAATATTACATTAAAATAGAGAAACCGTAAGTGCCATGCACAGAGCAGGGCTTTACACCATAGTCTGGAAACTAGATGGATTATTCTATGTGGTTTACTTTCTGTGGCATCCAAAAAAAATATGGTTTTCCCCCCATGTAGAATTTACCATGCTTCTTTCAGTCTCTTTCCATCTTTAGTACTGTACTTCTTCTTTTGTCAGGGGTTCGTTCTGGTTTTGAATAGGTTCCTTTTTTGTTTGGCTGAGGAGCAGTGGAGGAAGCAGTCTAGTCTGTCAGTGGTTTACTAATAAATGTACAAGCTTATGCAGTATTAACAGGGACATATACAGGAGTGGGTCTGTAGCATAAACAGGTCCTGTACCTAGAAGAGACAAGGCAGAGAAGGGGATTTTACTCTTTATCTTTTCCAATATAGAAAATGAAATGCAGAAGAGAAATACAGGAAGATGTAATTTTGATCACTTCAGAGCCGGGGGTCAGAAGCTTTATTTTAATAGTAAAACAGCATCCTCAAGCTATCCAGCTCATCCAATAGCTTTTCTTCTCCCTCCCAAATCTAACTCCACTTAGGTCATTTCATTATGCATTACTAATGGTCTGCCTAAACTTGGCTTCAGCCAACTTACCAGCAATTGAGATTTCTATAAATACACCTTAATCTAGTATATAGTTTCTTGAGAAAAGACAGGTATCAACCACCCATTACTTAAAGGGAAATGACAAACGCTGGTGCTGTACTCCTTGATTAACAGGACATGAACCCATTTCATTTGGAATGGGAACAGCAAGACCTTGACATCCTCTTTACCTTTTATAGAAAAGAGCAGAATTTTAAATTAAAAATGTGCACAGGAGCTATAGAAAAGCAGAGCCTGGATGTGGAACCCATTTGTTACAGTAATTTCATCCAAACCCAGGGAGGTCAAGACCTTCCTGCTCCTACACAGAGCTGCAGGGGTTGTTACCTACAGGCCATCGCGGGGCAGCTGGTGTCTGTGACCTTATGGCTGAGGGAGGAAGGGACAGCTCTCCCTGGGCAGGGACAGATTCTGCTGCCTTTGCTTACAGTGAGCAGTGGCATGTCCATGCTGCAGCTAACAAGACTATGCCTGCCTTGTATCTGCTGATACTTAAGATACTTGTTCAGTTTTTTGATTACTGCCTGTTACTCCCCACGCCCCTTCTGAGCCCACACTGACAAGGCTGGACAGGTCAGCAGCAGCAGCTTTTAGGGTCCCAAGTACCAATGGGTGACACCTTTCCAAAGCCATGATATGGACTCACATGTACAGTTGTCACCAACACTGTAACATGACAATACAGGACTGCACACTCATGACTGATGTCTCACATGGTGATGGGACATTTCCACAGGGGTGAATGCAAAAGCAGGAGCCCAGCTGGAGCCCAGCTGGGGCTGCCCTGCAGCCCAGGCACACAGAGGCACCCAGGGAGAGGCTTCATCAGTGCTGAACATCCTAGATACAGAAGTAATCTATGCCTAAAACACTGAGAGCCACCCAGAAAAGTGACTGGCAAAGCCACTGAAAAGCCAGAGAAAAGCTTTAAAAGAAAGGTTTTCATGTTCAGTGTCTCTGAAAAAGCAATCAGGCCACTTCTATTTAGGCAACTCACTTCAGGCACCCTAATGCAAATACTTTACTCTTGGTCTCAAGGACCTGGGAGTCTTTCAGCTGTGGCATGATCAAAGGCAAAACCTCAAACAGTTCTTGAGTAAACTTGGGCTCACTGTTCAGGCTGCCTCGTCATCTATATATACCTTGCCAGCAAAGGTGGAGTATTAGTTTCCAGTATCAAAAAATAGTTCATAGCAATGTGGTGTGCAATTGAGGAACTGAAGAGATGTACCCATAGTGCTGTATCATAGGTGCCTAGACTATGTGAAGATTGTTCAGTTATTATGGTTTTAATTAAATCCTTGCATGCAAAAACACGTGGCCAAGGACTACCTGGGGAGCAACGGCAAGGCATTAAGATGAATACAGGTGTTTTTTTTTTAAAGCTGAAAATTATTAACAAACACAATTCAGGTAACTAAAGTAGTAACTTGTTAAAACTCTTGCAAAAAGACACCAGAAGTGTGTGCAGAAAAGTGCACAAGAGCTGCTAAGCTCAGGTTCCCTGCCAGCACATGGACAACCAGCCCCAAACATCTTGCTGCTCTGAGGCAGCAATGCACAGGAGCTCACAAGCTCAGACTTGCCTTCCTGCCCCAGGAACCTGCCATACAGGGCCAGGTGCAAGGCAGGTCTGCCCTGGGGACCTGCAGGAAGGGTAAGAGATCCTCTTTCCAGTGCTGAGAGGGTGAGGGCAGCGGGAGCCTTGCCTGTGCTGAGGCCAACCATGCCAGACTTAGAATCACAGAATGGTTAGAGTTGGAAGGGACCTTAAAGATCATCTAGTTCCAACTCCCCTACGTGGGCAGGGACACCTCCCATTAGATCAGGCTGCTCAGGAGCCCCATGCGACCTGGCCTTGAACACTTCCACAACCTCCCTAGGCAACTTGCTCCAGTGCCTCACTACCCTCACACTAAAGAATTTCCTCCTGATCTGTAACCATAAATCCCTCTTCTTTCAGTTTAAAACCATTACCCAGGTATTGATTATAAACAAGCTGTAATTAGTGTCCTCAATTCTGCTTTTATGGCAGTAGTGGAAGTCTTGACTTTTACTTAATAAAATGCTACATTTGTAGATGCAAACAAATGGAATGTGGTCTTGACCACTAAGATCTGAACAGATTTCAGAACAGAGAGTTTCTATCCAGAGACTAAATGAAGAGTACATAGCTACTTCCGAACTACAGACACTTACAGAGAAATATTTAATTTCTATTTTGAATATTAATTTGATGGTTTGTTATTGTAAGCTTCTTCGTCACTACACAGATTAACAATTTTCCTTTTACATTATTTACATGCACATGGCTTAAAGGGAAAGTCTACCACTAAGCAGAACAGTTAACAAATTGTTCTGCTCATGGATGGTGAATTGCTCTCTGGCATCACTCATCCTTCTTTTCGATTTACAACATAATAATGCTATACTGTAGTTTTCTATTTAATAATTTGTGCCAGCATTCATCAAAGTTTGACTTAAAACAGAACACATGGAAAAATGGGAAGATTCTTTTACAAGCTATATTTAACTGATGGCCAAGAAACAGAGTTTACAGCAGTTTCTTGTTTTTCTTTCTAGAAAGAACCCAAAAAGTCCCTTGATGTCTCTGAGGTAGTAAAATGCAGTGGTTCATATAATAAAAAGCTGAAAGACATCAGTAGCCTGTTTTCCTTAAAAGGTGACACCCAAAATTCAACTGCCTATCCATGATGGACCTGGGACTCTGGCTGGCAGTATCATGAGACACTTACCTGGACTGGCTTTTATGCAGTGACCTGTTAGCCTCAGCCTATTGCCTTACAGAACCATGCCATGTCCCATTAAAACTCTCAAACCTGGCATTTCATTAAGAGGTGAGGGATCAAACTGACCATATATATTGATTCATTCTCTCATTCCAGAAACTTTAAACTGTGCTTGAGACATATTCCTGGAGGAACTGCTCCTACTGTCTTCCGTCTATGGAAAAAATAGGGGTTTATATGGGTTGTTGGTCAAGGATCATTACAGGCAATAACCTCCTAGATAAATTCTCTCTCACTGACACACATCTTGAGCACTTCATTGAATTGAAGCGAATTTACCAAACTTCAGATCTAACAGCTTAGAAGTTTTCAATTAAGATCACATCATTACTAAAGTCACTCTACACTAACTGAATTGAAGAAATAATAAGCTACACCACATTAGAATTACTCCACAGTCTGAAACATGATCTTATAAGCTGCATCTGTCCTCCTTCCACTCTGAAATACAGCACAATCCACACACTGCATTTTTGCTATTTTTTTTAAAAGCTTGTAGCTGATGCTTTAAACTTCCTATTTCTCGCCAAGTGATTTTTCTTCAGGATGGTGTGCAAGGGGTATCCAGAGCCAGCTAACTGTAGCATGCAGGGCACTATATGTAAGATAAAGTACTCTTGTTAAAAGACGTCTGTGTACTATGGTCATGTTTGCAAAAGCACTGAACTACAGGGTCCCCTCTGCTCCCACTGCTTTCAGCTGGCTGTGGCTTAACATGCCTTGGCACAGCTACAGACAGTTCCTAAGCTGTGTTTTGGTGTTGCTAAGTTTGGCAATGGTGTCTTCCCACATATTTTACAAGCAACTGCATGGGGTCTGCTCACCGCTGAACTTGCCTAGAAAGCATGATGACAAAATTTGTTTTCTACCCAATAGACATTTTTTATTTATGATTTGCTGAATTTTGGAACAGTTTTCTCATGTGAAGCGCCTCATGAGGCACTTGCAATTATTGAAGTGGATTTCTGATCACATTAGAGCTTGTTTCAACTGAGACTCATTAAAGCCAAATTGTTCTCAAAATATTAGGACTAAATCCCTTCCCAACATGCCTATGGTACAGAGATCAGTCAGGTGTTCAGTTACACTCTAAGGAAGCTCCTCCTGGCTTCCATCTTCTCCTGGATCATAAGGACATTATTAGATAAGGTGCGGGATTAGATGGACATTTGATCTGATCCAGTTCAACAGTTGCTGCAGGTCTCTGTGGCAAGACATTTTTGTGTTAAACACAGCTTACTAACAGAGAGAAAGAGGGGTAATTAAACTTCTGGATTTAATGAATGTATGGAAGTGCAACTCAGGTAGAAGGCAAGAAATACTTCTGTCTTTATCATAATATTCCTACTTTTTTGGTTACCAGAAAAATATGCAGTTTCATTGTCAGCGGGCTAGTAAAAACTCTTCTCCCACTAAAGTTACAAGAAGTAGGGAGTACACACAATATGGGGACATTTTCTCCCAGTATACCCACTTCTTGACAGTCAAATGTGTATGGAGCAGTGAAAGCCTTAATTAAAGCTTCACTCCACTTCTTGGTTAAAGTTGGAAGGGACCGTAAAGATCATCAGGTTCCAATGTCTCTGCTATGAACAGGGAGACCTCCCACTAGACCAGACTGCACAAAGCCTCATCCAGCCTGGCCTTAAACACCTCCAGAGAGGGGGCTTCCACAACCTCCCTGAGAAACCTACTCCAGCACCTTACTACCCTCACTTGAGCATGAAAACCACTGGACTGAGAGAAGGTGGTGACCCCAGAAACCCCAGCAGAGCAGCAGCTGAGCTGATTCACATGGCCCTGGGCCCCTGAGCCGCTGCTCTTGGGATCTGTCCTCAACTGGAGACAGCCAAACAAACCAACCAACAACTCCAAATACCCACTGCTGGAGAAATTAAGGAAAAACTTCAAGAAAACACCAATACTGATTTGTAACGATGTCCAAAAGGGAACACTGCTATAGACAAGAGTCAGCATGGAACAGGAACATATCCTGAATACTTGAGAAGAGTAATTCATTCTATATAGATTATTCAGCTTAAATACTTTACATTGGTCTGCATTTAAATAAGCCAGTAACTTTCCTCTTTTCAGACCTGCAGCTGGTCTCTACTTTGCAGTACATTCCCATGGAGAGATCTGTGCTTTGGTATCTGTGAGATGATCTCACCAAGTAGCTTATTAGAGAGACTCAAAACATGCAACTATAGATTTGTTTAATTTCCAGAACTTTCTGCAGTTCCATGATCTAAGACTAACAACAAAACCAAGATGTCCTTCCTCAATACTAGTATGTGAGTGAGTCCACAGCATATTGATAAACATAGACAGCAAAAAGCATAACTCACACTAACCAAATCATGAGGCAATGAAGAATACTGGAAGTGAGATTTCAGTTACAGAGCTCTGAAGGGAGTCCAGGACATATACTCATGCTTTTTTATTATAAGCAGGTGGATTAAAAAGCCACGTTGAAAAAAAGCAGGCAAGCCTAGATATGGTCACACAATTCCGTAAGTCAACATTTTAGGAAAAGACTTGCAATAAAAGTCACACTAGATCGAATCAAAGGCTTCACATTCTGTAATTGATACAAGTTGTAAATATTTGCAACTCAGAAGCAAAGAACACAACACTCTTCTCACTTCACTGTCTTTTAGAGTATTTTTTACTTGATCAGGATTAGGAGCAAGCTGCCAATGTAGTTGTAATTATTGCTCCAATCAGAATTACTAAAGTTAAGTAGATCTGAGTGCAGATTATCTAATGACTTTTTAAAAAAGTAACCCTACCCTGTCCATACTTGGAGAACAGAGCTAAGTGCATTAGCAGGACACATGATGACACAAGGAAAACAGCTGTATTGAGAGCACGTGCCTGGAAAAAAAAAAGCCTGTGATTCACATAAGGAAAGGATCACTTTTTTGCTTTAAACAGCAACATTTTGGGAGTGACCCACAAATACACAGACTGTCCAAACCTTTCCAGTGACCAACATTTGCTAGGCATTAGCTAATGATATTGCCATGCCCTAGATCTAGGGGAGGCTAAACTGTACAGAATAAGCTAGCAAACAGTTACTTGGAAAAAATGTGGACACGGGATATTCCTCAGTGCCCTCTTTACATGTGTCCTGCTACAACGTGTGAAATCTCCAGCTCTTTGGCAGAGAGGGATTCAGACTAGAACACAAATTTTAACATGTATAAAGTAGTTCTAACTGTACCAGTTCAGTGACTTCTACACATAACCAATAAAATGACAGACACAGACGACTGTGTCCATTAGAGGACTTAGTAACTGTACTTTGCCTCATTTTGAAGTTAGCAGCTGCTCCCAGCACTGCTCTGATTCCCAGAGGCAGCCATGCAAATGCAGGGTAAGACCAGATGTTACAGCAACTACTTGACACCCTACGAAGCTTCATTAGCACAGCTCCCTTCTCCAGCCGTGGCACAACGATCTGCACACTGTGATCACACTGACTTCTCCACAGAGCACAGTTGCTGCACTGCCAAACTGCTCTTCTTTTCAGCTAATAAAATTGCTTCCCAACTGATAACAGCCCAGCAATACAAAATACTGGGTTGTTAACCGCTGTTATGACAAATAATACCATTCTGCTGACAACCCTGTTTTTTCCAATACAAACCTACTTGAACAGTTTGCTATTGACATATGAGACTGCTCTGCTATTATCTAATTTAAAATAAACAAACATAGTAAAAAGCAACAGTGAACCTGCCAGCGTTCTCACTGCTTTAGCAAAGCTAAATCAAAACTGAAAACAAACCTCTTATTACCAGCACAGTCCTGTCAGGCTCTGTTATGTAAAGAAGAAACGCCTTCTTTATAGAACTACTGCAAGATCCATTTCCCTGCAGATCCTACTTTACGTTTGCTTTCCAACTACGGGCCACCACTGTTACTGTCCATCTCAAAACTAGTACCAGTAAGATTGTCTAGATATTTCTTTCTGCTATGACTGCTAAGTATACTGCCTAAAGTGTCAGGGAACTATATAACCCCAAACACAGTTCAAGTATTACTTCACATTGCATTAAAGCTGCATCAGTGCAGCAGAAGTGGAGAATATGTATCTGCCTCTTGTAAAATATGCAGACTAGGTTAGCTGGTACTGCAAACTAAGACTCCATTTTGTATCTACTGCAACCGTACACACAGGACTAGCAGTGTATGTGCCTTTCTGCCTAAAATGCTGTTTGTTCATGCACGAGGACATGTGGGTGCACTCAGCCTTCCCTCATACACATTTCTAATTTTCACTCACTAATGAATCAATCTTATATAGAAATCTAGACAACATTAGCTAAAAATTCCACATTTACATACCCCTATCATTGTGTTCATCAAGTTTTTATAACATTTTGTAATCTATAATTTGTAGATAAGAAATAAGTTCCAGTAATTCAGATTTCTTCAAGGACACTGCACAGGCTTTAGAATAGGTTAGTACCATTTTGTCTGTCCTCCAGGGAACAAGCAAGAACTGCTGAAAGGAGGTTATTCAAATAAGTTGCATTTCCACAGCACAAAAACACCCTGGCACAGCTTGTTTCTGCCCTAGGTAATGAGGTGGCACAGTACTGCAGTTCGTGGTTTTGTCCAGCTTGAGAATTAATCCATATTACACACACAAAAGAAGATATTTGACCTCACTTGTCCCCAAAGCAGTCTAATTTGCCTCGGTATTGAAGTGCTAGTGATGTGTATTTAATGAGAATTCTTTTTGCATGTTTATTATCCAGTGACATTTAGGAGGTCAGCCTGATAATTCAGTTATGGTCTCTGTCTTCCTACTTTATTTAATGTAAAAGGAAAAATGTGATGCGACCCAGGTTGCATTTAACTACAAATAACAACAGAACATAAGCTCATATACGGTCTCAGAAAAAGCAAAGGGGGAATGAAGTAGATCCAAACATTACTGAGTTGGAAAGGCAGGGAGACTAAGCTGAACAGCAACATAGAGAGATGTTCCCCTCCTGCTGTTTTGTGTAATGCTCATCTCTCAAAAGACAAACAAGCTCCATGGGCTGTCTCAAACTGGCATGCAGTCATTCAAATTCTGACAAAGGCAAGAGAGCCCTAGACCCAAACCCTTACCCAAAGTTAAGCCAAACTCAACCACAGCCCCTCCAAATAGAGGCCCTCTAACCAGCTGTAGAAAAAAACCACCTTTTGCTTCCCAGTGCACAATGGAGATCAAACACTCTCCCAGAGAGTCTTCTGCCTCAAGGCAGGTTGCTACAGATTGACTTTGTGCATGTACTGCTCTTATGAGCATCACTGGCACAGAAGAATTTGGACCTGGTGCTTTATTACCTCAGGCCATGTAGCCCACAAGAAGACCTCCCTCTGCCTCAGACTTAAAAGGCTTTGTGGGGGAGACAGGGGGATAGGTGTGAAGACTTTTCTTCTTCCTGGCTGTGAACATTTCATCTCTGTGTCTCTCTGTGCCCCTTCTAGAGCATTCTAAGAAAAATGAAGCAGAATTTCCTGTTTCACACTCCCATCGTTGTTTATTTTATTTAAAGCTTTCACTTCAGAGCTTTGATACTAGAGATCAAAGAAAGAAAAGGGAATTTGTAAGCTGCAGAGTCTGATCTACATTCTGGTCAGAAGTTAAACTAAAAATTGCCCCCAAGCCAATACACAGGTACTCATTTTGGAGACCATTTGGTAGGCTGTAATACAGCAAATTTGCCTCCCAGAAGATCAATACGAAGATCCTTATTTATTACTTCACCTATCAGATGACAAAATTAGTCTCATGACTAAGGTACAGGACTTACATTTAAAGATCTGAAATTAAGTTTTCATATTAAATTTCACAGCTGACACACACTCAACCAAGTCAGTCACTCCTCTTCCTGCCATTTGTCCATCTCATCCATTTGGACTACAAACTTTCTGGAACAGAGACACTTCTTGCTCACTGATGCTTTCCTGTATCCTCCCTACTTACCCAGTAAAAACTAGGAATGCTTCCAAACACATTATCACTCATTCACCTGCTCACTCTGTTTTATTTTTTTACTTACAGCAAAAGATTCTATTTGCATATAAGTATTTAAAATGAAACTTAAGCATTATTTTCACTTAGAACTGTAAGGACAACAACTCCTTCTCTGATAGCGCTAAACCAAATGATGTTACCAGCAGATCTCTGTGTCCTTCTCAGTTTCCACCTCATTCTACCTTACTGGCAGAGAAGCAGTACTCTTTTTGACTTTCATGAGACAAAGGTTTTACATGGCAGTTTAAACATTACAGACAAAATTCTGTTTGAGTAGCTAATACTTTTAGCATATTGGGCATTTTTTCTGTTACATTGGATCTATTCCCTTATACACCATAATGCTGATCACAAACTTCTACCAAATACAATTTCAGATTACGTGACCAAAACTATGGATTTTCTATTTATACTTGGTGTGTCAGATGCTCTTCAGAGAATCTCAGTAACAAGCACATTTATTCTAATAAGTTCATGTTTCAGTTCAACTAGAAGATATAAAGAATCACATTTTTGCATGGTGCATGACTGGGACTCCAGCTGAAGTCAACAAGAGCCCTGCAGGCACATCTGAAAGTAGCATTTGATCTATAATCATGTTTTTTTGGAATACAAGCACATAGAAGCCCTGTCTTACTATACTGAACATATTGGGAAGATTTCTATTGCAAGGAAAATAGGATTAGAACCCAATTCATGCAGGACACTGTGGCTAGTGCCACGCCATCAGCTTTTAGCAAGAGCTCTCTAGAGTATTAAATGAGGGTGTTTCTTAATCCCTGATGGCAAATGTTTGTTTGAGCACATTTCTGCTTTTATACAGAGGAAATATGTCTGTGTGCAAGGAAAAGAAAGACTTAGGATATTATTTCATTATTACACACAGATTTGGTGCAAGTACTTACCTATATGTGTGTTACAAAGCTTGGAGTAAGGTAATCAAGTATATTATGCTACTATGCAATATATATAATTCAGCAACAGTGTCAGGACCTGCAGTGTTACACACCCCATGTGAACAAAGATTCAGTGTGACTTGCTGGCCCTACTGTACAGCACTGCCTAGAGGGGCTAGACTCGAACAGGGCTTCTAGCTTACAGAGGTGAAAAAAGGAGAAAATAAGCATTTCCTACAAAGAGACTGGATTCTTGACAGAGAAAAATAATTACCGTACCTAAAACAGCTCTAGAGAAAACCACTTTAACATACAAATGGGAAAGTCTGAGGCTCAAGGATATAATTTTTTTTCTAAGACATTTTGAAGAAAGTTTAGTGCTTACCCAACCTGAGTGACAGCACTAGAGACCAGAGTCTTTGATTTCCTCACCAAAGCAGCCGATATCTCTGCAAGCCCTGATCACATTGACTTCCACCTATTTTATCCACATGCGTCTATTTGGGATAAGAGGCAACACTTCATGTTTAGGGGAAATAAATCCATTTCTTGCATCTACACCAAGCTGTCTGTCTCTGCTTCTAACTAAGCTCCTGGCCCAGAGAGTCTTTCTAAAATACACCAGTGATGGGGACTGGGAAAGCAACCAGCACTCTGCTCCTCAAAAGCACAAAACAGAAATCTCATGGCAACAATTCTCAAACAGCCTGGGTTCAGAAGGCACGTGAATCAGAAACTTAGAGCGTTAAAAGTCTTCCAGTTTCTCATCTCCCAAGCCATGCTGTGGCTGGTGTTTTATTGGTAAGTAATTACCAATAAAACTGCCAGGTCCAAACTGCCACAGGTATGGAAATTACAGTAAACCAAGTAGAAGCCTCTTATTCAGGGGATCGTGCTTGAAGCAGAGTAAAAAGACATTTTTAGAGGACCATGCCAAAATACAGAATTAGTTCCCTCCCTCATATGGAGACAAAGGTGCTGGTTTATACCTTAAAGTCAGTCCCATGAACAAGAACTGAAGTCCTGGGCACTCTGCAGTGACTTCAGCTTTCTCCCAGAACAGAAGCTGCCACAGAGTGGCACTGTTCACAGACACCAGTGGGCACAGCAGGGACCTCACAGCAGGGAATTTTGGTTTAGCCTATTCTATAACCCTCTTAGCATCAGGCTCCATCTGGAGATCCCCAAAAATGTTTTTCTGCATTCCACTACCTTTGTCACTGATTTAAATAATTCGATTATCTCCACTGCTGGCCACAATGCTTATATTTTATTTGCAGAATTTAATCTGGCCTAGGAATGATGCAGCAGTGCCACATCCCCAACCTACAGACATGTAAAAAATCAGGACAGACAGCAGTTTAGATGATCTGGGCAGGGGGTCTTGCCCTAACAGACATATGTAACATGCTCTCTTGGCAGCACATACTCACATCCATCTGTTGAGATGGAACTGAGCCTACTGCATTTCCATTGTCCTGTTTTTAGGTCATATGCACCATGTAAGCTCTGGGTTCAGTAGGCAGGGTGCACAGGGCTGCAAATCCTAAACCTAACTTCTGTTACCTGCATGGAAAAACATTGCAAGAATTGTCACTTTGGGAGAGTGAAAAGAGGAAACATGAAAACAGCCACCAGCCCTGTTCTCCTAGGAGGAAAGCAGATCTTTCCAAAACTAAAACAACAGATCATGAACTTTAAGTTGGTCAGTTTAATTTCTTGTGGTTGGTGAATTCAGCAAAAATAAACTGAAGTTTTTTATATTCCCACAGACTCCTGTAGTTAGACCTCAGGAATTATCACTTTGTCTTCAGCTAGACACCAGGGAACAGCCAGCTTAGTCTTAGGACCATAAAGAGCAAAACCTAATTTTCACACATTTCTACATGAGAAATTATTCAGAAAACAGTGAAAAATAGTAACCAGAGAAAATATAGCACGTGAAAAGCACTGCTAGGTCACAGTGACCCATATACAACTGATTTCCATTACTGTGAGCTAAAACCTGCAACCATTTGCCCTGAGAGCGTGAAGAAGCATCAGGAAGAAGCACAAACGTTCCTTATGAGAATGATGAATTTGCATCAGAAGAGACTCTGGACAGAGAAAGCTCAGGGCTTTCCCTCCACAGTCAGTGGCATAAAATTGTTTCCCTTCTTCCACAGATAACTCGGCAGAGACATTTGTTCAACACTAGCCAAGTGACAGTGGCTAAGCGGGGAGCTCAAGCCCAGCCAGAGCAGCACCACACAACTTGAAACACCTTTGCAATGCAGATTTAAGACTCACTCACTGTTCCTCGTCCTGCAAGATCCTTCTCCAACCAGCCATAATACAGTAATGTGGCATTAATAACACAGTATTAACTGATAAACAATCAGTACTAGCAGAATGTTTACCTTTGCAAACCACTATAGAGCACTGCATCTCCAACTCTTATCCTACCAGTAATTCAAGCATGAAGCTCATTACACATCAACTTACGTTTCTGTGCCAGCCCTGGACCCAGCTCCACACAGGCCCCACGCCTCTCAGGGTGACCACCCCCTGTAACTACTGCCGATTTAAACCTGCTGCACAACAGCCACGGCGTCTCACTCACTTGGAGCTGCAGCTACTGTTTAAAACACCGTGACGGAAAAGCTGCAAGGGGCTCTGTGGAAGTGGGGCCTCCCACAGGTCCCAGCCTTGCTCTCAAGACACAGCCCCACACCTCTGTGCTAACTTTTAGTTTTCAGGATAATTTAAGTACATTTACTTACAGACTTGGGATGTCATTACCGACCTCTAGCACCTCACTGACAGTCCCACTCATGACGGAGGGGGATCACAGTGCCCGACTCTAAACCGAACAGCAGGATTCAGCCGCAGCCGGCGAGGCAGAGGGCTGTCCCTTCCCGTCCCCGCACCCTACCTGACCCGTGCTGCTGGCGGAGGATGGCGGCCTGTCCGGACGGCGGCGAGGCCGAGGAGGCAGCGGCGGCCGCCGAAGCGGTGGCGGTAG
>NW_009953205.1:4968003-4970719 GCF_000747805.2 Chaetura pelagica | reverse complement strand
CGCCCTGCCGGCCTGGAGCCATTCACGGGCCCGCATCAATGGGAAAGGGGCTTGTTTCCGGCAGGACTGGGAGGGAAGACTGGGGTTTGCACACGGCAAGGAAAAAAAAAAATAAATGAAACTTCTTTCCTAATCTGGCCCACAGTCCTTTTCCAAGTGGCTAAGGAAGGGCTGTAGGACAAACATCACCTCCTCTTGATTTGTGAGGAATGAGACATGACTGCTAAACTAGCAACAAAGGGTAAAGTTTTGACCCAGCCACGACACACCCAAGAGGTGAAACCTGCCACACTCCCGGCGGGACTGCCATTGAGACCAGTTGCATTTGTGTGCTAGGAAAGGAGGGAAGCACAGTAAATCCCACGTGTACAAGAGGTGGGTGCCACCCAGCTCGAGCTGCACTTACACTGATTTTGGTTGCATCCTTCATTGTTACCTAAAAGAATAGAAAAAAGGAGATTAGGTTCAGCTCTGCTAGCATATCAACTAAATGCCCATATTCCCACCCCAGGGAAAGGACACCACATGGACAGATGCACCGTTTTGCACTTGCCATTCACACAGCCTGTGTGTGGCTGGGAGGAGTTAGTTCCCCAGGTGATGGGGAAGGCAGTAAATCAGTGCCCAGCTTAGGGAGACTGTTCTGGTAAAGCTCCTTTGGTGCTCAGGTAGGTGCTGCCTTCAACCAAGGCTGTGAGCAGCAGCCAAATAACTGCTTGTTGTATGCTGTGCTGCTCACAGTCACTAACATACACCAAGGAAGATGTTTTACCAGCAGCATTAGCACAGCACTGAAATTGTTGGCCATGCTGGATTCCACACTGCTCAGGGCAGAGCTTCAGTCCCGAAACATCCTGGGAGCCGGTATCGCTCAGCTGGTTTCATACTTGGCTATTTTTTTGTCTCCAGCCAACTCCTTTAAACCTAAGTGATGCCTCAAATGTTACTGATGTGCCTCCCAGGGAGATGGTCATCATTCTGCAGGCTTGCCCTGTCATCATTTACTGTAAAAGCAACTCACGGTTTTTATATAAGGTTAAAGAAGACATTTAAATCCAAGCGATTTATTTCCCTGTCTGACAACTGACTTACACTTTCCCCAGCTAGGCGGCATCGCATTAGCTCAGTGTCTATATGCTCTGCATCTCTATTTGAGCTCTGCAGGAAAACAAGTGTGCCACAGAGATGGGAGCTGGCACCGAGGCTGCTGCAGGGCACCCTGCTGGCACAGGGGCCTGGGGCTGGAAAGGATGATGTGCCCCGTGCACAGTATGGCAACACAGTTTGGAAATCCTGCTTTAGCCCACTCCTTGTACAGCCTCATTTGGCACCAGCAAGGTGTCCTGCCCTGGGAGAAGGTCTGCAGAATGAACTGGCTTATGCTGGGGAAGCACAGCTGAAAAATTTCGACTACAGCCCCTCTCCAGGCCAGACGGCTTGCTAGGGGGAGGGGAATGGACACGCAGGATTTAACTCTGCTTTATGCATTTTAATTACTACATCTGTCTGTCTGAAAATGTCTTGCTGAGCTGCAGATGCACACACAGGTGTGTATATGAACCCCAAGAAATTGTGTGCATTTGTGTATGCAGATATGTACTTAACATACCAACAGAAAAATGTGTATCCCTTGTGCCTTTCTCTGCGCTATCAGTGAGCAAACTGAGGCTCTCCCACCTTTTACAATACCTAGCTCAGCTCACAGAAGCACTGGTTTTTGCTTGTCCCCACCTCATACCACAGCTATTTCTGAAGGCCTCTTTTGAGTCCTCATTGCTGGTTTTGTAGCAGGACATCTGTAATTTTCTAGTGAAGTCCCCCGTGGTGCATGCCCTGTCCTCCTACACCCCAGGAGGGCTCAGGTACTCTGCTGCATCTGACAGCTCACCAGCACGGGGTAGAAGCACTCTCCTGGGCCTGCTGGGTTTATTCTGATCACCTTCAGAGCATGTTGCACTTAATTAACTGATGTATCTGCATAGCACTGTATTACCTTGCTCCTGCTGCCAGGGACACTGATGGCTAATTCATGTGCAAGTTCTCTGTCGGGTTCTTTAAGGTACCACCACTGGATTTCCAAGGAGTAGGAGGTGGATCCGCTGGCTCGGAAAGCACAAGGCATCTCAATATCATCTCCCTCCCTAACAGTCACATCTTTGGGAACTTCAGTAAAGGTAGCTGGGAGGGGAAGATACAGTTAGAAGGGCTGGTTAACCAGAGAGATTAAAAGACAAGATCAGTTTTATTTTAGTGCGAGTTGTTTTAGTTTGAGAACTATGCGCTGAGCAAGACAGGGATTTCCTGTAGCCCGGTGATTGCAGGATATGCGGAGCAGCCAGGACTGCGCACCTGGGGCAAGGCCGGGCCGGTTCCCGCCACCCTGCAGCCAGGATCCGCGGCTCCAGCTGAAGGGAAAGTTTGAAGAGGTTCTTGAGAACGCCATCGTTTCCCCAAAAAAGCCCTCGGCTGGATACAGGGGCACCACAGTGTCCCACTGCCCCCTCTCCCCCAGACCCGGCGCGGGGCTGTCCCGGGCTGCGCGCCCGCTGCGCCCCGCTCCGCTGGCTGCGAGGCGCCGAGCCCGCACTGCCGGCAGCTGCGCCGCAACAGTGCCACCTTGTTCTGCCAACAGCCCTCCCCGGGCAGCGCTCCCTGCCCCCAGCCATCGCACTGCCACAGGGAAATGAGGCGGATTTGGAGCCATTGCCGGCAGGAG
>NW_009953205.1:4925695-4967440 GCF_000747805.2 Chaetura pelagica | reverse complement strand
TGCCCCCGCGGACCCGGCCCCCGCCTCCGCGGCCGCGCACCGCTCCGCCCACAGCGGGAGGGCCCCTCGTGGCACCGCCCCGCGCCTCCGTCCTGTCCTCCGTGGGTGCGGAGGGTGTGGGTAGCACAGCGCGCCCGGTAGTGGTGCTGGTCCGCAGAGCTGCTCTAGGTGTAACTGGGTGCGTGCCCAGAGCTGGTTGCTCCGTTGCTGTCAGGCTTCCAAGCTCACTATGTTTATTACTTGTTAAAAACATCAAGGAAAAAAACCAACACAACAAATAACAAGACACTATTGATTTAGAATAGAGTATCATAACAAGAAAATGTTTCTGTGGATCAGTTCTTTCTCAAGCAAATATCCCAGTTAAACAGTAGAAGCACTCAAGACATTACATTCCATTATTTGAATAAAACCAAAAAACTTTCTAATGGCTGCTTGAGGAGCGATTCAGTTATACCCTGCTGCTTGGAGTTAATGCATTCAGAAATTAAAACAGTGCAGGTCACCTTTCAAAACGAGAAAGCTGCAAAAATAGCCAGTTTTACACACACAAAGCACACATGATGAGAAGTTTCCTTTGAGTTGGTGTACAAGTGCTGTGATCTACTTGATCTCATGTGGTACTCCCACCATATTTAAGCAACCTTCATCTCTGCCCCAAACGCTCTGGCAGAAGGCAGGTCTGTTCAATACACTGTTCTTAGATTTTTGTCAGGGTTTGTTTTTTTTCCTCACTTTCTCATTAGACTGACATATTTTCATAGCCACAGGGGCAAGTTTTGCTCCTACTTGATAGAAAATAAATGCTTTTGCAAAGACTCCTATAAATGTGGAGGGCAGTCCTGGCCCTCCACTCCCACAGTGGAGCAGGCAGTGCTGCTGCTTGCAGGCAGCACTTGAGCAAACTCTGGGGCTCAGGATCCCTCCCCATGAAGCTGGAGATGCTGAGAGCATGCTGACTGGCTTCTGAAAGCTGCATTAACTTGAGAAAATAGGTAAGGGGCAGAAGCCAACCTTGGATGTAAACAAAGAAAAAGAGCAATGGAGAGAGATGGTAAAATGTTCACATCTCTGCTTCCAGTGCAGTGACCTTCACTGTGGAGCTTCTGCCTCAGAGTAGCTCCTAACAAGCTGGCAACTGCCAGCCCAGTTGCCTTTAAAATATCACTGGTTTAAGATCAAATCAAGAGCTATAATTGCATTTTTCCTTCCTTCTCCCCATCTCCCAAGTTCCAGACCTGGTCAGGCCCAAAACAAACTGACAATGTACTTGTGTTCCCATAAGTCTGTAAAAAGTCGTAAAAGCTGCAAGTTCAAATGTCTGGACTGTTGTCAATACACAGGATGACTTTTCTGTTCCCTATCTGCAAGCAGTGGGGCTGCACTGCCTTGAAGTTATTCCAGGATCCAGGTGATAGGCAGAAATCTCACACAGTGTTTGAGAAAGAACCGCTTTGTCTTACATTAGGAAATTCAGGGTTAAAACTATCAGACTTGCTATCTCTTCAGTTTATTCATCCTTACTCTGGACAAGTGACATTTCCACCAAGCTTCATTTTAATTTCCATGAAGCTGATTAAGGTAGAAAGCACACTTCTGCATTCTGGCTAGGCACAGCTCCCACTTTATGCAGCAAATGTATTTTTAATTGCCTTTAGTTTCTACTTTATTTAGATTTCTTATCTGAAAGATATTTAACAAATCTCTTATTTGTTAAAAAATCTAGGAGCAAAAAACACTCATGCAAGAACATTTTCATGGAAAGAGAGGGCAACATATATTCATAAGAATGGAACAATAGTTCATCTTCTAGCAGTCAGATAATCAGATTATTCCACACCCTAAAATTAATCTGAAATTTAAGGTGTATAGCCTGTTTTAATAAAATACCTAATGCCAGCTGCCTAACACTTAGACAGGAGTATAAAATGGCACAAGACAACAACATATAAAAATTGTAATCTGTCAGGTCCCTCAGCACATGGGGTTGGCATTCAGCAGCTCATCCTGCAGCAGATTGGAGCTGCTGCACCTCCACTGCTTGGTGCACTATACATATATATGCAGTATATGTATATCTATATATATATGCAGTGTGTGTATATATATGTGTGTGTGTGTATATATATTGCCCCTGTATATGAGAAGGGATCTAGCAAATGTATTGGGAGGAGCTTGAATGAGATGGATCACCTAGAGGCAGAGGAGCAGAGTAAAAGGCAACTCAGCTCAGTCTTGGAAATTATAAAAAATCCTCTGCTTTGTAGAAATGTACTAAATACAGTGAAGCAGCCATGCTTTAGCATGACCTGGAGAAGCTCTGACTCCAAGATGTCCCAGCAGTCCCTGACTGGTATTGCTTGCTTTGGAAGCGTTTTTACCTACATACTTTGTAGTAACATGTTTGTGTTTCACTTACACCAGCATCTTTAAAAATCATAAGAGATCATAGTTTTGTAATATCTTCTATCTTAAAGATAATTATTATAAAATTATCTTTTATAGATTATAAATTAACATTTGTCCCTCTTCTGGGGAAAAAATAATATAATCATCCTCTGAAGAGATAAACACGTTGACAAAACTTGGCTCTACAAAATAATTTTAACTAATTTTACCAACATCCTGATTCAACACATTCTTAAAGCTGTATAATTAATGGTGAATTGAAGCCAAAATATTATTAAAACAGACTGAAAAAGGGAACACTACTAAAAAATTAGCTACAAAACGTAACTTTAAGTCCAAGAAAGAACACCACTGACTTAAGCAACACCTTCTAATTCCCAGTGGGCTACAGAAACTAGTAACATCTCCCACACAGATTTGACCACAAAGAACTCTTGGCACTTCATATGGAAAAAAATAAATCAATTTTGAGAAACCAATAGATCAGACAAGAACTGCAGCAACCTCTTAAATGCACAGGCCTCAGTTCTGCAACTGTTTCTGTGTGAGCTTCAATGTAAGTGCCTCAGCAATCTGTCAGCTCCCAATGTACAAACCTACTGTGCAAGATTTTAAAGGACACATTTTCCACATGTAAAACTGGAGATTCTGCTTTACCTAAAAAAAAACAACCCTGAAATTGTTCACCCATTCCTTTTTATTATTTGCATTGTCAGGATGACATCACGCTAGGCTGTCCACTAGTACAAAGCTAGAAAATAAAAAAAAAATAAAAAAATTAGAAATTCAAGTCATGTGTATTCAGTTTTTCATGAGAGACTCAGTGGATAACTGGAGAATGAGTATAATTACTGCAGCATCACAGATACTAAACAGATAAGGCTTGATTAACTAGAGGTGGGGAAATGAGGTTTTGGGGTTTTTTTGTTTGTTTGTTTTTAAATTACTTGATAAACTATTGGAAGAAAAAATGTTGCTGTTAAAATGTCATCTCTTGCATTGCTCTGGTCAAGAGATGAAGCTAAAGGCAGTATGAACATTTGTTGGTTGAACACTGTTGCAGGAGGTTTGCTGATCTGGCCGCTAGGTAGCTCACAGAAAGAAGCCTCTGGCAGAGAGGATGTGGCTCTTGCAGAAGAAATGAGGAAGAAAGCTGAGCCAGCAGGACTTGCAGCATCCTCTGCAGCACAATGGCCTCTGTTTCCTGGCCTCACCACAGTGATTATCTGGGTACAGTAGGTAACCTTCCTGTGCACCTTTTGCCAGGAGCAATTGTCTTAATAAGTTTAACATAAAATACATTTTATTTTATACACATCTCTATTTCTATATGTGTATTATATATGCAGATACTCACTATTCAGAGTTGTTATGCTCTATATTATTAAAAAGGTTTTCTATATTAAATACCTTTATAAATGCCACTTAAGCTGTGAGAACATCAGGGAATGCTCCAAAAGGACACAAGTTACTGCAACTGTCAATTAGGGATTAAAGCACCCAGCATGCCAAGGCAGTGCAGCTTTGAATCATGGGTAGGTGAGACACCAAAATAAAAGGTGTTGACGTTGTGAAACTGGCTGCTTGATAAGGCCAAAATCATGACCTTTGTTAAATCAGTGCAATCAAGAAATGTACAGAAACCCTATATTTGGGGGGTTGGACTAGATGATCTTTCCAGGTCCCTTCCAACCCCTAGGATTCTATGATTTCCAATTAATTCTACAACATAAAAGAACAGTGCAAGAAAAACAAAAATTCCAGTAGAACAATAATGTTATGCTACATATAATGCACACATAACATGGAAAGTCTTATCAGCACAAACATCTTGTATTAAACACACCATATCTAGGCTGACACACAGAAAGGCTTCTAAGTATTCGATTAATTTTCCTTCACAGCTCAAGACTGTATTTTTCTTTTTTAGGGAGCTATCTGCAGCTGCATTCTGCCTAAACCACAAACCCCTATCCACTTAATAAAAGAATGCAACACAACTTATTGAAGCCAACAGTTTCAAAAAGCATCCATTAATTTTGGATGATTCTGGTTTAGATGTCTCCCTTAATGAGCTGGAAGGTAAACATGCTCTTAATAATTCTGCCAAAACTAGACTAATAAGTTGATGTCTTAATTTATCAGCTGAAACATCTGACCTTATGCTGTACAGATGAATTAGCTGCTCTGACTTACTAATTTATATTACTTTTCTTTATATGAAATAAAAATAAACTTTGGGACAGATTACCTCTTCTATTTCTATTCCTCCTAGCAGCGCTGGCACTGGGAGAATGCAGCCTGGATAGAGGTGCCAGCAGAGCATCTCAGCAGCCTGCTTGAGAGGGGGTCACCTCTACACCCCTCCCATCGCAGTACGGGCTTGTGGAGCAGAGAAGGGAATGTTAAAGGACATGCATTCTTTGGCGAGCAAATAACCCTTTCATCAGCAATGTATCTCTTCAGTCTGTTGGTGAATCACCCTGCTACCCACTGTTTCAGAAAGACTGTTAGAGACTATGTCTCCTAAATGAGAATTGAAATGACTGTTTTGTTCAAGCAGGACCAATTACTTGCTAGTGTTTCCTCATGCTCACTGTAGTTAAGAGAGCCATGGGGCTGGCACGTGTGGAGGAACAAGTGCTGATCTGGGAGGTGACACTGGAAGTTGGGTCATGGCCTGTTGATACATTAACATTTTATGGCCATGGCAGGAGGGACTCAGACTGGAGAAAAATCCACCTAGAAAATTGAACTGCTTATCCCCAAAACATGACAGACATCAGTCAGCAGGTGTATCAGGCAGATGAGGGCAGTCTCTTGTGAAGGGCTATATTTAGAGCTAGGGAATAGGGACTGCTCCAGCAAGGGACCTGAGAAAACAAGAGACGTGAGTGATGCCTTTCTCTGCTGCTTGACTTGTGACTAGGAAGGTTGGAGCCTGCTCCTGGCTAGGGTGATTTTTCTCTTGGGCAATTTTCATGCAGTCCACAAGACTAAAGCAATTTTTCCAAAAGGAGAAATGGTTGCACAGCCCCAGAGGATCCACAACATTTCTCTTGCTTGGTCACAAATGGCATAGGAGTAGGAGCCCTCCCCATTCCCCAAAGAGGTTGTGGCACCAGAAGACCTAGGGAGAAGCTGTCACAAGTAAAGGAAAGAAGATGGGAACTGAAAGGCAGATTATTCTGGATTATCCTTCATATGTGGACTTTGATGTTTATCTTGGTGTCCTCATGGAAAAAGTAATCCTTTTTCACTGCCCTTCTTCCAAGAAAGGGTTTTCTGTGTCAGCCCTTTATACAGATTCTAACAGGGAACAGCACAACCGAAGCTCAGCTGCACATTTGGTACATGTGGATTAGAAGTTGTGCATTACAGAGTGGTAACTCAATCAATTTTCAGCAGACAGGAGCTTGTCAGGTGGAAAGAGGGTGGGCAGAAAATACTGGGTATAAACAAAGTCCAGTACTCAGATGAGGTAGTGAACACACAGGAGGATGGACTCAAGGAAATCCTTAGGAAAGCTGACTTACAAAAAATTAAATATGGTTTTGCTGGCTTAAAATAATTATAATTACCACTGTAGAAATGCGTAAGTTCCAGCAACTAATCTGCAAAAGCATCCTAGAAAAGAGTCTGAGACAAAAGTTCTTTATGAAGCAAGTCCTCAGATGTGAGCAAATAGTTCTAACAAAGTGTTTCAAGAACAAAATTGTTCTATTTTCAGAGTTTTAGGAAAAAATTGCAATACACATTTGTTCAAAGTGGTTCCTTTTAGGGATAAGCATGTGTCTGACTGCAGATGCTTCCCTCTGAAAGCTCTACTGTCTGTCAGGAAGCTAATTTAGGCCATAACACATAGATGGCAAAACTTGGATGCATAAATATGTTTCTTCCTTCCTTGTCTCTTATGTGGGTAAGAGTCCTGATGCTCAGATGAGACTGCTCTGATTTAAACCTTCTACATGGTGAAAGTTTTTGACCAGAATGATAATTTTTCAAGCTGTATTTCAGCCATGTCCAGTACACTGCAGACAGTCATTCAATTGCAGAGGCAGGTATCCAGGTGAATTGAAAAAGACAGGCTTCATAGCATGCTGGGAATTGATTTGTGTTTCTGGGACTCGGGCTGCATGGATGACATTTGTGAAGTTTCTCAGCTGGTGGGCAGGGTGGCACGTGGCAGGCAGTGGTCATGGTGCTGGGGGACTGCAGCTCTAGGCTGGCTGTGCCAAGGCACGGTCTGTCCCAACCCCAGGGACATACAGCCTGCTCAGATCAGCACCCAACTTAACAGGATAAATCATTATCACTAAGCAGAAAGGTATTTGAAATTAACAGCAGCAACTCTATAAAAATGCCAGAAGTAAAATATTTACAGCTACTTAGAAATATTAAGGCTTACTCCACTAATCTAAGATTAATCTAAAATGTAAAATATACATTTGTTTAAATACATTAACTACTCTGCTAGTTAGAGATAGCAGTTCCCATTGTTCAGAACCTCTGCTTTATTTTGATTATTTTTTTTCAGGAGATTATCCTCATAATCCTGTGTAAAGTTGACTATAATATGTGTTCTCTCTTAGAGCTCTTTGCATACAGCACTGATCTGCTACCACTCACTAGTTTCTGTTAGTGTGGCGTTTAGGTTTTCAGGAGGAAACCAGGAAGCAGTTATGAAGATGTTAACTGCAGTGATAAACAGACTGAATTCAGCCACCATAGTGTTAGCAGATCAACACTGTGAGAAGAACTCCAAGTACTGATTAGAGTTTTCTATCCCAGCAAAATCAGCATTTTTCTTACAGCTGTGTGTGCACTCACAGTCTAGTCCAGTGCTTCCAACATAAGCCACCATATGTAGAAGTTCAGTCTGTTTTCCCAGCATTATTATTCTGCATATGAAAGCTCTACATATGATGTTTTCTGCTTATCTATTTTTATTGCATCTTGGTTAGCAATAAAGCCTCTCTGAGCTGTGCTTTAGACCTCAGAACAAGTCCGTTGGCCAGATGGTTGCTCTAACAAATGAGGAGGAATGTCAGGAGCACTTTTGCACACCTGGGCAGTGAGGCGCACCAGTCCTGCTCTTCGCTGCCAGCACTGGCGCTGAGCAGCCCTTGCTTTCTTGGCACCAAGGCAATGGGCACAGGGACAAGACCACCCCTCTGGGGATGATCACCACACTGGAGAGAGGCTGCTTTGTACTACCTAAACTACCTGTCTGTGTTTCTGAGATCTGCTCCTGAAAGCCAAAACCTCACCGAATATTTTCTGTTTCCCTCCTGGATGGCACACATGGCTTTCACTATTAAAACTACTCCCAAAATCTAAAAAACAGCTTATTTTATCTTATGGGTGAGGATTCCTCATTGCTGCTTATGATGGTGTACAAAATACTTTCTGCTGTCAGGGAAGGCTTCTTTTAAAGTCCCACTTCATGAACTTGTTTTGTGGAAGAGAATGCCAAGTCAAAAACACAGGATTGGTTGACTATTGAGACTCTGATTAAGTGAATCACAGTGAATCAGAGATTAGCTAATGATATTGAAAATCCTGATAATAACAAGCAACATTTTTTTTTGCTTTAGGAAGCTCTTCTGTTGTCTATAGTTTCCCTGTCAATGTGATACCATAAAGTCAAAAACAGATTTCTGGAAGCCTGAGGCCTCAAGTTGGTGGTGGTAGTTGTGGCTAAAATGAAACATTAATTCATGTTTTAAATAATTGCATGGCCCTACAGAAAGGGGAGAGGTGGGAAGAAGAGGGATCTGCTGGAATAATCTGTAGGTTTCTGCATGTGTGGACAGTTCCTAGCACCTAAAGCAACCCAGGGGAGGTATGGGCAGGAGAACTTGTTCAGAAGCAAAAAAAAATAAAAGCTCTTTCTTCCCCCTGAGAATCACCAGGGCTCACTGGGAGAAGAATGAGGCTTTGGAGAGCAGAAGCACAGGAGATTATTAACTCTCTGGGAAATCCTCTGTTGTGCCAGCCATCCTGGGAAGCAGCTATGGAGGAGGAATGGATGGGACATGGGGACATGAGGGAGCAGGCAGTGGTGGCAGTGGAGGCTGTGGTGGCCTCCTGAGTGCTGAGTAGCTGCAACCCACAGGCACTGCTCTCATGAAGTCTCCAAAAGATCTCCCCTTTTCAGGGGTAAGATTAATACCAGAGATTAGTAAAAAAGCAGGTAGATTTCTCTCTCAAATGTAACTGCTGTAATAATTAGTTTTTAATATACTGTCACCTCTACTTAGCTTTTCTAGCAATATATTTTTCATTGTTGTTTGGGCTGCACTTGGACCAACCTCTATATCAAATAATAAAGAATTCAGTCTTTTTGGCAGCTATTGTTGACCTTTTCTTGAGCAATAGCTGATAGCTTTCCAGACTCTCTGTCTAAGGTAGAGGTTAAGCTAAGACTAAAATGTTCACCTAGTTGCACTTGAACTTGTGGCTTATTCACGTTAAAAAAAAAGCTTCACTTTTGACATAGAGCTGCTTCTAAAAATATTGAACAAGTGTTTGGGCTATAACTTTGTATGCTATTAAGTTGTATCACACAGAAACTTTTATGTAATATTCCACACAGACTGAAACCCACCTTTGTAGTTTATGAAATGTTTACACCATAGCATGAATTTTTATAGGTGCATAATTAGAAATGATAGCCTGGGGAAAAAAATCTTATTTATAAAGTAAAATCTGTTAAATAAAAATGCAGATAATGACTCAACTTTTAATCTCCTAATATCGTATCTGAAATGATGTCTATATTTTTATGAATTCTGCAAAGTAATTGATGTGGTTTGGTATAACCCTGGTAATACATGAAGGCACATTACACGAGCAAATGTTTTGGATGTGGTGAATCCACTGTTAATTATAGAAAGGTCTTCTTACAAATCTAGGATACCATCTGTCCTAAAACTCCTCTAGCTAGCTCTCTGCCTGCATTCTGTGCAGCTGTACTTTGCCATTGCACTCCAAATAAATAGGAGTATGCTACACTACAAGTTAATGAATAAATGACAAATTACTAAAACTGTCTGACCAGATTGTTCAATTTCTTCATCATGAGTCAGAAATTCTATTTATATTTCTTCATCATCTGCATTTATGTGTATGGTCCCTCAAAGCATGTTTGGTTGTCATCATTATTACACATTTTAATGGTTGGTTAGATTTGTCAGATTTTTGCAAATTCGATGAAATGCCAGCCAGAGAAAGCACATGAAATTCAGCATAATTTCTACCTAAAGAATTTTTATTTCCACATTTCACTTGTGCTGTTGTTAAGGGAAGGAAGAAGGTATTCCTGATACCACATGGTAATGCTGCCAAACTGTATGCCAAAAATCCTCTTTATCTTAGATAAAACAAGTGTTTATGTTTTATCTCTGCCTTTGCACTAGAGGTTTTTTGAGTCTTTAGTTGAACAGTTTTCTGTGCAGAGACTGTATCTTATCTCCAGGACAAAGAACAGCATAAGCCTTTGGCTTAGGTAAAGAGTAATGGTGGGGATCTGCTGCTTGAGTGTGACATTATGGAAATACATGCTTGGAATGGCATGGGGAGTCTGGTTTTTTTTCACCCAGCAGCTCATTGTCATGATTGACCTCTCCTGGCTGATTCTTTTAAATCTTTTGGCAGGTGCCTGGTGGACAGTATAGCATTCATATTTAAAAAACCTGCCTTACTCATGCCCATAACTAATTCTTTCTAGACCTTTCGTGTTTCTTCTCCCCTCAACGAGTAAATTTCTCTTCCATCCCTTCCTTCCATTCTACTTTTTATATACATTTTATTTACATTTGCTATGATTAGTAAGTACAGAGGGCGCAAGGCCAATGGAATTGAGTGGCTCCTTTACCCAACCATCTTAGTAGGACAAGGCTTTCAGGTCACTTGCTATTGGCAAACTCCACTGGGGCCTTTTTCCAATTTGGGATGAGCCAGGAGTGTTGCACAGATGCATGAGTGAAGCTGTAGCCCCTGGCTGAGGCAGTGAGGGCAAACATACCTAGTGAATCAGAGTGGGTGGGACAGAAAAGGCTGGGGCAGATAGATTTGGGTCATTTCTGCCAAACCGTTACACAAAAATGGAGTATTTTAAAACAATGGTTTAGAATCTATGGAGTCACTCCCATTAGACAGCTAATAATCTCCATCCTATGGCCATGATGGAGAAGGAGAACTAGCTCTTCCAAGTCTTAACTTCAGCCCTTTCACCTTATGCTCCTTTCCATGTAACAGTATCTAATCACAGCATATATAAATCAGCTCTGTCTCAGGGTCATAATATTCTCTGTTGTTTGACCCTTTGTAGATAAGAACCTTTGCAGGCAGTCACACCTTCACTGGGGACACACACACAGTCACTGATACTGCTACAAGCAAGGGTCAACCTGTGCACCATGCTAGTCTCATGCTGGCTTCCCTTTCCCATGGCTGCCAGCCGAATGCATTTCTATACCCTATTGAAATGCACAGAAATACTCTGTCCAATTTGACAAAACTTCCAAGTAATTATAAAGTACTTTTTGCAATTTCCTATGTAATATCCTTTCAAAGTTGTCCTGTTTTCTTTCTCTTTGAATGCATATTCAGAACCAGCAGATTTGTAGGCACACAATGAGAAGCTGATTTTTAAAAGAGGTAAATAAATTGTACTGGCTGGAAAAGGGCTCCTTGCTGCCCTTTTATTATGATGTGCACACAACTCACTACAAATTCTTTACTTTGCATTTCTATCACAAAGATAAATGAAATTGCCAATCCTGTTCACATTTTGTTTTGATGGCTATATAAAAGTAATAGCCAGGGTGCTGAAAAAAGCTTTCATTAATTCTTCTATTTATTAAGGTGAAAGGAGGACTATTTTGCAAACAGAGAGGAATAAACAGACTGCAGTGAAATGTCTACTCTTTTTCTGGGGTATATACCTTCTGCATGATTCCTAGCTTTTGGATGAATCTGAGCAGCTCTTAAAATGGATAAAAAACTACTTGATTTCAGATTTCTCTGACTTTATCTCAGTATTACACCATCCCAACACTAAACAGCATAACTGAAATGCTGTACAGTAATGCTGGAATTTAATCCAGGGAATCTGTTCACACTTAAAAAAAATAAAAGAATAGTGTATTCTTTGCACAAAGATGTCTAATAGCTTTTTATATGTGTGTGTGTCCATAAAAACATAGATAGAGATATCAGGGTTCTTCAAAACCATCTTGGGAAAAGATGTCCCTTGTAAATGATGTTTACTGGGAGTAGTTTGGAGCAGAACAAGGCTTGAATGCTGCCCTGTACCTGCCTTGAAATGGAGTCTACCAAAACTTATTCTCGATTGACAGAACACTGAAATGAGTTACAGCCCAGTAGGACAGCAGTGAGCTACCTCCAGTGCCAGGAAGGTGAAACAGAGAAGGAGATTTGCTGTCACTGCTACTGCCAATGATGAAAACACTAATCACTTGTGGCTAGAGAAGGATGGGCACAAGTTAGAGGACAAAGGGGGAGGCCAGAAAGTCCTCCTGGGGAGGCAGTAGAAAGGGAAAGCTTAATGTCAGGGAGGAAGGTCATGGAGAAGCAAGAAGGCCACTGCACAGGCTAGCACGAGGCAGTTAGCCATGAGACTTGACCTTGGAGATGGTAATCAAGAAAAGGGAATCTGGAGCCCCCAACAAGGAACTGGAAGAATCAGATGGTGGTTTTCAGAGATCACCTCTGGAGCCTCTGCAGACTGGGGTAAATCTGTCTGCAGAGAGAGTAAATTGTTATAGTCAGAGATGGTCATGTGGACTTTGGTAATTTACTTTTTCGCAGCACTGCTTTTTTTCCCAGTTGTTTTGTCATTATTGGAAGAGAATTGGAATTTATTAGATTCAGATGTTGAGAAATCAAGAGACCTCCAGAGATAAATAAGTTTGGAGACTCTAATAATTAAGATGGATAGATTTGTAAATTGTTTGAAGCTCATCAGCATTGTTGTCAGCTCTGGTGTGTTCTAACCTCCTGCCCTGCCTTGGAAGCATTTGAGCAAGGGGTTTGTAAATGTTTAGGTGAAGAAGAAATCAGGTCCTCTATGGGACAAGGAAAGGGCAATACGTCCCTGAACTTCATGAGAGAGGATCAAGTTTAAATTATTACACTGAAGTTGCCTTATTTGTCCTTCTTATAAGATGCAGAAGGTTTCAGGACAATTATTTCTGTATTTTTTATTGTTCCAGTGCAGAGTTTAAAACCCCTGACCTTTCATCACATCTATTTAGCTGTATACCCATGGCTCAGGAGACAATTAAAAATGAGATGCATGTTCTGTGTTTGGCAAAAAAAATGCAGTACTAATTCATTTTCTGGCTCCAACAGTCCAACTATGTTTAGTTTTTCCTTCTTGCATTCTCATCTAAATCCACCTCCCCTCTGCCATCATGTTTTATACAAATTTACATCTATGTGTGTTTAGATGTCTCTGTAAATCTTCAGAGTCATTTTTTAACCACACTTCTTATTAGCACAGAATATATAAGTCATTCTCCAAAGGTCTGAGTTTTCAGAATATAACATTGTTTTGCTTGTTTGGATTTGGTTCAGCCTCCCCTAAATGTAATCATAAAGCATTAATTCCCAGGCACTCGGTGCCCCACAAAGAATGATACCAACTCCACTCCTTGCGCTGCCACGTGATGTTATTTGCAGCCCAAGTCCCAAGCCACCTTTCCACTCCATTCTGAAGGAATCACTGTCTTTGTCAGTGAAGAAAACAAGCATCTTGTCTACTACAACATTCAGAAATCTCCCCTTCTGTCTCTCTCCCTCTCTTACAAGCAATCTGAACATCAGAGATGGAAGAAAAATCATGCTATGTTTCCTGAAGCAATTAATTTTACAGCATTTTACCTTTAACACCTTTGGACATAAACACAAATGGGAAGAAAAATTAAAGCTTAAATTTACAAAGCCATGAAAACAGCAGTAAACCACTAGCAAATAAAGTGCTTCCTTATCATCAGCAAGCAAAGGATTTAGCCACTGGGAGACGTTTTAAAACCTGTGAAAACATGTGAAACTGAGATCCAATTGCAAAGGCTTAAGGAAAACCAGGCTGGAAAGCTTGAGCTCTTGTTTGAAAACAAGAGCTATCTGAAAGTATGCCTTCCCGAATGAAGCCACAATTGAAATATCGAGTTTTACTTCAAGCAGAAACATAAAAACTCCAATCCCCATCTTGTATTAAAACTACCAGTTTTTAAAGATTATCCCTCATTTCTATTACTGTATGTTTTGTCAGACCTTGTGCCAGCAGTGGATATGGTGAGAAGTTAGTCCTCTAGGTTAACCTCTAAGCTGCACTTCTACTTTTCATTATATTGTTATAAACGCATTTGTGAGGGAGGTACCCAGTTCCAAGCTAATCCCCTTGACGGGAGACCACAAGAGCCAGGGGACCTGCACTGCCCAGCCTGCCACACTGTGCACAGGACCATGCATCCCCTGATGCTTCATGTTTTCTCACAGCCAAGTTGGTATCTACCAGGCATGCACTGCCACAGCAACCGTCTCACCCTTGTGGTGGGACACCTGGGAGCCCCTTGCAGCTGAGTAGTTCCCTCAGGAAGGGGCTGCTGTGGAGCAGGGTGCTGTGCTCCAGAGCAGCCTGCTGGCACAGCTGGAGCAGCCCCAGCTCCACGGGCACCAATGCGCTTGGTGACACCACCTTTGCTGTCACACTGTGCAAGTGATCTTCCATATTGAGAAGACAGTTGGTACATCTGGTTAGCTTGTCACCTCTCCAAAGTGGAGGCATCTGTCTGTTGGCTCAGCCCTTCACTAAAGGAGACAATGACCATGGTACAAATGACAATATGCAAGAACTGAGCCCCTGAAGCTTTCCCATCTAGACTCCCTTTTTTTTTCTTTTTCTTTTTTCTTCTTTTCTGTAATTTTTGGGTTTTTTTCCTATGACACTTGAAAGTGATATAAATATTATGGGCTAGATGCTTGCCTCCCAAACTTCTAATAGTATTGAAGCAGCAAAGGTATCTGTGTTTAAAAACACAAGATGCTCACCAGCTACTTGGCTGAATGTTCTTTGCTATGCAAAGCTCTGCAATATTTTCAGCAGTGCCTTCTAATGTCGGCTTTCAGAGTATGATAAGGTATCTCCACAGCTTCTTATTGCATAAAGTGGAAATCCAGCATACAAATGACTAGCTCAGGAATATTTTACACAAAATTATTGAATTTTTTAAGCTCTTTCTGCTTTTACACAGCAAGTAGAATAGATTGTCTGGCATTGAAGCATTTTTGGGAAAGTTTTCATGTTTTTGAAAGATCACTTATAAGAGGAATGTTATATTTATGGACTATTCTACATTTGTCCTTCTGTACATTCCCATTGCCCAAAAGAAAGGACTGTATGTCAGAAGGGTCAGCAAAAATCAGGTCTGTTGGGTAACAGGGTTAAATTCAGTCCATGCAACTATCAACCCACATGACACCTTGTTTTACAAGAATATCACCCTCTTGCCTACAGAATGGCTCTGTACCTGATGTTCAATCATTAGTGAGGAAAAATCCTACAGGAAGATCATTCTTTTTAAAAGCCATATGCAATTGTGGGGCTAAAAAACACAAATGCTTTTCATGATGCACACCATGCTTGTAAATTAAAGGCATAATAATCCATTTGCATCTCCGTAAACCATGCAGTAGACCTGAAGTCAGAATTAATTTGTGCACATCTAGTTAAAAAATGAAAGAGTAACACACACACACAAGCATGATGTTTAGTGTTTGTGATGGATCTGAATCATACAAAAGGATGTCAAATCAGTAAATTAGTGATACCACACAGATGGAAAATCATGGGAGATGCATGATGGTGGCATGACAAACAGGGAAATTTACTTCTGCACACAGACTTTTTTTCCTCAAAGTAATGTGAATATTGTCACTCATCCTTCACTTCAATTAATCTGGAGGACAAGGCTAAGGAATCTCAAAAGTAATTGGTGTACAAAGCTGGCATCCTCTCCTGGATGTGCAAATATCTCAGGAGAGATTCTACTAGCAGGTATCAGGATGTTCATTACACTTTCTCCTCCAGATCAGGCTTCAAATTCTGGTAGGGAGCTACACTCACTGCTTTCAGATCCAAAATTCAAACTTGGATTAAAAGAGTTTAAATATCTATAAGGAACATCTGCAAGTCCCTTCTCAGACACTGAATAAGCTAAGGCTTCAGGACTGTGTTCTTTGTGTGTGTTTTGTTAAAATATACAACAGCATCAGTGTCAAACAAATGGATGTACTTGAAAGAGCTACAAGGAATTACAAAAGACTCTTGCTCTCTTTACATCAGCTGTGTGCTGCTTCACTTCCCATCTCTTGCTGAAGCTGCTGCTTTAAGCAAATAAACAAGCAAAGAAACAAATCCCAGAGCTGCACAGACAATGTTGGACACATCATTAGCCATGGCTGGGGAACAAGCAAGATGTCCTGACATTGGAAAGCAACACGCATGTTGAGTCATTCTTCAAACCTATTCAGTTCAGCCATTTGCAAGGCAGCAAGGACTGTACAAGAAAAATTAACTGATCTCAGTTAAGATACTTTCCAGGCCTGTCATGAAATGAGTAGAAGTGCAATAAACCCCTTGCAGTTTAAAAGTGAAAAACAGGAAAGTTTATAGGAAAAAATAAACTTCACAATTCAGAATGCACTCTACAAATACTGGGTCAATTCCTGATGCCCTGATCTGTGCAAACACTTGGGCCTTGGCTGATCTGAAGAGTATCCCTGTCTATAGCCAGGACAAGCACACTGGTGCCAGTCACAGCTATTCAGCTTTATCTGTCCCCTTTTGGGGATTGCACTGGGAAGCTCCATTAAGAGCTTGTGGTCCCAGCACAGAACATGCCACAGCACAGGGAGCAGGGAACTTCATCTGGCAGGGATTAAAACCCTGGCCTTGTGTGTGTTAGCAATCAGTAACCTTGTCACGTTAGTTCAGTTTGTATTTTATAATGGTCATACACCTGACATTAAAGTACACTTGGTTAATGGATCTGAGCCAAAGAGCACAGGAACATAAGTAAATCTTACAAAGAAAACTACTAAAAATAGTATCTGAGAGATGCAAAGGAATATTGCTGGTTAAGGGTCATTGCTTCCTCTCCCACTGGGACTATATCTATGCTTGGAGCATCAGCAGATCAGCCTGGGCTGGAGGAGACAGAGCCTGGACCAATAACAAATTAGGGGAGAACATTCAATGCTGAAATGAGACCTGGAGGAGTTGATTCCCTCTCTCAAGAGTTCTTCTGCTTGAAAAACAAGATTTTACTCTCCCTACATTTTATTTTTTTTAAATATCTGCCTAAAAGAAAATCTAGTTTTATCTGCTGTTAGGCCAATTAGTACTTGTGCCTGTGGAACCCATTAGCAGCATCAACAACAGCAGATATGGTAAAAAAATAAAGCTGGTAATTTCTGTTTTCTCCTCTTAATTGCAGTTTTGAATCTAACAGTCTTTTGCTCATTAAAATAATGCTGGAAAGAAAAGCTCTGGGCTTGGGGGGTTAAAAAAAAGTCTTTTCTTTCCTACGTTCTTTCCAAAAAGATATAGTAATTATTTTTATACCTACAAGAGGATTATTTGACTTAATTTAATATAGAAGATTAAGTTCTTGGGGAAAAAAAAATAAATTAACATATGTGGAAAAAACCCCACTTTTTCCTGTGTCATCATCATAATCTTCCCATCCTTCTGTGAGGCAATCTTGCCATGGAGTGTGCAGTGAGATTTAACCTGGAGCTAAAACCACCTGGTTCATGGAAGCATGTGTGCTTGAAGTAGCACTTTTTGAAGAACAGCTATGCTAAAGAAATGATCAGGCCACTTCCTCTAGGATCCCTTTTTGCCCATGTTGCAGCAAGGTTGTGACAAGAGAGAACACAAAATGAGAAGAAAGAGAGCAATTCTGTACAACAGGGAGGAAAAATGGTGCAGTCACTTCTTTTGCTCTGCACCAAGCCTATCCCTGCTCACTCTCCACACCAGTCACAGAGCAAGTCAGCTTTTTCATTTTCATCACCAGAATCCATTTTGCTTTCTCCATACACCAGGGATGATGTGGATTGAGGGAGAGAGTGTGTCCTAGCCCTGACAGGTTTCTAGAAAAGGAAGGACGTGCTTTGTTTTTAGAAACAGTTAATATTACCCACAAGAAGGACAGAGCGAAAGTAATTAAAGTGTGTATCAGTCCTTGCTGCAAAAGGTGTTTCATTAGCAAAGCTTCAGCCATTATGAGAGACATGAGCATGTATCTGTCTGGGCACACATGTTAATTTTCCATATCAGGTGCTGGGAAACGTGGAGCATTCCTGAAACAGGCTGGGATCAGTGTCACAAACAAGTGTCAAACATCTGCATCTGAGACCCCACATCACCCTGCAGCGCTAGAAATTCCTTTGTTTTCCCCCAGATACTTCTATGCTGGAAAGTCTCTAGATTTTCTTCTCTCCAATCCAATTTTTAGAAATTCTTTTAAATTAAGTTTAGCTGTGAACTAATGGAAAGAAATTAACGATGAAGTATATCATGGTGGTCCTCATCTTGCAGTCTGCAGCACACTGATAAATGATCAGCGTAATAAAATAGCTGTTAATAGATTTTAAAGCCAGAGGGAAAATTTTGATTATCTAATTCTGACCTCCAGCACAGTGCTGGTGACTGGACACTCCCCTGTAATTCCTGCGACAAGGCAACTGCTGCTCACTAAGGGGCAGGACACTTCTCAGCTAGAGAAACCCACCAGTCCATTTACAAGGAGCAAGACGTCCTCACCTGGTGAAAATTGGCATGGTTACAGCACCATGTTGCGCTACATAAAAATCTGATGTGCTGCTTTCTTTATTAATGGTGCCATGAATCCTGCTCCCTTTAGTGACGCAGTATTGTTCTAATTCTTCTCTGCTTGCTCCATCTCTCCTAAACCTTCCTATTGCTCTTATCTTTCTATCCCAGCAAACTATCTTACTATCAGTCTTCCCCTCTCTGCAAATTGCCTCCAGGCCCTTCCCTTTTCATGGTCACATTATGTTCTGTGCTGGCTTGATCAAATCCACTTCTTGGCTCTGCTTTTAGGGACAGATGTCCCTGATCTTGCTTATGACAGGATGATCTACAGAAGGGTGACTGCTGACTTTTCTTTGTTTTAGCTACCTCTGCAGACTCCTGCCTTCTGGAGGTTACCAATGACAAAACCAAGGTTCAATGGAGCAGATCTGTAGCTCTACAAACATGCATGGATCACCCGCTTGGAAAACACTTCACCACTTAGCAGTAAGTCATGAACAGAGAAAAGGGATAAATGTTCCTCTGGGATAATGAATGACAATCCTCTGTGATCTTTTATCATTTAGGGATAAAACCACATTGCTATGTCTACTTTTAGAATTATGATCACTGTAACTCTGTTTTCAAGGTTTGTACTCTAATCAATTACTTCAAAATATAAACCAAAACATTTTATTTAGGTAGACCACTGTATTTTCCAGCTTATATTTCCACATTCAGGAGAACCTCCACCAAGTACAGTTCATGGCTGGCAGTGCTGCTCATTACTGTTTGGAACTGCTATGCTGTTCTCCTCCTACTTAAAAAGTTATAATGCCCCATAGGGTTTTAAAGTTAATTTTATTACTAGAAAAAGTCCCAAATGGAGTTTGAGTCCTGAGCACTTGTCAGTTTTGATTTGCTCAACACTATTTAACTTTTCATGTCTGCAGATCCTTTTCACCCTGAAGGTGCAATGTTTGCCAGCCAGACTCTCTACCACTCGTACTGAATAAATATATAGATAAGTGAATGAATATATATATATATGTGTGAAAATAAATAAAGAAGTTGTACAGATGGAAAAATACCTGGTCTGGTTCAGAACCAGCCAGATTCATAACCTGATAGAGAGTGGCAGGAGAAAGACCAGAGCAGGCTCGACTGGCTCTCCCCAGGAGCTCTTTGCAGACCCCAGAATATCACCAAAGGAGAACCAGGTCCTGAAAGCTCAGATGAAAGACACTTGGAAATGCAGTATTTTCTTAGTGATATGCGTTCCTGTGCAAGTGCCAGCAAACACTAGAGTATGAAGTAAAGGTGTCTTACTTCTGCTGGCTTACTCTGATCAAAAAGTGGGGCGACTGGAATTTATTCTTGAACGTGGCTTTACTGGCTAGCACCATATAATGCACATTACAGCACTGTCAAGCCTTGAGGTGATGAGGGCAGAAAGCACATTTCGATCCTGAAGAGCAAAATAAATTACTTGGCTTGTGCAGATGGAAAAGGATACTTCTTTTCACTGCTATCTAGCAAACCAGGAGCAGAGTTTAGTCCAGTGAGATCAAAAATAGCCCAATAAAACCTATGGTCTGCAGCACTACAGATGGCTTGTACCATCTCCTAAGTTATTTACTTTTAGAAGCTGAAAAATTGCAGCATTGGAATTTTAGGTGAACTGCAGGTGATCATTGTACTGACCAGGGTTAACTCAGGCTCTCATCTTAAAACTGTACCCAGCACTTAAAACTTCACTCTCCTGCCCCATTCTCTACCCAAAAAGACCTTAAAACCAAGCCAAGGTACCAGCATCCAATGAGGACCATTAACTTAAGGGACTCATTTCTAAATTTTACAGTACAATGTTGCTGCCCCCAGGAGCAGTTGCTGATTATAACTTCCACAAATATTTACAGCTTTCTAATTCTTGAATAGAACGGAATACAGAAATCTCCATATTCCCAGGCACAACTTAACTCATTGGGTGAAAGACAATTACTCTATTTTGGATTCACATTGCTGAGAGAACAGTTACTGTATTGAATTCATACCTCATTTAAAATTGTCTTTACAGATAATAAATCCAAATGTTCCTCTGATAATTATTCTGTACTAAAATTAATGCCAAATAATGTGCAAGCAAGCAGGCAGGCCTTAATGGGTATGATTACAGCATTTACTCGTCTTTGGGAACTGCTGGAACTGTCTACATAAATAATACTATGCCTTTATCCTTAAAGCAGCACATTTGTTTTACAATGAACCCTTGCAGGGAGATCTTTCATATATATACTATTGAAGCTTTCTGTGCACCTTAATCATCTATCATATTCTTTAAAGATCTCAGAGAAAGGAACTGTTTTTTCCCCCACTACTGCTTGACATAATTTTTGTTAGGAATATTGAAAACCCTCCTGTCCTCCTAAAAGACAAGTTCTCTTCTTTATTATTGTACTAGGATGTCTCTGTAGAGAAAGAAACTTGTCCTGTGATTAGTCTGAAATTCACATTAGTGAACTAGTGAACACAGTTGAAAAATTATAACTTCCTCCTATTTGTCGCTATCAACAAATTCTAAGTCAACAGCCACATTTTCTGCTAAAGTCAAACCAGATGAGCACTAGGAATTGTGAAGTAACAGCTTCATTACAGACAGGGGCGGCCTATGCAGCACTGAGTCAAAAAGCATGGAACTACTGAGCTGCTCCTAACACTGGCATCAGAAAACCAAAAACACATGAATGAGGAAAAATGGAAATTTTGTTGAAGACTGCTACTGAGTAGCAATTGCACTCTAATCAGAATCTTTAAAAGGAAAGCAGTATTAACTCAATTCAGAGACCTTTTACTGTCAAGTACACTAAACCTTTTCTTACTCGCTTTGCTAAGTGGCTACTGAGGGATTGCTGATGAAGTGAGATCCCAAGTGCTGGCATGCTGTTACAGCCACAGCTCTCCCAGTCTCACCCATGTGGATACTTGCTACAAGACAAAATGTGATTTCATAAGTTATGAAACAAGGACCTCAAGAGAGAAGTTCCTAACCAAAAGGCAACAAATGGGTGGACCATCTCTCCTCAGAATGAGAAATATTGATACTCCCACAATTTGGAAAAAGCAAACAGGAGCTGCTGGAATGAGAAGGTGAAATATAGCACATTGGTGCTGCAACTGAAAATGAGTCTTGAAATCCAAAAAGCTATAGTTGATTCTATATTGTGAAGCCTGAAGGAAATGGACAACAACTACACCAACTTAATCCAATTAGGAAAAAAGATTTAATTTAATTACTTTCCACAGATCTTGGTCTTTGAGAACCAGTCAAATGCAGACATAGAAAAGATAAAAGGCTGCTTTAAGGGTGAATCTTTTTCAGCAAAAGGCATCTAAAGGAAGTTAAGTGGAGCATCATAGGAAAATCCTTGCAGAAGAAGATACATTTCTCTTCCAAGTCTACTTACTCTTAAGTGAAGTATTTGCCAACTTTTTTTCAATTAGTTTTCTCAGCTGAAAGAACTCTGAAATAGTGAAGCCTTACAAAGACACATGTTTAAATTGACTTAGACAAGTGAGGTTTGGAGCTCACTAAAAGGTCATACAATTTAAACTGACAGCTGTATCAGAAGAAAACCTGACTAGTCCAATATATTTCCCCTGCTAGAAAAGCCAAGGACTAGCAGACAAGAGATTATCATGGAAGCTGCTACTAAAAGTTATTTAACCTAGAGAGTTAATAGAAGTTCTGGCCATAAAGAGTGCCTGACACTAGAGCTAGCTGCTGAGCTTGTCACTGCCTATGGAATGGGCCAGCATTCTGTACGACCTGCCCTGCTGTTCTGAAGCCCCTCACAGACTAACACCAGGAACACCATAAGCCTGCAGTTTAGACTAGGTTTTAGACTGCTTTGTTAGTCTTGCTTGAACAGAGAGGTATATGCCCTATTAGGCATAAAATATAATGTTCAGTGAGGATATGGGCAAGAGAACAAAAAACATCCCAGGATTATTAAAAAACCCTTATTTAGTACATATCATCCTGTGTAAATAATGAAGAGATTTTAATTTTCTCTCAGGGCAGAAATACAGCTGCAACCTTGGCAAAAGGACCAAAGAGAGAGATGGACAACTTTGAACAGCCATGATTCTTTGGTGGAGCAACAACCCAGCATCTCTCAATAAAGCTAGCTTCCAAACCCTCCAGAGACACCCACAGAAGTGAAATAATTGGTGTGAAATATTCCTGGACATGCATAGCACCCTCCTCACCTTAATGTGACTGAAGCAACAGCAGGAGTTGGTGAAGAGCAAGCCTGGATAAAAAAAGAGCTGCTTCACAGTTCCCCAATGTTTATGTTTTGTGGAAAAAATAACCATGTGGATCAAATATGCCTGCTTCCTCTGACTAGAATGTGGTTTTCATTAGGTGGCGCTTTTTTTTTTTTATTATAGACAAATAATACACTTAGCCACTCTGGACCCTGAGTGGCAGACAAAATGTTCTTTCAGAGATGAGTCAGTCTGCACTCCTTGAAGCACTAAATTACAGAGGGATTTTCACTACACACTGATTCCATCAATATGAAAGGTCAGTACACACATCTTCAGGTGAAAAGGTGAGATGAGGAAATGCTTAAGCTTTTATCTTGTTTCTGAGTGTTTTGGGTTAAGCCTCACAGCTTTGCTGAAAGCTTTAGTGGCTTATATCTGCTGGGTGATAGTGTTAAATTATGACTCCGCTGATGTCCTGCACAACACTGTTCATGACCAACTCACCCCCATTGCCCACTTTTTATAAGAAGAGCAGGAGGAGGTAATAGGATTGGAAGGAGAAGCCCCATCATCTCTGCCTCCACTCAGTGAAACAGAAGCAACCATCCATGCAGGCTTAGTGTGCTGAAGTGCTTATGCCACTTTTGGAGAAGAGGCATGGAAGACTTCTTGAAGAACTAACATGAGCAGAGGGGAAAGGAGAGAAAGCTAAGCTTTAAAAAGGAATTAAATGCTGCTGAAGGGACAAACAAACATAGAAGCAACTCCAGTGGCAAAACTGTATGATGTAAGAATGCACACAAGCCACTGGAATTTGAAATAAATATGACAAAATTACCTTAGCCCAACAGTGAAGGAAAGAGGGAAGGTGAAAAGCACCTTGCAGGGGAGCTTCATTGCATTTGTGCTAGTTTGCTGCTGAGCTGCAGGATGCTTTGGGCCAGTAAATTTGTTCACTGTTTATGTCATCTGTTAGGGGAAGTCAGTTTTCTATCACAGAGTTAGCAGAGGGCTACCCCTTCATTTCATGCAGGTTGGCACAATGAAAGCCAACCTAGAAGGAATACATTTTCCAGCTGTCATGAAGCCAAAAACTGGCTGCTCACTCTGCCCCTAAACATTCGGTGCTGCTGTGTTTGTGTTTTGTTTCTGCAATGCTCTTTCAGGTCATCACTGCCTGCTTTTGTGAAGCACAAGATTAAAACAAAGAAAAAGCTCTCCTGAACGTCTGAGAAGTGAAACAGAAGAACGCCTTCTTTGCTGATTACAATAGCACTGGCATTTCCCACTGATCAAGCTCACTCTCAGAGACCTTGCATTTCTATTACTACCATCACTGGCATTTTCCACTGCATCTTCACATTCCAGTTCTGGGTTATACCATGGGAGCACTCAAGATTTCTGCCTGCTTTCCATTCATAAATAAACATGTACAGGAGAAAAATCCCTAAGCACTCTATATATGTTTAAAACTGATTCACCAACAAATACCAGTTTTGCCATGAGAACTGACAGATTTTTCTGTCATTGTCTCTGTGCAAACAGACGGTATGACTTACTTTTTGGGGTATTATTTCTCAATAACACCATTTTCTGGTAAAGCTTTCAGTAGCCCACTAAAAACTGGCAAAACCTTCCTGATATTTGTTTCCTGGTAATAATACAAGTGATTACACTTTCTGAACCCAAGCAAGTGCTGAGAAATCCTCAACTTGTCTGAAACAAACTCTTACTCATAAGCCTTCCCCCCCATCACCAGCCCCGGGACAAGAAGCAATACAGAGGACTCTCAAACAGTTCTCTGTTCTGACCAGTCAGTGCCACAGCAGTTCCTTTGACTTGTGTTAAACTGCTCCTATTTCTGCTGACATAAAAGAAAGGAGAATTAAACCCCCTTTCAATCAGTTACATGACAGATGCTGGTTAGCCGTCTCTGCTATTCCCAGAGAAACTTCCTGCCAAGTCTGGGATGCACGAAGAAACTTGCTAATGTAGTGTCCACATAGGTTTTATACAGCACAAAGAAAACTGGGTCTTTTATCTGTGCTAGCTTAAACTCTGCTGTTTGGCTGCCACAGCCCAGAGAAAATAAAAGACCTGAAGAGATCCAGTTGTTCACAGAATCATAAATCATAGAATATCTCAAGTTGGAAAGGACCCACAAGGATCATTGAGTACAACACCCTGCTTCTTGTAGGACTACCTAAAACTAAATCATGTAAATATCTCCTTAAACCTTGACAGGTTTGGTGCTGTGACCACTTCCCTGGGGAGCCTGTTGCAGTGTCTGGCCATGCCTGGCACTGCAGGGACAGTGGAGAGGACTTCTGCTCCGGGGATATCTCCCAGCAGCAGGAGAAGCCTCCTGGCACAACCGTGGGGTATTTAACAGCACTCCCTTCCTCTCATGTTCTGTGGAAAGAGCAAGGAAATCTACAGTGTAATGTATTCAGGAAAGATTGTATGATACATGCTGATGGCATTTCCACTCACTGTTAATATTAAAAAGCTGGGGGAAACTCCCTCTCCTCAGGTGAACCAGTGCAAATCAGGAATATTTTAAATCAAAAGAGACTCAGGGCTAACTTGCAGTGAATTCTTAAATTAGATTGAATTGACACATGCTGAATCTACAGATTCTGCTCAGTCCTGCACTGTCTGCAGGGTGAGGTGAGGCATGTAATGCTGTGCCACACTTTGATTATAGATCTGACAGTCCTGGCCTGTTCTTGTTTTGTGCATGCAGCTATTTCAAACCTTCAACAGAACAGAGCGCACAGCTGACCTTGTAGGAACAGTATCTTTCCAATATTGAGAAAAATAAAAGTTCAATTTTTTGTTTTCCTTTTATGAATCATGAAAGTCAACATTTACCTTTGCATGGAAGTTGGTATGTGGATGTATTAAAACTGTGAATATTGAACACAGGTTCTCAGACACTACATGAAATAGGAGGTCCGTTCAGAGTACGTGCACATTTTTTCGTCCTTTGTCAAACAACCACTTTTTTAATTCTTCCAGTTCCTATGCTTGAAAGGTACCTGTGTATATATTTATAACATACATGCTTTTATGAGGAGTTAATCAGAATAAATTTCAAGGCCAGTGCTCAAACAGCCATGAAGAAGTTCATGTTGCAGTTGCCATTTAGAAGGAATTCTGGTCTCAGGAATTCCAGCAAAGAGAAACTCTACAGCTCTCCAGTATTTCTGATTCAGACAGTGGCAATTAGAAGTGCAAACCAAGCTGTTACCTCTAAATGGCTACAGGGCTGGAAGAATTGGAGCTGCAGTGGCACACAACTGCAGAAGAAAGGAAAGCTGAGCATTACCACCTAACAAGTATATTTTAGAGCATATGGAAATAAGAGAGGTGACAATGCTGACATTTTGCATATTCTGGAAAGCACAGAAACCTCCTCTATAAACAACCCAGAAAAGGTGAGAAAGGGTGCAAGTGCAAGGTGTCATTTTTCTTTACGTCCACAAGCCCTTGAACCACACTAGTGAAATTTAGATTTTATACCCATTTTGGAGTCTGAGAAGAAAGGAGGCATTTCCTTTACACTTGCGGCTTATTGTCAACACCAGTGAGCAATGTTCTGCCAAGGGCTAACAGAGGCAGCTGCTCAGAGGGGTGTACAGGGGGTCTAGGAGGACACTGAGCTCTTGGGGACTTAAGAGAATTAAAGCTGTCACTTTCTGATCCTGACTAGGCAGTGGAACCTACACCCCTAAGATGTACTTGGTTTCAATAAGGAGAAAAATGAAGTAGGAATGCCTCAACAGCATCCTGAAAGGAGCATGCTGAGTAGGATGCTGAATGTAGAAATTTAATCAGGAGCTTAGCAGAAGGTGGAATTAGAAATCCAATCCTTCTCGGGGCCAAAGAGTGTTTTTGGAGGATGCAGGAAGTGTTGGCTGGGATGAGATGCCTGGAGTTCATCCTCAATGCATAGGAGGATGTGTATTTTATTCAGGACATGGATGAGGTTGTTGTAAGGGGAACAGCACGCAGATACCACAGAAGCAACAAAGCATCTGGCATTTTTCCAAAATAATAACATTTCTGAGCAATCTGCTCAGACTAACACAATACAGTCAAGGAAAACAGACTTGAAGCCTTTAACATGATTTGCTGCATCCACCTTTAGGTAACTGATCAGCATATAGTCACTATAAAACCTTTGAAGCCGATCATTCACTCATGAAGGAAGAAAGAGACTGTAAAACTGCCATAATTTGGATCGTTTTCCAAAGAGTGACTCCTGCCCAGGAGGAGCGAGCTTGAAGAGAGAAGATGGCATGACGTCTAAATCCAAACAGCCCTTCATGTCACAGATCGTCACATTCCAACCCAATTGCTCAGTGCTAGCAACTGCTTCAGCAGCAGCTTAGCTAATTCTTCTTTGTCCAGAGTTACCAGGCTGAATTTAAAATGTACTTTGATGACCTGGTCGAACTGTTTTGTCTGAAGAAACACCGTTTCCTCAGAGTTCAGCCATTAATCCAGTTAAGTGTAATTAAAGCATTTGCACGACTCTGAAGTAATTTTTCTGTTTACAGAACAGATTGGATAAATACCCCTTTGAGAGACAGAAAACTCATTACAGCAACAGCTTAGGTCCCTGTATTTCGAAGCTGTCTTGATATGAGGAAATTACTTCAGTACGCTAACATAAATCTATCATTTCAGTAAGCTCTTAATGTAAAAGCACTGTGGAAATAGTGTCAACAACCTTGTGATGACTAATAAATAGACTAATGTACATTCAGCTGCACATAATAAACCTTTAGAGAGCCTAATGCCATCATAAACCAAAAGAACAAGTATCCCAAGATTACAACTAAGGTTTTATACACAGGCACAATGCTTCACTCATATCAATATGTATTTTTCTCCTGACTTTTCCCACTTTGCTGCCCTTGCTGGCTCAAACACCAGCCCTCTGAGCTGGTACCTTGTGGCACTCTGAGCTCGCTCTGTCTGCTTCTGAGCATTGAACTTTCTCAGCAGCAAATCCTGGAGCTGCTTCATTGCTGGATAAAGATCTTTATTTGCACGTTAGATAAAATTTTCACATTCTCAGTAATTCATGAGAACTGAAACTGCCAGAGTTCTGCTTAGCCAGCAGAGACAGAGAGAAAGTGACTTGGCTGGTATTGTTGTGCGGGTGTTAGCCCACTGAGAGCTGCAGTGCCACCCAAACCTCACACCAGTCACTAAAGGACAGCAAAACAGGAATGACATTTCAGTTCAGTCTCCAGGTTCAAGACAGTTGTTTTAGGCTATCTCTATGCTAATTACATACAAGACAAAGACACTAGTTAAGATCTAAGCTGTGCAATTTTGATTTGCATACAGTAACAACAGACTCTCAGTGTTTTGTCCCCCAACTGAACCTACAGTTAAGCTGAGGGTGTTAGTGTAACTGCAAGAATACAAAACTGATCTGTGCTACAAAACTGTGTAATACGAGTTGCAAGCAGATACAACCAGGTGGTTTAAGGCCAAGAGGTACTAAAAGTGGAAGAACATCTCTCAGTACCAGTCTCCAGGGCACCCAAAAGTGCATGTTTGAATTCAGTACAGCTGCAGATTAGGGAACTAGAAAGGCTGCCAATTTACATTTTTTTTAATTATTGATTTTTTTTCCTATAAACGTATTTTTGTAAATGGATTTCAGTATGGTGCAGACTTTTGGATTGGAGAATGTTCTCAAGCTGTATTTCCTTTCCAAGCTTCTTTTGAGTATTAACAGATCTGCCTGCAAAATCCATTTGAGTAAAAATTTCTACTGTACTCGCTTTAAAAACCTCAAATACATACAGCCACCATTGCTGCCCAGAAGGGAACACTTCTTTATTTGTATTTTTCATCTTTAGTCCCTGGGCTGTTAAGGTACATGGTAAAACAGAACATGGCCAGCTCTTCTTACCACTCCACACGCTTCTCTTGTGCTCCCTCTTTCTACAGCTCCAGGTCTTGTTCTGTCTGCCACAGACTCCTTCACATGGAAGGTTAAGGGAAAGGATTCTGCCTCCCAAAGCAAATGATCATCCCACCATGCTCACTGCTTCCTGAGATCCTCTTATTCTTCCTGACATGGATTGATATGGTAAAAGCCCAGCTAGTAACTGCTGGTGTTTGCAGGTTTGCATTTTCTGACATCCTATTTCTTGCCCAGTTGCACTGCTTGAGATGTGAGCTAGTAACTGAACACAGAAGAGTCCCTGTTAGAAGATGCTCTCTTGAAGGAGAATGACTCTGTAGTCTCCCAGCTGCTAGATTACACTGCTGCTCAACCAGCAATTCCAAATTCTTGCAGTTCTAAAATTACAGTCTCTTTAGTTTGTATACAATAAAGGCATCAAAAACACACCACCGGCAGAGACAACCAGCCCTGGGAGAGTGTGACATCCCTAGGTGTAGCAATTGCACAACCTCTTTACCCGTTTAGGCCCATGTATCAGTTCACCACAGGAATCCTGGAGCATTTTAAGTGCCTCTTGTTAATACTCTGGAAGAGATGGGCTGATTACCTTGTGCTCATTACAATTGTATGAAGCTCCCAGAGATAATTTGAGAGCTCAGTGAAATATCTGCCTTCCTCAGGTTAAAAATAATGCAGTTTCTCATTAGTTTACCTTGCTATTGCCCACTGGCTCACTAACCAGTGGTTTGCAACCTGAAAGGACAGTGGATTAATTCCTAACAGCAATATACTTCTTTTTATTTCTGGAGTTTCAGTACACTGTGCTACACTAAGCTAACTTTATAATACTGTTTCATGTGTGCAAGAGACAAAGTACCATGAGGAAACCAATGTAAAAAGGGATGTGACAATGTCGTGTCAATGGTGTAAATATATTAAAAAGGGCTTTGCAAATGCAAAGAAGAAAAGCACCCATTAATACTGCTCTATTTCAGGTTTCTGTTCCATCACTTCAGGCAGAAGAGCAGTGAAATGAATTTAATGCAAAATAGTTCTGTATCAACGTTCATCCATAAACTGCACTGAAACCTTCACACAGGTTCAAGCATGGGAAGAGGTTCAGCATATACATATCACTGTGAAGCCAAGGCTGTGTATCCTGAGCACTGCTGCAAGGAGCACTGATGACACACCCTGCACCACTTGGTAAGAACTCAGTGCAACATTTCTCCAAGGAAGGCAGGACAGTCATCTTGGTCCTAGGACGCAAGGAATTGCCTCACCCTTTGTACTGGTTTGGTTCTGGCATGGTTTCCATAGCAGGGGAGGGGTCCCAGGAGCGGCTCCTATAAGATGCTTTGAAAAACTGTAGTTTCATGGCACTATTTAGTTTTAAATGATTATATAATTACATTTGTGAACGTAATCCTTTGGGGTATTATTCTAATTATAGACCACAATCCTTCTTAGCAGCTTTCAGGGAAGTAATTTGCGTAATGAAATGAAGTTTCCAGCTGCAGCAAACAAACCAATCTCCAAGTTTTTTGGATTTTTTTTGTAAATGACCGGATATCCTTAATGATGTGATCAAACTTGGATCAATCGACTGACTCTCTATTTGACTGGATTTGGGGGATACCTTAATGCCAGAGTAGAAGATGACTAGGGCAGCATGCTACCTGCACAACCCACAGGATTTATATAAGGTGATAAATAATGAAAAAAAAATATTAAAACTAAAATGAGAAACTGCCACCACTCCAAGTGAGGGCTGAGACAGCAATGCATGTTCCATAACATGCAACTTGCATGGGGATCAGGGAAGGGGTCATTATCTGTTGCAACTGTGCCTTTTAAAAAGATCTTTAATACTATATTTGATGCTCAATCATATCTTTCTCCCCTTTCCCAGTGATCATCTGCAATATTTAAGGTACAAAGTGAAATTTCTTATGTATACGTGTCAAGGAGGTTTGGAGATTGAGAATGTGGTCTTGTCTGCATGTAAGGAAATAGCAGATGTTGTGCAAGTACAGGAAATACCATCCTATTTGTTATTATGATTTTGAATATATAAGATTCAGTCAGACAATACAGGAAATCCCATATTAGTTTTGCTAATCCTAGTGCTAGCTGATGGGTTTTAGGAGAGCTCTCAGTCTGAACTTATACTCTGTTCTTCCCAGACCTATGCCTTCCTATAGCACTATAGGTTAACATTGCCACTGGACAGATAACAGGTGTATCCCTACAACACACTACATTAAGGAAAGATGAGCAGGGAATGCTCAGAAGAACAGAGAAATCAAGAGACTGAACATACTCAATGCAATGTCTATATTCTAGGCTGAAGCTTACACATTTGTGTGCTGGCAGACACTTTAAGTTAAGGCAGCTTGCATAAAATTACTTCTGTTCTTATGTATTACTCCTTGGTTCTTCCTTAGGCTTTTTTATTATTACTTCCCTCAGCAACCAACCAGCAGATTACTGAACAACTTGTTTTGGCTCAACATTATCATAAATGTTGATTATTGGTGTTACCATTATTTATGACTATCCTTTGATCAGCTGTAAATTAAGAATACTCACACTAGAATCAACACGTGGGATGGCTGTGCCTGTACAGTCCAAGACAAAGGCATATGACATGAGGACATCTGAGAATGACTGGCTCCTGCTGTAATTTTTTTTAAGCGTGTTTACTGGGCCAGGGGAAGGAAACAGATACACCTATTTTATGTAGCTCTTCTTTTACAAGAAAAGTGTTTGTGGAATTAGTAATCGGTTTGAATTGTGTTCTGTACATTGTATTATATATGTAAATTAATTCATATTAATCTTTATAATGTTAAGCTACTGCTAAAAATGTTCATTTAAGAACTGCCTTTGTTCATCTGTCTCCCTAATTTCAAATCCCTTCAGTCTCTTCTCCCTGTATATTAAAGTACTTTATTAATTTTGTCACGTTAATCTGATCAGCACTAAACACGCTACCATTTCAAAAGACCTAAACCATGAAATTAAACTATAGTGACACGCAAACAAAAAGCCTAATGTGCAACAGGCAAAGCAGCTCTCACTGTGCCTGGCCTATGAGGTGACAATTGCTGCTCTACTTCTGGCCAAGCCCACACAGTCTCTGCGGCACTGTGGCCAGAAGCCAAGCAGAACTGCAACCCAGACAGAGAGGTCAGGGGAGGAGAGGCAGGAGACACAATTAAAACCTCAGAAAAATAACAGGAGTGTTAAGTGTGTCATCAGAATGGATGGGAAAAAAACGTGACAATAGTAAAACCACCAAGCTCTCTGTCATTCTGCATATTATTGAATGGAAGGCCTGAAGCAGAGAGGATTATCTAGGGATGTCGATTATCCAGACATTGTATGTCAGAATATAGTACCCAGACCTATAGAAATGACATTAAATCTGAAACAGATAGGATGAATACAAAGAAGTAACTATCAAATGGAATTGTTTTTCTCATTACAGGATGGACATGTTAATAAACTGATGCCTTATGCCAGCAAAAAAATATCTGCAAAGAAAGCAGGAATTCATGAGAATTCGTGAAACAGTATGTAGTTCTGGGAACAAATTCCCATTTTAAGATTAAGTTCTATTCTCAAAAATGTGACATCCAGAAAACTGTTGCCCATTTAAACATACCAATACATAGCTAGAAATCTCTTTTCCATTTATGATTTTGTGAAGTTTTTTGGCTAACATCTGCTGAAAATATAAATAATTCAATGTTCAGGTGATATCAAAACAAGGATGTTCTATAAAACTTGCCTAGAGCTTCAGACAGAAGCAACAGCAGGCACAAGCAGATTTCTCTGACCAAGCATATTTTCTCTCATTATGTGATTGTTGATTAAGTTATGCCTAACAGGTAGAATGTGATTGATCTTATTGACTAATTAGAAAAACAAAGAACTGTTTTTCATGAATAAACATGCAGAGACTCAAAACTGAATTTCAAAACTTCCTTCATAAATAACCCATAGCTTGTCAGCTTTTTGCTTGTTTGTAGTATTTATGAAATATTTCTGAAGGCAGACTAGGTTAGGAAATTGTGGAACCAGTTCACAAACATTTCCTTAATCCCAAAGGAAATAAAAACTTGTTAAAATTATCACTATCGTCTACAATTATCTCTTCTATGACAAAATTATTCTCTCCTTAATCACAGAACCAGATTTTTATCTTCAATACTTCCAGTTTACTAAAAGCCATAACATAACTGGGAAATGCATGATATGAAGAGGCAAAATGTGGCCTGTTTAGTAAGCACAGATATTAATTTGATTTTGTTTTAAAATTAATTTATTTTAATGAATGAAAAAAGTAAACAAAAAGAAATAAAGTGACGTGGCTCAATGACAGTGATGTGCAGGAGAAAAAAAATGCAACATGAAAAACTAGAAAGTAAACTGTAACAGTCCAGTCTGCATGCTCAATATTAAAGGATCCATATATGCTCAGAAGTAGTTTTCAAGGCCTTGGACACACCACTTCATGATCTATGATTAATCGTAGGAGACAAAGTCCATCCCACTGTAAGCAAAGTTCTTGACCATCTGAGGAACCTGAACACACACAAGTCCATGGGACGTGATGAGATGCATTCCAGAGGGGTTGGACTATATTACCTTTGGAAGTGCCTTTCAACCTAAGACATTCTATGATTCTATTGCTTCTCTGAAAGCAAGATGTGTTGAACATACTATTTACCTATAGACCTTATGCGGAGTTTTGACACATTAACTAAATACTTAATGCTTATCGCCATACAAGACCAAAAAAAAAACAAAACAAAAAGACTGCAAGTGGCAAGGAATGCCTTTCCCTGTCTCTGGATCTAAAAGAGCATTTGGATTTATAATATTTGCAAGCTCAGCTCGAATTGGGAAGATGAAAATTTCATATAAAACTTTATGCACAAAGCCATACTGACTTAGAAGATGTAACTATATCACTAATTATACCTTCTGTGAGAGTTTTGCTAAACTCATTTAGAAAGGATGTATTTTATAAACTTTATTCCTTGTTTAAAAGCTTTCAAACTATGGAACATTTAAGAAAGAGATGAAATTGGTTTGGATTACTGGTTAAAGTCTTTGGCTGCAGTCCCTGTTCTTGTTGACTCCCTGACGAAGTGTGGTCCTGGCTGTTTGAAAGGCCTTGAATAATTATTTATTCTTGTCTATACTTAGGGGCTACCCAGGCAGAATTGTTCAGCCACACTGATAGCTTCACATAGTGCTTGACAGAAGTTTAATTCTATGGTTTAGAAAAAGTTTCTGATGCATATGAAGAGCACAGGGGTCACTAAGCACTATTAAGCCTGGGTTCAGAGCTGACGCAAGTACAGCACCCACAGGGACTGGCACTGTCCCCTCCGGGTTGGTCAGGATACAAGAGAGCAAAGTGAAACATTTTTTGACAAGCTGCCAAGCAACTTTTACTTTTGTTTGCAGGGTGAAAGTTGTATGAAGTATGCTGACAGTAAAGAAAAAGAAAACAAAGCTTGGATTTTGACAAGGGACAAAACAGGAAATGGACACCTAAACTGATTTTACAGCGAAGGATTGCTAATGGGTCAAATCCAGAATACAGGACTTGCATGCTGCAGCAGAGCCTCCAGGATCAGGAAGCAGTGAGGCTGTAGAGAAGATTATACACTGCCAGTGCTTCCTCAGAGCTGGTACCTGGTCATGGTCACTTGGGAACACAGGGATGACACAGTGTTTGCTAGTCTAATGAGATACCATGAGGGCAAGTGTTATCTGTGTCTATTTGGCCTTCCTAAGCAGCAATATTTCTGTTGGGAGCACTGGCCAGCACAACTCTTACTAGTAAGCAGGTGAGCCCCAGAAGATTGCAAATATGCCTAGACCTTTTCTCAAATTTAAGAGGAAGGCCTTTCCTGTTCAGAATGTACTGATGCATCAGCCTGGTTAAGATCATGGAGTTTGTTCTTTTACAATTTTTTTTCTGATCTGTCTTAATTTCTAAGTGAAAATCCTATGTTGTGAACAGCTGTTGGTCAAAACCACTGGATGTAAGTCTTCAAACTGGACATTTAGGTAATCTGTTTAAAACCTGAATTTACTTTTCCCATGGTGCTGGTTTGATTCATGGGAGCCAAGTAAAACTGTGCTGTGGTAATGAAGATGTGTTTCCCCAAAGTGAGTATCATCCTGTCTTCAACCAATTCATAACCCGTGAGTCTGAAATGTTTCTCCACCATAATGCTTTGACTGTTAATGAGAGAATATTCTAGTAAGATAAATATGGGAAAGAGCATCTACCTTCAAAAACTTGAAATAAGACTCAACTACATGCCTCCTACAACCCAGAAGATATACATAAGCCAAATGCAAACTGTAAGACTTTATTGGGCATGCAAAAAAAATGGGGTGGTAGCAGCTTAAGCATTATTACAGATTTCTCAAAGGTGCACAGTGGGTTTCTGAGGGCTCAGTTTCCACAGAAACTAAGCTACAGATTTCTTGCCTTTTGCAAGTCTAAGTCCTGTTAGAGACAGAATTTTATTGCAGCTTTACCTGTTTAGTGGAAACAAGTATATTTTGTAAAGATTAGCTCTGAAAACCTTAAGTAATTGTCATTATCTCCACCTACTGTAGACTAATAAATACACAAACATAGGCACAAGCTTTGGAGGAGTTATTGTTATAGTACTAATTGTAATTATGTAAATTATCTTCAATCTTCCAGTGAAAAGACTTTAATCAAGGCACACTGGCCATAAAGGTCAAGTAAGTCTTGACAGAACTACAAAATGTTTAAAATCAAGTCTAATAACCTGAGACATGTGGAAGTGTGAGAGGGAAGTCGTGTCTGCCTTCAGTGGCGCAGGGAATTGAGATTCTGTCCTGCTCTTCACATATTTGATTGCTTGATTTATTTCCTAGGAGCCCTTCATTTCAGACAGTATTCTACTTCTTTATCTTTTTTGTGCACATTTTAACTTGTTTACTGATTTACTAAGCAACTTTATATTAGCTCCCACCCAAAGGACTGCTGAAACTGCTCTAAGTATTTACTTTCAATCAGACAGCTTTTCTCTTCCATTTGTTTTCCTGACATTATCAGTACCTTCATATGAAAGAAGAAGCTGCAGCAGTGCACCTCTATCACAGTGGCTACACATTTTAATCAGAAGTTAGAAGAAACAAATCTGGAAAAATTAATATGCATAGGATGCTTGAGCTTTATAACATGATTCTCTCACAGCTTTATGCCAAAGACATGATAGCTACTGCAAATAAGAAAAGTTTCTGCTCAGTGGATAACTGGAGAATACTCTTCTGATGATCTTTCAGAGTCAATTTACAGAATGCAGCTGTCTCCACTCAGATCAAAGTCCCTGTTAAAATGGCCAGATTTGCCTTTCTGACAGGATTTGTTCTTCAGCTTCTAGACTGAGGGGTCTCTCCCTCTCAGCCTTGATATAATCTGGCTCTTAGTGATGGGAGAGATTTGCATGGGAAAATGGCCTTTCAGGAAAAATACAAATAATCCAAATAGTTACATATAAATATAATTTCTGATCCCACATACCTAAGCTTTGCAGACTACCTTTCTCATTTGTTACAGTCACTAGCACTTTCAAAAATGTATATGCTAGTTTTCATTTTTAACCCAGTTAAAATAAATCTCTCTCTTACAGTGGATCTTGTCAATGTATGAACACATGCACATAGGCTATAAGATGCTTAAGTTTGTATAGTAGCTTTGGGGGTGGAAAAAATGCTGAGAGTTCCCCTTCAGAGTATCCTATGGGGTTTTGCAATTTATGGCAGCTTCCTCCCTCGGAAGGATTTTGCAGCAGACTCAGACTGCCACTGCACTCACTAAAGGCCAGTATGGAAATTCCTTTGATTTAATGAGTGAATTTCCCAGCTCTTTCCTGGTGAAATCAAAGAACTAAAGGCAAACACTAACCACAAGTAGGTACCAAAGAACAGCACTAACTTTAAACCAGGCCTTCATTACCACCCAGACAGTATTGGGAGTACAATGAGCTTTACAACCTATTAGGTGGTACATAGAAACAGATTGTTAAGTAGCATCATAGAACTATTCAGGTTGGAAAAGACCCTTGGGATCACCAAGTCAAATAAACCCCTTTGAGAGCCAGAACATTACCTATGCTGCCTGACTCCAGGCTTGACTTGGCTGCTCTTGCTACTCCCAAATTCAAACTATGAAGATGACACAAACCTCAGAAGCCATGAAACCCTAGCTCCTTCTCCAATTAAAAACAAAACAAAAACCCCCCAAAAATCCCAAACCCCAAAGCTAACCAGTTCCCACATTCTTGAATTTCTGTAGCTGATTTGTTGGTGACATTTTTCATCCTGACAGCACATTCAAGAAACGAGACAAATTCAGGCAACAGTCTCTCACTGAAAAATGTTCCTGAGAACTTTTCACAGTTAAGCTGCAATGAATTTGCTTAGCAAAAAACAAAAGGCTTTTCCTCAGCTTAGCTTCCAGTTACTTTGATACATGATGCTTCAAGTAGTTTTAATAAATGGATCCTGCATGAGTTTTGTATTTGTTTTTAAAGCTCAGATAATCGTTCAAGATAGTGTGTCATTTCTCACTGCTAGAGGAATGTGAGCTTTTGCAGTCCCAAGGCATCACCAGTACCCACTTCTACAGAGCCTGATTTTGCAAAGCATCCTCTCAATTTGTGGCAGCGACTCAGTGCATGACATCATCTGGCTCTGCAACTGCAGAATTGCTGCATAATGAAATTTTGTAATTGTCAGATGTTGGAGCTCTGGCTCAGAAAGCTGGGAGACCAGTCTGTTGCTTTTCAGACCATTCAGTGATGAGTCAGTCAGTCCTGAGGATGTCTCATCTGTCTGAAGTGAAGCCATAAACCCTGTCACAAAACAGAAATAAAAGCTTTGGCAAGCTGTGGATGATTGGAGTGAATGATGCCCTGTAAGGGTCACAGAAAAGATAGCTGAGCTCGGCAGAGTGGCTGGAAAGGTTACCTGTGGCATTTTATGGATTATTATTCTAAACAGAAAATACAGGCTGGTGTGTTTGTGTTGAATACAGAGGAAGAGATTGAGGGTTGCACACTGCAATAGGCATGCAGAAGACTTTTAGCCAGCTGCAGTCACAGCCTTAGCAATGAAGTCTCTTTTAAAACCTCTACTGATTGTATGACCTCTCTCTTCCTTATTCAACACCAAAACTCTCAAGGTCACCTTTTGATAAATGTTTATAGCTTCAAATGTGTACTTTTCACACAGCTTTCCTGTGTCCATGTGGCTTCACAGGAGACCACAGTGCAAATATTCTTTCTGGAATATCTTCTCACTAGTGCATGATCATGTTACTATGGATTATCATAGCAAACTTTCTTTTTATTCACACTTCATTACTAGAGACTTCTGAGACCAACAGCAAAATTAAAACTTCAAGATCCTTTAAAAAGGATCCTAAAGTCCTGATTGATATAAGCTACTCTTATGCTCCTCCTACAAGGGCCTCACTGTAAACTTGAAGAGCCAGCAGCACTGAAGTGAAATGAGAGATGGTTGGCTAGACCAGAAACACACAACATCTCACATCAACAACAAAATATCCAGGAAGAAATTAGAAATCAACTACCATAGTAAATGGGTACATGCATTTTTTTGGATGCTAAGTACAGAAATGAGAAACAGAAACAAAGCATATACATTTCATCATCTGCCATTGGATTACCAGAGCCCATCCCCAACCCATAACAGGCCACAGAGCATTCAAAGGAGAATTTTACACTAACAGTGATCTCCTAGAAGGTAAATATCACAAAAGCCTAACTCTCGCCTTGCGAAGCAAAGTGTTTCTTGAAATGGGATGCTAGCATGTACGATACTAAACTAAAATTTGGGTTCTTAGGAACTTCACACTGCAATGGCAGGTCTGTTGACTCCACCTTGAAAATGTCTCCTTTTCAGACAGACGAACAACAGATGTATTAGTTTCACGGCTACTCATGAAACAGCTACTACGCTGAGCTGTAAATACTACACCTGTAGGAAGTCTGTTTATTCTTGCAAAGTATGAGAAATTCTAGGAGGACAGCTTGGAAATAGAAGTTTTAGAACCTTTAATATTAGAAGATGGAAACCATTGTTTAAAACTTAAACAGTTACAATTAATTTATGGGAAACTAGGATTTGTGTTTCTAAGAGCTTCAGGCACATTGCACAATTGCTGGTCTTAGAACTTCAATGAAATCCAGAACTAGTTCAGCTCTTCCATCCTTAAGTCTTCTTAAATTTGCATCTACAATTGCTAACCCCTTTGAGCACATACTGCAAAATGCAAATAGGCTAGGAAATGTTCATCTATGATCAGTACCTAATGATTTGACTGACCTGAATTTGGAGAATATTCATGGAAGCATAACAGATATAGAAAAAACCTGAGGCTGTCTTCCATTACTTAGTGCAGCACTAAGCCTAGACTGATTAGTTTTGACCAATCTCATTTTACAAAGATGTGTGAAAAATCTTCAACCTCTTCTCTTGAGAGGCTTTTCCAATAAAGCAGATCTTGCTTTTAAAATATTTGTCTTGATAACCTCTATGTTTTTAATATTCTACTTCATTTTAATGCAAGGCACACAGTCTTGCTTTACAGAAAGGTATATTCAACTTAATCAGCTATTTATGGACAATCTACTGGCACTTAAGCCTTTGTTGTTGTTGCATTGTTCTCTATGGGCTCTTCTTTTAGCTCTTTGGAGGCACAAGGACATTCCTCCAATATCTCCTGTACAAATGTTCTCCTCCAGAAAATGTATAAGAACTAATAAATTTTAATAGAAATAGCCTATGAAATCCCCCTTAGACTGCACAGATTGCCAAGGATCATGCTTGTAAGTATTCATACATATTTCAGAGCGATACACGGGAAAAAATATATTGTGAGAAGAATAAACAGCAAAGAAAAATCAAACTCAGGATGCTCTTTGGCTGAAACCAGGTTGGAGTTTCCCCTAAACATCCACCATGCAATCTGACTGAAAACATAACACTTGAATTCAACAGATGCAAACGAAGCACTGTTACACAGGATTTTAAGAACTGAGACTGCAACAGTCCGAACATACATCTTATCTTTAGCTAGATTATTAAATATACAAACAGCAAGACAATTCTGCAAGATATCTACTACCCAACAGCACATAAGTAACTACATGGGGAATTAGCAAATGCAAGCAGTTACTCCAGACTGTAGGGCTGGATGTTAATACTCATGCAGCACTGGAGTTGACATTTTGCAGAAACAATAAAAACAAGGACACTTGCTGTAGCTCATCTAACACATAGGTTTTGATTTAAAGGATGCACTAGCCTAGTGTTAACATTAATATCAATTAAAAACGTAAAAATTCAGCTTTAGAAAAGGGAAAGAAAGCAGGGAAAAAGCAGGGAAAAGTAGGAAGAAATTAAATGTAGCTATTCCATCTTTAAGATTTTATTGGTGCCAGTTAAAAGTGATTTGCTCACTCATATCTTCAGTGTATTTATGCCAATTTTGCAGTTTTTGTGCTTTTATATCCACCCGCCCCCATCCCAAAGTACATCAGACATTTCCCTCCCTTTGGAGTACACCCAAAGAAAATGTATTCCAACTGCAGGGTTGGATGAGCCATGGCTGTAAGCCAGTGCTTCTGCATTGCATTCCCAGTTTTTTTCCAAATCTTTCTGCATAAGGCCTGCCAAGTCATTGTCTCCAGAAGCAAGAAAGAGCTAATAAAGCTGTGTCAGTACATTCCATATGTTTCAGCAGTCTTTGCTGAACATCCTTTTTCAAGAGCCTGAAATCCTATCTTCCAGTGCTTAAACATGCTGAGACAAAGTTTTGGGGAGATGTTACTGGAGAAGGCCATTCCGTAAGGAGCAAAGTGCAGGTTACTTGCACAGAATCACAGAATTTTTTGAGTTGGAAGGGACCTTAAAGGTCATCGAGTTCCAACTCCCCTGCATGGGCAGGTACACCTCCCACTAGAACAGGCTGCTCAGGGCCCCATCCAACCCGCCCTTGAACACCTCCAGGGGTGGAGCCCCCACAACATCTCTGGGCAGTCTGTTCCAGTGTCTCACTACCCTTCTCAGAAGTGTTCTGTGAAGACAGGCCAGATTTGCAGGATCAGGGCCTTATATTTTGCAGTGACAGTCAGGACAGAGTCTTTGTCAGTCTGTCTGTTAGGAATACACTAGAATTGCTCTTGACCTATCACTGGCAGGGAAATAGGAAGAGAGTCCTTTGAACATGCAAGTGACATTTCCTATGGCTTCTTTAGTTGCAAGGACTTCTAATACCACTGTGCAGAGATGAAAGTCTCCGCTATGTTGAAAATAACCAATTTATTAAAAAAAATTATCTCTGATGTTTAGTAAAAGCCAACTGGCCTCGATTATCTACACAAAAATATCCTACTTCATATCCAGGGCTGTCTTTTCTGGTACATCTGCATAGTCTTTACCCTGGCTATGTGCCTCATGCATTAGCTGAAAAAGATTCTCAGAACTACTCCTTGATCTGTGGTACACCCCACTTTTAAAATTGCTGTGCACTCACTCACTGAACCATTTTTAAATTCCTTCTCCTGCTGAGAGCTAAACACAGTTTGTATTCTAATCTTTTTACCTACTGCAGCTAAAGTATAACAGTTCCACAGCTAGAAGGCAATAGCTAAAGCAGGGGAAATATAATTTAAAAACCCTAAAAAATTACTGATGGAAAACACAGCACATTGCTCTAGATGTAGAAATTTAGTGCTACCTGAGTGACTTGAACAACTAATTTCTTAAAATTACCTGGAAGCATCTTATGATTACCCCAACATAAGCACTCTTTAATTTGCTTCTGCTTCTATTCTTGGCAAGATAGTCTACGTTTTGCATGCTCAATATACAAGATGCATGAAAAACAATTAATGTTGTTGACCTATTCAAACAGGATAACGCCAGCAGATTTGATCATCACCAGACAAGCACAGATAACAGGCAAATGTAGGACTTGGTTCTAATTTGTGAAGCCAGTCAGAATTAAAACATGCTGAATTCTGGCTTCCATGGGAGGTATGAATGTTTAGTATCCTCCTCCACATGCAGATGCCACAGTCTATCAATGTTCCTCCTCAGTCAGCTAGCAACAACACCATGCTCTTAAAGGCTTTGGTCAGCCTGCATTACATCTGACAAAAAGACAGGTGCAATTCCT
>NW_009953205.1:4903754-4925629 GCF_000747805.2 Chaetura pelagica | reverse complement strand
CTGATAAATGCCATGGTCCATAATTATTGAGGAAAGTATTTCGGGAAGGGAGTGGGGGATGGTGGGTGTGTGTGGATGGGGAGTAGACGCTGCGCTGACCTCTCCTTTTAATAGCCACATCTCTGGTAAAAGGCTCCAATTCACAGAAAACACAAGCCAAATTCAGCTAGGTTGCTCCTTCAACAAAGTGAAGAGGATTGCACCAAGGAAGGATTTTAGCCCCTTACATGCAATTGGAATGTGATAGTGGTGCTGCTGAAACAATCCACTGTGCTGCAAAACAACTGCTGCAGGTCAGTGAAAGTCACATCTTTTCTTTGTCTAGATGGTAGAGCAGAGCCACAAAGCCTGATGTTAGTGCCTCTCTGATTTCTCCTGAAGTTAATTTTCTAAATGTGTACCTGGCATATGATTCTCTCAGCCCTGTGTCTCTTCTGACGATTAGTCTGCTGCCATTTCAGGCTATATGGACCTTCCCTGAGTGGGGAAGATATTAATTATGTTTAGGGAAAATTGAGTTTCATAACTCCCAGATGAACATGCTGCAGTCTTCATGAAACTACTTCTTTCTATCTTTTTATGTCAAGTACAACAGACTCCACATAAATGGTGCAAGACAATTCTATGAGTTACGTCATGAGTGGAAAAGAAAAGGAATTGTATCAAATTTCCTTGGTGTGTTAACCTTGTTTCTGAGGAGCTAAAATATTTTTTTCTGAGCAAAGCTAAAGAAGATTGCACAAAAAAAAAGAGTCTGTCACTTGGTCTTCCTTCACCTTTTTTACCTGTATTTCCTTTTGGTAGTGGTCATACCCCTGCCTACCTGGACACTGAAGAGGATTCTAGCTGGTGAATAAAATCTGAAAAGTCTACAGCTATGCACTTAAGTTCTTATCCTGAGGGACATTTTAAAACAGGCAACCACAGAAAACCAAATCCAGTGTACACGAACTACACTGTCAACTAATTTTATGAGGCAACTGACACTGGAGCCTTAGTTCCAACAGGCAACCATTCCTCTTATTGCTCTTACCATGATAATATCCTTCAGAAAGATGATTTCTCTTCCAAAAGTAAGTGAATTATCAGAAATTGCTGCTTGATTTTCCTTGATTTGTGCTGCATGCTGATAATCTCTCAAATACATCTTTCTTGATAATTCACTTTTTTATTGCTTGAAGCTCCTCTGTGTAAGGACTTCACTTTCCCAAGAAGTCTGATTGTGGAAGCCACAGCACAGAACTGGGAGAATAAAAAAGTTACTATGTTTGAATCCTTACCCTGCCACTGCAGAAAGGAAAAGGAGAAAAACTTCTCACTCCCTTACTTCTGAAGAATGGAAATTAATTACCTTGCATAAATACACACATGATTTCAAATAGACTCAAGTAGCATACATGTAAAAATTAATCACACGTGCCTGTTTTCTCTGAAGTAAAGACACATTAAGGATGTAAAGACATTTCCAGACCTGTGGGAACAATGTTCTTACGCCAGCAGTACTCTACTGGAATACAAAAGAACTCGTGGTTTTTGCTTTTTTAAAAATGCATTTAGCAAGCCTGAGGAGCCTAGTGCTGCTGCTGCAGCTGCCAAGTCCCTGTCGCTCCCTGGATGAGGGCACAGGGAATGTGGAGAGCACCTTACTCAAGTGTTCCCTAACCTGATGCACACATAGAAGACACATTTGCAGACAACATCGGCAGCACTTATAATGGTAGAAGAGGAAGGCATAGCAACAGAGCTCTGACATCAGTTATCAGACAGGGAAAGGGGCAAAAAGGGCAGGAATGGATGTCAAAGTTGCTGGTGCCAGGTGCAGAACTGGGGTAGAGCATCTTCTCCTTTTCCTCCCTTCCATTTTTTAGTAATTTTTCTTCAACTTGCCCCAAAACAGTGTTTGAGAAAAGGAGAACAGAGAACACAAATTTGATCAGAATGAAGAGTTCTCATTGCTCCTATTTTGCAGAGAAGGAACAGGTGGCAAGGTCCCACAGAATACTCATGGGTTCACTCCAAGGCCTTTCTCTGCTTGCTCAAAGCTTTAGTGGCCCAAGGGAGTAGAGCCCCACAAGGGAACAAAGAGCAGACTCAGTGCATTACACCTGCCTACCCAAAAGTAGCTTAGCCTTCTAGGAACACATTCCCTTCTCAGCTCTCTGAGTGGGCTGAGCCATCACTCACAACCTCCCAGCCACTTTGGCAAGGTGTAAGTCAAGGGGTGGTGAGACAAAGTCATACAGCCACAGATGGGGAAAACATATTGCACGGGAGAGCAGTGAAAGAAGCTTCTCCTGCTATTCTAAACAGAGACATATGGCCATCAACAGCCAGCAAAAAAAGATAGGTTGAGGTTCTAGCCTGCTTGTCTTGGCAGCAGCAAGCTAGGTGGGGTGTCCTGTTGCTAAGCACAAGGGCTTGGGATGGAGATTTCCATTTCTGCCATCTAAGAGAGGGAAGACAAACACTATAGTTCCTCTGTCTCACTCCTCCTGCAAACAGCGATTACAAGTCATATGTGCAGGGACCATACACTCGTTCAATGTGCCTCATATGCTAGTTAGAAAGGCAAGACAACAATATACAACAAAAAGTTCCAGTTCTACAAGAATCAGGGGCTTAAAACACCTTTAAAAATCTAGCCTCAGATTTTGTGGTAGCAATTTAAAACAACAACCTCTTAACAGACTATTGAAAATTCTGGATTCCAGCTTTAGTAAAATCTTATTCTTGATTAAATGCTGCTTAATAGAAAGTGGTGTCATTTCTCATCAGCATAATCTAGTCTAATACCTGTACAGGCTGTCAAAGCATTGTCAAATCGAAATACTGCTTTCCCTGTTATGTGCATTTGATCATACATTCCACTTCAGATTACTCTGCTTTCTATACAAAACCTTCTGAGCTCAAGATCACAGAGATGGTCTGGCAAAAAAACCCCAACAACAACAACAAAAACCCCAACACCCCACATTCAAGCAGCAACACAGACAGCTGGGAATTTATTGCATCTGGATTTGTTTTTAAAATATATGTTTCTCCTGATAAACTAATATTGTCATCTGTTCTGGTGGCAGAGCATACTGCAAACAGCAATCTTCCCCCAGAGAAAAAAATGTCAAATTGTGATTTATGAACAGGGAGCCACCAAAGAGTATGATTTCACCCTAAATTAGTAATTTATCAAGTAAAGAACCACAAGCAAATAGCTGAATATTAGTGCCTTAAAGGGTCAATAGACTTCTCACACTTCAAGCACAAATAACAAGAGACTCCTCCAAGGGAAAACTGTTCTAGTGAATGCCCTGGAAAATGAAAACACTTAAGTCTAAGTGTTAAAGAAAACATTCCAAATATGACCTTTGAGTGTTCAGACAGGCTTCAGAAAAGCCCCACAAAAGGTAACTGCACAAATCTACTAGAGGTAGCAAGTACATAAAAATGTGGTAGTATAGGTCAAGATGAGGTAGTGGGGAGAAGGGGGAGAAAGAAGGAAAAACAAAGCCATCTAAAAGGGTGAGAGTTCTTTTTCAACCTTAATTAATTTCCTGGAGTTAAGCAATTGGTTTCCATGTACAATGCACTATGAATTATTGGAAATCACTATGACACAATTTGACAGAGTAATTACTTTGTAAAATCCTGTTACAGGACAGGGAAATGAGTTTCTAGACACCCACCTGGGAAAAGGAGGTTCCCTCTACCTCTGATCAACATTGGCAGGAAACATACACTAGCAGCACCCCAAGGCATGGCCATGGAAGCAAAGCTGTTCAAGTTAGGACTTGAAAGGAAGCTCAATCTGTTATTCCTCTTCTCTGTTTAAATTTTGGCACAAGAACCAAGTCTGAGGCACTCTAACTTCACATTTGGGGAAGAGACTGGGACAATCAAGCATGAGAGGTCAAGATTCAGCTCTGACACAGAGAACCAGATTAAAAATTGAGCCTAGATAACAGACAGACAGCTTGGAGTACCACCTACAACAAGCTTGTTCTAGCATTCTTGCAACAGTTTCCTGAAACAACTGCACTTATGCAGGACAAGAGCTGTTATGATACACCAAACACAAGCCCAGAAAAGCCAGTGAGTTAATGATCACTTGTCCACACAGAAGTACAAAACGATAGAAGTAGTAATTTCATTTTTCTGTCCTGAGGAAGAGAAAGCAGTGGCCACAGCCTGAATGTTTAGAAGGACTGAAGTCTTGTAAACACGCCAGAGGATTTTACAGCAGTTGGAAAGGCTATGGCAAATGGCCTGGTACCTTGGACAACTCCAAAAAAACCTAATTAATGTGAGATGGTCTGTCCCAACCACAAACTCTGGCAGTTCAAAACTCAGTGCTGACATATTTCAATCAAAGCATGTCTGCAGCTAAACTGCAGATAACCAGGCAGCCTATCAAGTAGAAAATGCTTAGCAATTCCAGCTCACCCCAGAAATTTTAAAATAGCAATGACTTACTGCAAGACTGCAGAGAATGGCCCGTCTGTCAGATGCACTTGTCTCTGCAGCTGACACAGATGTCAAGATTCCTGCTCCCCTCTATGAACACTGCTGTGATGCTGTAACATGGAGAGTGCCATCTGGGATCACTACTACACAAGCCGTCCAGAATTTGTCCTAAGCAATCTTTCCTGCATTTTTCCAGCAATGACATTTAATCACTTTTCAATCAAATAAGTTATTTCACAGTGAAACTGCACCTTTTTATGGCAGCCAGACATCAGACAGCCTGCCTGTAAAGTAACAAAAATGCCCTCTTCTTTTTATTCTATTTCTTTCATAAACAGAACAAACATTGCAATTGTTTTGACTACCTGACTTCATTTGCTTGCTTCTGAAGATATGTTTTTTTTTGAGAATGGTTGCAGTCCCTTGAATTCCCCTGGAAAGCACTTAAGTCAAAGAAGTTTGAAACCACTTCAAGCAACACTGCTCTATACCACCAGACTGTTATTTTTGACACAAAATGCGCAGCTTCACAAGGAACAAAAAGAAAAGTTATTTCCTGAAGAGTGGCAAAGCACATTCACGTACCTCTTGAATTCACCTGGAGTCAAACGATTGAACATAGGTTGAAGCTGCCAAGACCATAGGAAGCTAAACACAAAAGAGGTTTCTCATTTAAATGGTTCTATCTTACAAAAGTCATGGGAATTGATTTACTCTGCTAAAAGAAACAGCACCAGCTTCTCTACCCCTTTAATCATGGTAAAACCATAAATGTTGGAAGGGACCTCTAAAGGTCATCTAGTACAACCCCCTACAATAAGCCCTGGAGAGCCCTGCTGGACACTGAAAGTTGCCACTGTAATGACTGTCCCATAGCTAACAAGCAGGGGCTGTATCAGCACACTGTAAGCATAATTTGTAGGAACTTCCACATATACATTCTTGTCCTATTCTATTCTGTCTCCCAGGATAATAGATCATCATAAAGCTACAATGTCCAAAAATCTTTGCTGAGTAATTCTTTCAAGATTGACCCAAGTAGCAAGAAGTATGTATACTGACAGTCTCAAAAGAGACCTCTCAGCTTGTTTTTTTAAGCATATGCTTGTTAAGGTTTGTAAGATTAACAGAAATCTATGCTCACATCAGACCTGCTCTGTTAATAATTTTTGTTTAGTCATAAAACCAATCAGGAAAAGGGCATTTGCAGGTAGAAAATAAAGCAAACATGGATTGGCCTTACTGGAAACAAAATATGAATTCTACGCAAATTTCAGTGACAGAGCTCAAGTTGAAGGAAGAGTCAAAGACAGAACTAGGATACAAGAGGAGTAAAATCAATTCCCAGGAGAAGGCAGACTGAAATAACCATCTTGATATAAAGTATATACTTTTTACAAGTATAAAATACAGTTAAAAAATACTAAAAAGCCAAAACAAAATCCTATTCAACAGCTTCCCATGAACAATGACTTACAGGATAAAGCAGCACAGAAATCTGCATTCAGCAGCTTGATGCCAAAGTCCTACTCCTTACTGGAGCACACAGTCCCCCTCCCCGAGCCATTCACTGTACTGAATGGTTCAGATTTGCTGTGAAAAAGGACCTAGTAAAAGGGCACAATTTTCTCCAGAGAGCTCTCTCTAAAGCCCCAGGGTAGATAAAAACACTGGAATGCCTATGGAATTTCATGCTGTTGTTGCTGGCTAAAACAAAGCACTGTGGAAAGTCTACTCTGTATGTCCATCAGCTCTACAACTAATATTTACTCTGTCTACACTATAATTTTACACAAACAGGGAGATCTTTTTTAAAGCAAACAGGTAACCCCATTCTCACGCCACCCTTTTCCTGTTATCCACCTTCTTGTATTACACAAATCTTGTCAATTACACTGAATTGACAAAGGTACTCATACGCAGTCATTAAAAAAGACAGAAAAATTCAATAAAGAGGCAGTAGAAACAAGGGGGGAAAATTAAACCCAAATTAAAACAACTAAATGACACTGATAGATAAAACTATAAAATCAGTAATAATCTAAGGCTACAGACACTGTGTTCCTTCTCCTGTGCAGGTATGCTCATCTGGTATCTAGGTTTTTACTGTATATTTTCTGGGAGGCAGCTTGACACACCAAAACCAACAGCAGTCCTGAACAATTCTCTGACACTTTCACAACTACAGCATTAGAGCACTAAGAACAAATCTTCATGTCCACTATAAAATGATCTTCAGACAGTTTGTTCCTGGAGCTACACAGGAGCCATCCCCTCTCCCTGAAGGTGTGCTCAGTGCATCACAAAGCAGGGACCTGCAGAGCAGCTCCAGGCTGGCAGCACACTCAGCACATTGTCATTAACCCAGCAGCACCAAGCACTACCTGCACAAGAATCACAAGTTTCATCTGGAGGGCTGGAAAACTGCAAGTGAGCATAGTCTTACCAAAGAACCTGTGGGTCAGCTTCACCTGTAGGTCTGCCCTGTCTTCACCACAGTAGTGATCATCTTGAGGTTATCAGAAGAAAAGCCTCCACAGGTTTCCTGGGGTCTTTTTGCTGCTCAAAGAAAGCTGCAGTTTCTCAAATACCCCCTTAGCACAAATGGCAACAGTACAGAATAGGACATGACCACAGAATCAGCAGCACCGCAGCAGATGTGGCTGTACTGCTGTTTAACTCCATCCTCTTTACAGACCAAGCCAAGTGCATTTTGATGTTACTGAATTAATAGGTGCAAACCTAAAACTAACCAGGAAAAATTGACTACATAAAGGAATCTGATGCTTCACCTGCTTTTTCAGGTGGGGCTCACAAACACAAATGAGGCTTCACTGACTCCTCTTTGCAAGGAAGTGGAGTGGCTAGAGATTGAAACTTTCATCTTTCCACCACAGTGCAGGTAGGAAACAGGAGGAGAATATTAAGCTCCTTTCTCTCCATAATGATCCTCTGAACTAAAGAAATGTTTTATTCTTACAACTCAGAAATATGCCAAATAAAATGAGTGGAATTAGAACAAAATCATCACCACTGCAGTATGCAAATACCCTTATGAGTTGAGAACTCAGGAACGGTACCTTGAGTGCAAATATATTTTGTTTAGACTAAAACACACTTTCATCAATATAGAATAGAAGAACAAATCCCAATATTGGGTGAATAGAGGTTCTGAAAATACAAGGTCATGAGAGTGCACTTTGAACACATCCTCATTCTTAGTGGTGGGTCCATTCCTGCAGTTTTTAGGGAAATCTCACAGCAAAAACACTTCAAAGGAGCTCTGGGACAAGGAGAACTTTAAATACCTCCAAGGCCCAGTGTGGTTCTCAGATAAGTATTTTTATTGCCTTTTTTAAGTTGCAGGAAATGTTCTCTCCAGAGTGAGAAAAAGAGATAAATGGTTTACATTATTCAAAGAAAAAAAATAAATCATCCTAGCAGTGTAAGACCTCTAAATATACCTGCCTTGCCAGCACAGCCCATCTCAGAGAATGGATCCAATTTCTAGCATCAATACATTTACAGAGGTGATGCATTATCTCCTCCCACAACTGTTTACCAACAGAAAAACAATATGTGGGGAAACAGCATGAAAATACCAGGAATTCAAATGCTGAATTCTCAAAATAACAATCCCCACAAATCTGGCAGTAGAGGGTACTCAAATGAACAATCCCTTTTCCTGTCCCAGCTCTTAGCAGAGCTGGCAGACTTACACATCCTCTTGCCTCTGCCCCCACATTGCCTATTACATTCTTAGATTTCATCTATACATTTGTTAAAAATGTCAGATATGCTTATGCCGATGCTCTGAATCCAGCAAACATCTATATTCTGCAGTTAGACTGAAAGTTTGTGAAACTTGTGGTGGCTAAACACAGAGGAAAATGACGTGTTGTGTTGAAATGCTGTGCTACTATTTAATATTATATAATTTTCTACTAAGAAGAGATGATGAGGATTTTAGTTGTAACATGTGTCCCTGCTAAAAAAAAAAGGGTATCTATTTCACTCACAGTTCTCCAAGATACTACTTCCTAGTAAAATAGCTTCATATTAAAGTTGTGTTACATCAACTTTCTACGGGGAACTTTGTTTTCTTGCCAGCTGAAGTGTCATGATTTACAGCAAAACAAGATTTCAGAAATACTTCCTTTCAGGAGGATCAAACAGCTTTGTTTTCAGAAGGATTTTTCAAACTTCACTGCATAACAGCTGAAACAAGATGCTACATTCTAATTTTGACAAAAAAAAAAAGATTCCAGTGATTTCCAATAGCATTTTGATAAAACCTGATGCATTTTTGTAAAACAATCCAATTTTGCCAAATGAGTATATCAAAGAAAAAAATTCACCAACCAGCACCACTCAGTCACCTCTGAATTCAATTTAACTTGTTCCACTGCTGCACATGATATTTTTTTCTCACTTTTTATTGACTGAACTGTGTTCATCAGATTTCAAAAGTGTTTTCCCAATAGTATCTTTAGAAAATACAAGAAAAAAGGTTCTCGGCTGGTGGAGGCTGGCAAAGCTCCAGTGAAGTCAATAGGCCTCAGCTGAGGCACTAGTCCTTTGTGAGCATTGACAGAGGCTTTTTATGTACTGCAGAGATGCTGGATTTTGCACAGAAGTCAGGAAACTTCACTGTATCTCCAGTTTTCAAAGATTATAGATATTTTAGCAGTCACCAGTCATTTAAGGCTCATGGTACAGTTACAGTTTTGGATAAAGGACAGGACTCAATAGGCTTCAGAGAACACTGATTGCTGTGCTTGACCATATGTTCTCTTCACTGCTCTGAGTGTGGAACTTGGTGAGTTTTAGGGGAGACAGAGAATGTACACTCAGGTGAACATGTCTCTGGGAACTACTGAAAGCACCACCTGCAGCTTTTTACTTTTTCACTCTGGTTCTGAGCAGTTTGAAGAAAGAAATACGTACCACAAAGCTGAAGGAAAAATATTCTGTGGCAAAACTTGCAGAAGATGACAACCTTGCAACAAGAACATTTGCTACCTGAGAGAGACCTTCAAGCCTTTGATCATCCTGTCCATGGGGTTGTTTGAATGTCTCATGAACAGAGGAAGGATCCTGAGTGTAGCCTGGAGATGTGAAGACATTTTTCCTACCAGATTATCTCAAACTAGCAGAAACCTTTCAATGTTGGATCATCTAGTATCTAAAATAAAGGTGTGAACTGATGGCATTTCTGCATATATTTGCATTACTTTTTTTTCTGTGAAAATTGCCAATAGTCACAAAGACTTTCATTCATCATTGTGGCTTTTTAGCATAACCTTTTATTGGTTATCTGCATTGAGTGTGTCATGAATGGCCATTCCTTGCAGACAAAAAATTATTTTCCTTCCACTCTACCCCAGACATCCTGTGGGCTACGGAGAAGCCAAAGTTCCTCAGAAACTCTCCTTCACACCTTCACCTCTCTGTCCTCTCTGAACAGATGAAAATCAGTATCTCTACACTAGCCACACTTAAGAATACAGCAACTCAGCAACGAGTATGAACAATTAAAGAGCAAATAAAGAAAGAAAAAATACGTTACAAGAAGAAACAGGAATTTAATGTGATAGCTGGTCCTGATCCACCCAAAAAAAATAACTGGAATGAGTTAAAGAAAACTGATTCAGTGCAATCTTTATCTAAAACATCACATGGCTCCACCACAATGCTGCTCACTTGCAGGAGAGTGACCTCAGTTTAGGAATTGCCTAATAATGATAATGCATTTTCATGAGACTAAGGAAGGTCTGTCCCACAAAGCTGCTCATGTGTCAGATTTAGTTTAGCAAAATAAAAAGTTTTAATCCCATGAGAACTGAAAAGTATTTCAGGTCATATTGTAAAATTTTAAAGTTCACAGGTACATAATATCCACCAGATAGTAGTATTGGTATCATGTTCAAGCATAATCTATTTTTAACTTTAATCTCACTGAAAGTGAAATCAAAGTGCTATTGGTGAAAGAAAGAAACAGAAAAATTTGGCACTGCACAAGAAATACAGCTTAGTAGGTTGGAAATCAGAAAAAGGCAGGAACAAAGGAAAAAGGTAGGGAAAAACACTAAACCCAAGACAAGAGCTTTGCATTGTAATTGAGTTCTTAACACAAAGTTATGTCTCAGTGCCCATACGGCCAGGAGCATTAAAAGAATATTGGAGTCAAAAGCACAGAATCTTACCTCCCTAACCCTTCCAAAATAAAAATGGAAAAAAAAAAAATCTTGTTTGAGTGAGACTCCAGGAGAAAAGCCTTAACTCTGGCAGAAGCAGATACAATGCATCTGAGTGACTAGCATCAATGTGAAAATGAGAGGCATTAGAAAAAGTCTCACACAGGTGTTTGGAGCAGGAGAAATCACTTAAGTTAAAAGTCATACTCACCAATACAGTAAGTACAGTACCCTATGCACTGGGAGAAACTGAGCTCCATAATACTCAAAGGTTTGATCAGCAGCCCTTGGAAATCAATGGAAAAAGCCCTACTATTGGCAACAGGGCCCAGACCAGACTCCACTCACTACAAGGCAGCAAGTGCCGAGTTTGTCCCTCTATTTAGTTCAGTGTGTAGAAAGATGACAGAGTTAAAAAATAAGATTCTACAATAAACAGTTTAAGGAAAAGATTTACAAAAATGTAATTTTGAAGTACTGTAAACACAGACAATTCACCCCAAAGCTTTGTAACAGCTGTTCTGCCCAGGGATGACAAATGCTACTGCCTCTACTGAGAGATGGAGAGAGAGAAATAAAAAATGTCAGCTGTTTTTACTGTGCAATGTTGCCTTCCAGTCTTTGAAAAATGAGATGTTAAGAGAACCATACGGGGAGAATGTGAGCAAGCACTCAGAAATGGAATCTCCCAGAACAAAAATGTTGGAATTATTTTAAAATATTGTGGAAGAGTATACTGCCATCACACAGCAAGGAAAGGAGAAAAATTTAAGCTAGTAGAAAACTCCCTCTGTATTCCTCTGACATTGTAAAATAAAATATAACATGCAGGAGTGTGAATGGCAGAGTATAACATCAGATTGCTGTCAGACCTGATGCCCAAATGTTAAGGTTACAGGTGCTCTAAAAACAACTGATACAATAGATGCATTTTGAAATGGAGAAAAACGGAGAGGAGGAAAAAAGAAAAATACACTTGAGCATATTTTCAGAAATTATCCGAGGAGCTTGGGGGATAAGCCTCTTGTGTAAATGTCATTTAGTAATTTTCAACATTTTACCATCTTACTTTCTTTTTCCTCTATATTAAACAAGCTTGTAATTTTTCAATAAATTCCCTGTTGTTGTAAGGGGGCACTGCAGAGCTGGACAGTTGTACCTCATCATTAGCCTCTAAGGAGATGCATATTTCCTTCCTGTTGTACTCAGTGCCCCCTGGTATGAGACAGAGTTACATACACAAAACACCCACTTACAAATCCTTGTGCTCCATATCCTGAAATGGTATTTTTAATACAAAACTTTATTTCAATACATAAACCTCTGTTGAGGACTTCCCTACATCTAGATGTTACTTCAGTAGGAATTTGTTGCATAACTGAAGCCTTCTAAATCACTTATTCACAGGGATTATTTAGTTTTACATCTCCTTTAACAGTAGATAATTTTTCACATCGGCAGCCTTGCTGTGCTGTTCTGTTACTCTATCTAGTAAAGCTGAACATTTCCAAGTATCTGTTTATGACGTGTTGTTCTAATTCCAGAATTCAGGGAACTGAATACAGTATTTTCTGACTCAATCTGGCAGACCACAGAAGAAACAACATACTTGGTTTTCTGGAGTTTTCATTAAGCTCTGGCAGCATTTGCCACCAGCCTTGAGGCAGTGGTGTTGCTGGGGCAGGGTGAAGGAATTTCTTTGTGTTTAAACTTTTAAATTTTTTTTGCCTCAGTTGAAACCCAACCATGGAAATGGCAAATAATTTAAACCAGCCAAATAAAAAATCCCAACTTTGGAGATTTTCTGCTTATGTTAGTATTTTACTTTATGGCAAAAAGTCATCAGTACTTAGGAGTCAATGGTCAAGAGCAACATATTTCAAAATGAGTAATTTGAAGAGGCAGCTCTTCCCACCATAAGTACCAGCTAACACAGAAGGTAATATAAATAAAACCAAACTGCAGCATTACATGTATTATGCCCTTCACTCATTCACTTCCATTGTGAATCTTTCAAACTTGGTTTGAGGCAAGCCTCTATTTTCCTAGACATGTTTTGTACCACAAATAACTGTTGTCCCAAATGCTACCTTGTGAGTATCTGCTCACTGCATATGTCAACAAGTGCTGCCTAGAGCAGACACTGGTTAATGCAGAGGGAGATGCAATGGAATGACTGGTTTCCACAGACTCCATAAAGGAACATAAAGCTCTCCATAAAGGAAGAGCTCTAGAAAAAGGCCAGGGAGAGAGCTATTGAAAAGATGGGCAGCCTGGCATTCTGCTTCTCCCACATCAACAGAAGCATCTTTGAGAATGGCAATTAATAAATAATTTGCTTTATTGGTGAGGAAAAAAACACCTGGGACTGGAGATAACTGTGAGGTTTCCTTCCTCCTCAGCTGCAGCAGAGAACACCAGAAAATTAATACCTGCTTAATATCATGACATGATTATGCTTTTTCACAGCAAATGCTGCTGGATGAACTTCTACAAGCTGTTAGTTATTTTTGTTGCTTAGCATACTGTAAATATTAACAAGCCAACTATTTAAATTAACAGAGTACTTGGTTTTCTATTGCTGTCTTCATATTGGAAAATGATATTTCAAGGATCAGCACTTTATTATAAACTAATACCTTTCCTAGTAACTGAGGTTTTCCCGTTATTCCCAAACTGGCTGCCACACTGACTGAAGGGCTGAGTTAATTTCTCAGTGGAATAGCAGCGGAAGACACAGGATAGGAGACAGAAATCCAAGATAAGGCTGAATAAACCCCATTTTCTTCTAATTTGGTCAAGTCAGATTGACTTACATGGTATGAATTTCAACCAGATCCTGGTAAAGGAGGAATGAAGAGAAGAAGCCCAAGTCTGGTTTCAAAATAATTTACATGTGGCAAAGCTGGTAATTTGCTGCTTTATGCTAGGGGATATTTCTAAAATTGTTCTTTCATTGAAATATTTTTTATATGTCATGGAAAAGTAGAATGAGAAAAGGAAGATTCAGCATTCCAGCAGCAGTCACAGACAGCTTGGGAGCCTCACTGCTGCCACACTGCTCTCAGAGTCACTGATGCCAGGCATTTAAATTTAGAGGGACTTTTGCACTCAATAGGGCCAGACTTAACCACTTAATAAAGGTGGACTTTCTTACAGAGTATTACCAGAAAGGGTCTCCTTCAGAAATGACCAGGAAAAAATTAGTGACTTTCTGGCAGATCCTGATGACATAATGAAAGGCTTTCAGAGAACTTAACTTGTCTGGCAGAGACTTTATGAGCAACTAAATCATCAGTGCTTGAGTATTTTGCTGTATCGGGGCCTGTGATAGGAAAAAAGAGTGCTAGGTTTCTATTTTTTGCTAACTTTTAACCATTTCTAAAGACTAAAGTTTCCTTTCAGTCAGACTTAAAATGATCAGTTAATAATTTTGTTATTTCTGTCCAGAATCTGTTACAATTTTAGATTCCTACAACAATATCTTCTAATACTTTTGTATTGACATAAGTGCTATTCTATTATTCTTATTATTAATTCTTAATTCTTATTAATTTATTATTTATAAATATCGATTAAATTAAATTTATTTATAAATTTATTCTTATTATTTATTAATTAATTCGTAATTCTTATTATTCTTGACCATGTTTTTTCTTTGTAAAGTGTTTTTGCTATTGATCTTTATAATTCATCTGAAGTAGAAGGGTGAAGTGCTATGTTCCTAGAAAATGCACTGGCACTCATTTTTAAACAGAGCTGACAAAGTATCAGCAATGCAATACATGCTAGACCATAACAAATATGCTATAAGATAAATCAATTACCATAAATTAAGAGTTTCCATGCATAAAGCAAAATGCTCCTATTATAATTTTTCTCTTTCACCTAATGCCCTTAAGTCACATTTAGGTACACTATCATAAATTACTTTTCTACTTCAGATTTTAAGTTCCTTCGGACAGAAAACAGAACTTACTTTATATCTAAAATATCACTATTATTAACATTGCTAAATGGAAAGTGAGAAAATAAATTTGAGGGCAGCATGATCTTTCAATACTATCAGCTCAAATTTCTGAAATCTAAGTTAACGTGCACACTTGCCAACTCTTCTCTGAATCGCTGCAGAAATGGGTTGCCAACAGAGTAAAACACACCTTGCTGCTGACCAAGGCTGATTTCAGCCTTCTGTCAAGTTGCTGTTGTTGCACAGTGCCTGTGGCTCCCACATAACCTATAGGGTGCTTGTTCATCATATGCAGCATGCAAGTTCACTATATATGTAAGATATGTACACACAAAAATAAGATTAAAAGGCTTTTTGCACTGACATATCTTAGAGTAGACTCACATCAGCTTTAAGTTATGATGTGGTATTTCCTTTCCTCAGAGGATAGAAGCTTTACTAACCCCTACTCTCTCAAAAGAAAGAGAGTCTGGCTCAATAAACACCATACGCTCCTGACCTGGCAGCTGCCCATGTGCTTTATGGTACATGATCACACAGAATAGACACCCCCACCTCATCTGCAAAATCAGTCCTTAGCACTGCACTCTTACAAGATCCTAAAGGCAGAGCAAACCAGCCATCCCACCCCTGTGGAGCAGCTGCAACAGGGCTGCTGGTGTAAGAGGGTAGAAGAGCTGTCTCCTGTGCCTGATCAGTGCTTGCCAGCCAGTGCCTGGGATGCAGCAACCCCAGGCTGGTGACAGGTCAGCTGGTATGCTAGCCAGGACCAACATCTGGTAGCTTTGTTGAGAGCTGTAGAAGATTCCTGTTGCAATGCATGCAAGATTTCTATTGCTATACCTTTGTACCCTCTTGGGCTAAATCTCGCTTGCCTCTCTATGCATATAACTTTGCAATTAATACACAGGCTACTCTTGGCCACAGCAGTCCTATCAGAACATACAAGTTAAACATGTTGTTTGATTGCTAAACTACTGTGATTTCAATAGATTTTTTACTGTAATAGTAACTTCAATCTGCAATCAAGGTTTCCTAATTTTTTGTTGCTTGCATTATGTGACAACCTGTTTTATTGTATACTAATTCTAGTTGTGCATTAATTGTATGTTTCTGCACAGTAATTAACTTATGACTATGTAACTCCCTCCCTGTTATGAATAACCTCATTCCTTCAAGACTGAAAGCTTGATGCCTGCTGCCATTGCTATCAGGATTTATTTTTTTTTTCTGCTGCTTCTTGACTTAAATATGAAACTCATGTGTTTTTAAATACTTTCTTTTCTCTTTCTCCCACTGAAAAAATGAGTCGTGCTATCAAGCCTTTTAAAATACTATTTATTCATTATGCATTTATTTGGTAGACAATCAAGAGCTGTTACAAGAAAGTATGTGATTTCCTGTCTTTATGGCAGCACTTATACTGGGTCAACATCTCACTTTTAATCCTGAGTTTAGTAGAAAATAAGAATTTAGATCTAAAATTTAGCTCCAAGGTTAAAGGCACCATCAGAAATCTCTGCACAGGGGCAATTTTTTAAATCATTACTATTAAATGACTCTTTTACTGGTGGGTAAAAACTGGTGAACACACAAACAAGGGCAGTGGAGCTCTCCACATGTGCCTTCAAGGTCGGAGTCTGGCCTATGGAAGCAAGTGTTGGAAGATGCCCACAGCACAGATAAACAATTTTGATTAAGGAGATAATTAAATTGTTAAGACTAGTCATGCACAACACTGAAGCAAGTGCTTTGCTGTCACAGCCTGGCAACTCCTAAGCTCAGGACTAAGCACTGCTTCAGAATTTGCCAAAACAAGGTCCTACTCCTCTAAGAATTTTCCTTTACAGCAAGTTATATTTCAGACAGAGTATTCAGACTATTCCTGTCAATTTTATGCTGAAAGGCAACAAGGGGCTTTGATTTTATTTTCTCCAAAACAGTCAATGAACTGAGATTCTAAGACATATGAGCACATCCTTACAGGAGAGCATCAGAAATCTAATAATCCTACATATGCACACGTATGTACTTGCACACTCCTAAACCAAACCCACTGCAACACCGCTTGACATAACTGTAATTTCAAATCTTTAATAAAGAATTCAAGTACCATTTTTCCAAACAGAAGTAAATATGCTTAGATATCAAGAATGTAGCTGCAACAGCTAAGAGACTGATGCAACTTCTTTTAAAAGGAGAAAGGCATTAGTTTTCAACAGGGGCTATGAAAACCACCCTGGAGTCCAGGAAATAGATTATGGAACATATTCATCCTTTAAGACATATTTGGTGTCTCTAAATTATTTTCCCTTAAAAAAAAATCTAAATTACTAAATTAAACTAACAACAAATGACTAAAACACTAAAAGTGTATCTGGAAATTGTGAAATGGTTTCATTACCATCTCTTACAGAAAGGAAAAAATGGAGGTCTGCAGTATGGGCTGTTCATAACCAACAGAACAGTTCTGGGGCTGCTAAGGACACACAGCAGCTTCTGTTTCACCACACCACTGCACATTTATCCAAATACATATCTGCACAATAGACCATAATGGTTTGGTTTTTTAAATGAGTGGTTCAGGTGCACAGAGAGCAGAGATATTACTGCTGTTGCGGTTCTGGCATCTATTACAGCCGCTGCCATTAACAGCCATCAACCTCTTTTTGCATATCCCTTCAAATCTGCCCTTTTATGACTGCCTGATGTTTTCTGTTAATCTCTGGGTATTTTAATTTTGCCCTCTTTTTTTTTTTTCCTGTTGTTTTTGTTTTGTTTTGCTTTGGTTTTGGGGGGGGGAGGGTTTGCTATTTATTTGAAGTTATCAATTCATATTTCCCTTCAGCTCATTCTGGTTGGAATACTTTACCCTGCCCACCTAAACAGTATTAGTTGTATTAAGAGGAGGCTTATTTTTTTAAATTAAGATCTGGCCTGCAACATCATCACTTCTTAGAGTTCAACTGAACCTACAGTTGTGGTTCAGAAAGGCAATTGTTTTCTTAGAAGTATTGTTTCCCACTGCACAAATTTAAGCAGGAAGCTTAAAGCCACTCTTTAAGCAGGAAGCAGAGAATGGGGGCAAATGCAGATATCTGTATAGCTGTAGGTGTATATAAAGAAAAGGATGACAGCTGAAAGAAACTGCATGCAAGTTGCATGCTCCCATAAGCCTGCTCCAGTCAGCATGTACATCCTGGACTGCACCTGGACATCTCTAGTAGAGCTCACGCTGAAGGCAGAAACAGACTTGTCTGGGTAGCACAAAATGAGAAGTCACAGAGTCAACTAGAGATATCTGCCTCTCCCCCCCTCCTTTTTCATAGAGATAATTAGATTGTTAACAAGAATGACACGTAACTGATTGCACTGGACAGCTGATTAGTATTGTGCCAGCATAAATTAGGCAGTTTGCAGCTCTCCAAACTATCATAGCAGGTTCCCTTCAGGTTTAGTTGACTTCAGGTTTAGTTGACATCTCTCCGTTATTTATAACTATTTCATTTAGGAGAGGTGGGGGAAAGGGAAGGTTTTTAACCACAACCATGGAGGCTGCATGGAGGCGTAGGAAGTGCAGAAGAGATAGCATGTCACTAATTTGAAGCACATCTCACTTCACCCTAATTCCTTCACAAAGTCTTTATAGTCCATTTTAAGAGGAAAACTGAGACAGTGCTAAAAAAATTCACTTTGTAACAGTGCTAGTCATCTGTATCTTCATACTGCAACCTAAGCTGTGCCCCAAAGACAAAATAAGGATCCAAACTGCCAAAGACTTGATAAATAAGCAGACTTGCAAGCATTTCCATGACTTAGTCCCAGTTCCTCAGACTTCAACACACTCAAGGGGATAAGCTTTCAAGACCCTCAATCCCCTTGAACACAGTCTGCCTAAAATTATCTGTATCAAATTAGCATTAAAAGCCATACTAATGCCCATATGCTTAATTGCTAGGAATCACACAAGCACACTCTACACGAAGTGCTCAATGTCTGGCACTGACCTGTAGGTTTCGTAAAGTATAACACACACACTCTGTTCTTCTGTATTTACACCTGGGGCAGCTGCATAACTGCTTCATTTTTAAAATAACTGGGTTTATAGCTAGATTTCTGGTAGGAAGAAGAAAAATTGTTTCCAGGCTGGCTACATGAGGTGCCATGAAGTTTACTGCCCTTTAAGACTCATATATTCATTGATCTGCTTCAAAGAAAACTGGTCACGAATAATTTCTGTACTGTAACTACATATTAATCAGACCTTATTTGATAAATATAATGATTAGGAAAGTCATTACAGCATTTGTAGACATTTTCCCCTTTGTATATTTGCCTTAAGGCAAGTTGTTTAAAGCAATTTATTGTGTTTCTTTGGAATAAGAGGATATCCCATTACATAATCTCATGGCAAAATTAGGTTATCATGATTTCAGGAAGTCCTAATGTTGTTAAAATTGATTAATTTTTACATATGATTAAGTTAGAGATCCTACTTCAGACCTCCCAGAGCAAAGTTAAGGGCAAAACCTGATTATTAGAAAAATTCAGCATTTCAACCCAGTTTTGGAAAAAAAAATTACGATGACTATTTTTGGTTCCAAGCCCTATTTTACCTTAACTGCAGGCTTTATAAAGAAAGATGTTTTATGAAAACAAACCTTACTTTCCTTAATTAAAATCTTTCTCAACATATACATAGGACTCAAATGCATAGAAGAAGCCTTCTGCTTTTAGATTGGATCCATAGCTATCCTGAATAAACCACCACTTAGATCACTCTTGCTAAACTGCTTGCCTGCTTCTCTGCAAGTAGTTTTTAAAACTGAATTACAACAAGGTAATTGTTTCTGTTGACACTGTGTCTTTGCACTGGGCAGGGGAACAGGCATTATTTATTGAAAAACACTGATGGCATTTTTCTCAGTGTAACATCACATTTAATGTATTCAAACGGAGTTTGAAATTCTGCTGCTAATATTCATGTCAGCTCCAAATATTTTCTGAAGCAAACCTTGACTGAACGAGATACAGGCAGCAAAAAATGCGGACATAATGCCAATGAACTGAATCTGTGCTTGTTCTAGTGAGTCTTCACAATATGAGGTGTAGCAACAACACAGGCTCTAGCAGTCCAAGAGAAAACAACTCTAGCAGTGGAGTGACAAGGAATTGGAATTCACTACAGAGAAACAGATAAGGGAGCTGTATATAGTGAATTTTGGAAAAGTAGATTATCCAAACAAAAATTGTTCTGAGTTAGAAATGATCAATTTGGAAACATAGTATTGGAGGTACAAGGACTAGATTAAACCTTAAAGAGTCTCCTTCTGGAGCTTATCTTCCCTGAATTACTCCTTCCATAAACCATGTGTTCACACCAGCCACATTCAGGCAGGCAGGCTGTCACCGTTTGACTCAGGTCCGACAACAATGCTCTCAATCCCCTCCCCCCCTCACCCAGGTAGGGAAGGAGAGAGAGAAAAAGAGAGAGACTTGGCTGGATTGAAAACTAAACTACACAGCTTTAATCAAAACACTAATAAATGATACAAGAAAATATATACAATTATATACAGATATATTCAGGTATGGGCAAAAGCCTCTCGCCTCCCCACACTCCAGCAACTCCCACAGCACTTCCCTGAACTGGGAAGAGTCCCGAGGAATCCCGGAGCTGCTGCTGGAGAAAGCAGAGAGTTATGGGGGTCACGAGAGCTCAAGCCTAAGGGTCGATGGTGATGGATGAACAGAGTCCTCCCCGGACACCGGCCATGGACAGAAGAGAAGGGAAGAAGAAGGAAGGAAGCTGTCTTCTGTGATCTCTGACCTTCCTCTGAGCTTACGTGGATATACGGAATGGAATATCTTTGGCCAATTTTGCTGTCCATCTAACTCAGCCTCCTATGGGGGGGTCACAGATCTCCCCATAGTGTCTGAGCCGGCAGAGTGCAGGTGCGACCTTGAAGCCTCAGTAGTTAGAAAAACATTCCACTGTCTTATCAGCCTAGCAGAACACACTGTTGCTGGTTAAAAGAAAGCTTACTGAAGGAAAAAAAAAAATACTAAAAAGAAAAATTGGCTTCATCCTGGCTCAAACCAGGACACAGGCCTAGCTCTGGACCACTGAGTGATGCTATTTGCAGCACAGAACAACTGTGTTAACTGACAATGAATTGCATAAACTCAGCTGCAGTCTCTAGTTTCACCTCATCAGCTGTACCAGCTTTGGGAACAGTCTAATGAACTTGCTGTTGCTGATGCTAACTAAGCAGTTTCCTATCACCACCTTACTATAAATTTTAGACCAACTCCTTCCTTAATTGGGATAATTTCACAACATTGTTTCTGAAAGCTTTTAAACCTGCAGAACTCTAGAGCAGGGTTTTGCTAGTGGATGAGAGTAAGAAAAAGAAGCAAATTCAGATCCTGGCTTGCTAAAAGGACATAACCTTTGGGTTTTTGCTATAATTCTATTTTGATAACCTCTGATGCTGAATCAATTTGAAATCACTACAAAGAGCTATACACTTGCCATGTGATTTCAAAGAACACAGTAAAATTACAATATAATTAGATGCTAACATTAGAGATTCTTTTTTAACCTCAGTTCTGAGGTCAGTCTATAGAGTTTTAAGGCCGGATAGAAAGAAGCAAACTTTTCCTCTTCTAATCTAAATCACACCACATACCATTTGTGCCCACACTGTCAAAGTGGCTGAAGTATCTGCACTGCAGCTTACCAGTATTGTTTAGAATGCAAAATGACTTTCACTCTGATCTCTCTTGCTTACAAAGGTCAGTTTTGTAAAACTTGTCGTCTTGATTGATATTCTAAAGTAATTTTTTAATAAATTGTTTTGTTGATATATGGTAGCCATTTGCAGTAGGTGTTTTTCATCAGATTACTGAGATACTTGAAGTCTGCAACAGCGTTAAACAGTGATGAGGACTATCAACATTTGCCTTGAAGCAGGGAGATGTACTGTCCTTCCTGAAAGGAACCACAGCTTGGGTAGCTCTAAGGAGTCTCTTCATCAGGCTAGACATCAAGTTGCTCCTTCAGGTCAGCTTTTCTTTTCAGAAAGGCAACCTAGAAACTGGCAAACAGCAACGTGAAATGCTTCTGCAGGAGTTTGGAACCATTTCATATTTCCAGCCAGAGAACCACGCACACAGGCTTCCTGCTGTCATCACACAACCCTCTGGGCACCACAGGTAATGGAAGTGTATCCACTGTGCTCCTGCTG
>NW_009953205.1:4895020-4903637 GCF_000747805.2 Chaetura pelagica | reverse complement strand
TGAACACCCAGAGCAGCAGCAGATTTGCTGATTAGCAACATCTCATGGCAACTGAGATGCTGCCAGTGGGAACACACCAGTTCATTTGGCTTCTCTCATACACGACTCAATCTTCTCCAAAACCAGCTTTTGACAAAATGGTTTATTTTAGTTGGAAAAGGCAGATTCATCAAAATCACATCCTTAAGAGACAATCAATTTTGATCCTTTCACATAGAAATATTCATGTCTGAGATAAAACTTTTGAACTGAATGAGATCTTACAATACTCACAAGTTCCCCATGCTTACTAACAGAAGAGATACCTGAAATTAGATATCACCCTCACCCCACCTTTTCTCATGTTCAGCATGGATACCTGAGCCCATCCCTTGTTTCAGCAAGTTCCCCAAAAAAAGATAAACAGAGAAAAAAAACAGTCTCCATTTCATTTTTATGTGAAATAGGAATTTTTTTTAGTCTTTACAAAGCCAAACATTCCTACAAGCCAATAAATGTTAATAAAATTATGTATTCAAAAAGCACTATTTTAGTAGGCCAAGAAAGTCCAAAGGACAAAAATTATTACAGCATTGGTCCAATGTGAAATTATAGGAAGATATCAAGATTTACTGAAGAAAAGGACATTTACAACCTTGATAGATAATGCATATACACAATTTTAACATTCTATATAATGCTTATTGCAGGATTTGAAGCAAGTGCTCTCTCATACATCCAAAATAATTTTCAAACTTCCAGACCAGAAGTGGCTGGATAAAATTGTAATAGTTCTCAACATATTGCCTGCTTTTTTTCATAAAGACTCTTTCAAAACCCTGTTCTTTCCTACTTTCAGTCTTAGCTTTTGTCTTCTAGATTTACATATGAAAATGTGTGAGGAAAAGAAATAAAAAGATTCAGACACACAAGCTAATTAGAAAATAAATGTGAAAAAGACAAAGAGCTAAAAGCAATCAATTTTAAATGTAAAGCTACATAGCCTCTTAACATGACATTAAAAATATTGGCTGCCACTCCACTGGAAAGCAAGTCTGTCTTTCCTTTCTAATCCTAGTAGGGTTTGACATATTAATACACTGTATCTTTTTCTGAGCACTGACCCACCAAATTACTCTGGACAAACCTTCTAACTGCAGAAATTCCCTAATATTTTCAAAACAAGCAAAATAACATGCAAATTAATATCACCCACAACTACTTATCAACAATTTTCTGGTGCAATCCAAATACATTAGTCATACATTTTTGGAAATATCAGAGAAAGAGCATAGTCATAGTGCTTATAAGTTTCAGAGTTTCACTCCAAAGAGAAGAATGACCAAGATCCAATTAGAATCACCTGACAATAAACATCACTAAACATTTGTAATTATCTTTTCCTTTATTTTTCAAAAATTCAGGATGTTAACAGCAAGCTAGTTCATATGCACCCAGATCCCACACTGAGTTTCATGATCATCTGCACACAAGATATGTTTTGTCTTTGTTTACATCTATCATTGATTACTCCTCTTACTGCAAACTACAGATTATGGGTAGTGACTGCAATCAGGCTAAGGGTGCTACAGAAGGAATATCTGTATTAACTGATCATAGTAATTATTGCATACATTTTATCACTGTTTACTTCAATAGAGCTAAGATGCAAATTTACTGAGTCACAGGAATTTGAAGGAAGAAAGTTTGCAAGTCAAGAGTACATACCAACTGGATGCTCTGATGTTTATTTGGGATTGGACCAAGGTAATTTGCTTCAGCGCCTTCAAGTACCAATAAGAGAGGGTAACTGTTGGGTTGCCTTGCATCCAATGGAAAGTGTCCCCATTATGACACAGTTCCAGGAAATCTTTTCTTGGCTTTTTTGCCTTTCTATGGAATACTTCTTAATTTATTTCCTGTCCTTAACAACAGATAACTGCAGTTTCAAGAAAACAATTATCTTTATACATAGAGCCAGCACAATATGACTGCACTACAATGAGCAAACAGGGTCTGCCTGTCAAAGGGTAGTGTGCTAGCCCCGTACCACACTTTGAGGAAGATTAACTGTTCAAAAATATCACAGCTGATGTGTCAGCCTAAGCATGCTACCTAAATGCTATGTATTTAAGCTGGAAAATCATTATCTATTGTTATTAAATTGTATCCCTTCTGGAGCTAATACCTTGTCTTTTGAAAGAAGAACAACAGAAAAATGTGTAATCAAGGAAAGAGGCTGAAGAGGTGGATACTTAACTATGTTACAGACTTACTTTAATTAAAGCCTCTCTTTACCTGTTCTTAATCAAAGCAAATGACAAGTGGCATGCTCAGCAGATGGGTACAGCTGTGCATAACAACCATGCAGGTGTTTAATTTTATATTTGGCAAGTACAGTAAGCAGCATACAAACATTTGAGGGTGAGGGGGTGGTTAGTGAGGAAGAGTTTCAAAGACACAACACGGAAAAATGAGATACTATTCTGCCACTGTTAAACTACTCAATCAACTTCACTGCTTTTGTGTTAAATCCCAGTTTGAATTACAGGGGCAGACATATAATCTGCAAGGTTTCCCAGAGTAATCCCTCTCTCTTGCTCCCCCTGCCCCTGTATGTTTTTTAACAGCTAACTGTACTCTACTGCAGTTTTCAGTCTCCTTACACACTCAAACCAGTTGCTATTCTTCGACTCCTATTCCCAATAAAAAAGACACCAAATGAGTCAGAGGAACCAAAAACAAACCCATCCAAGGTAGAAATCTGTCACTGACAGAGCCAGGAGCTCTAGAGACATGCCAAGAAGGCAGTGAGAGATGTTGCATGAATAAAGGAAAGAAATCCAAATACAGGACTTCCCAGACAAAGTGAAAATGGCAAGTATTTGGCATCTTGCATGTAAAATACACCAAAGGAAAGAATTTTGGCAAAGCAAAGGATCGGCATAAAATATAGCTTGAAGGAGAACATAAATGAAAGGTAAAGTGGCAGTACCATCATCTGCATCGATAGGTATCATCCAGACATTTATTACTACTACAGACAAGGAAAAAGGCAGAATGTAGATGAGGCAGAGGCAGAACGTGCAATTTCAAGGTATGCAAGTCACTGTTGATGTTGAAGTGATTCAAAGACTGCTCATATTACTTTTTAATTCATTTTCACATACTACAGTACATTAAAGGTTAGCTAAAAATATGTTACACACTTCCATGTTGCTTTCCCACTTATTCTCCAATATACTATACTTCAAATTAGAATAGAAATATCCAGCAGACTCCCTCTGTGGTTTTTTTTTTCTTTATGCACAGAAAGAAGTTCAAATGCTGTTGTTTAACCACCTGAATATAAAGGGGAATGGAGCTGCTTAAGAATTCCTTCCATCAGTGTTTCTCAGACTTACTGAAAATACAACCTCCTTTTGGCTCTGTTTCTATCTGCAAAGTTAGAGATAGTTTGTAGAATACTTTGAACATTTTAAAGCTTTTCCTACTACTTTCCATTCCTTTAGCATGCTTCTGTAGTCTTCTAGAAGTGGTATGGCACCCCACAGCTGGATAAACAGTGACTTGGATGATTATCATAATTGAAGCACACAGGAATTACTGAATAAGGTTCCATGTTCTAAGCTGAAGATTTATAAACATGCAGGGGTTTTTTGTTCGTTTTTTTTTTACAGAATAAGATAATTGCTTTGCTTTCAGTCAGATTGTTAAGGCACCCAACTCCATGAGCACTTGAGGAGCTCTTTGGGTGACTGTGATTCCTATGGTAATGAGTGATAGAACATCTGGAGTCCCTTAACAAGACCCATGCCAAGAAATCAAACAGACCCACGGGTGAACTGCTAAAAGATCAAGTTTTGAGGGCACAGCTGTGAAAAATTTCCCTTTTCTGACTTATGTTTTTACTATCTGGAAGGGCAGTCTTCTGCCACTGTTGAGAGATACATTTGTGAATTTAAAACACAGGATTCTGAATGAAAGGATTCAGTAGACTAGAGCCAAGGTACTCAATAGACCAAATTATTTCCTATATATCCTTATTGTCAGTATCTCTAAATACTTGCTACTGAGAAGAAAAGTTTTCTATGGAATAACATAACACAACAATTCCTAACTTAACTAAATAATTTAAATACCTAATCTACACATTTGCATTTTTTTTGTCACTGAAGCTGAAGATCCTAGAACTTGAACCACATTTTAAGAGTTCTCCTGTTATTCCTAACAGTCAGAACTAAAAAAAAAAAAAAAAAAAAAAAAGCAAATAAAAACTCTTTTCCTAAAGAACATGGATCAAATGAATTATCAGTTAATTACCTATATGATGACCATGTACAGAACTAGTGTCCAATAGCGAGTTATTCAGCTACCAATGAAGAAAATAAGGTAATCCTTTGGTTTTCAAGTATCTAGTTTATCTTAAAAAGGTCTTGCTGCTGTCTTGGTTGAGGCAAGGACCATAATGTGGCACATTTAAAGGGCTCTGCTGCAGAACTGCTGTATACCCAGCAGCACAGAGTTCACCCAGTCTGACAGTAGCCACACTGTGATACCCACTGGCATCTCTCACCAGAACAAGGTTGTTAGTACTACACGTGATATAGCAGGTGAGGAATATGTTTGCAGAAATAAAACTGCTGAACTTTTCTGACACAGTAAAACTGTACATGTCTATATACAGGACTGTTTATATCTGTTTGATGAAGCAAACTGTTCTTTCATCTGTGGTCAGTCCAAACCAGATTTCCAACATTAAATATTACAATCAATTACAATAATGAAATGTTGGTAACTTTTCCTAAGTATTTTTTATTCTAAAACTTGTCAAAGATCATTCCCTGGATAGCTTTAAAATACAAGTTTTTTAATGACAAGGATGTTAAACATGGAAGAGTAGTTAGGCAAGGGAAAAATTAAAATAGTGACTTGCTTTACCTACAGACTGTATCACAAACTAAGTCCAAAGGACCATTATACTCAAAACACTTACACATGTGAAAAAGTTTGAATTAATCACACATTTCTTAAGACCACAAATTTTATTTAGTCAGCATTTTTATTTAATTTTCCCCCCTGTTCTATTTCTGCAAACATAACATGATTTTGTTAAATATTTAAAGGCTTCCTTCTCAGAAATAACTAAGTTGTCTATTTGTATAGCAGATGAAACACTAGTTATACCTTGGAGAATTACAAATATAAACAGAATAAGCATTCAGGACAAAATAAAAATAAAATTAGAGTCTGAAAGTGTTTGGAGGAAAGAGCACAATTTATATTTACCAAATTCATATAATATTAACATGGAAGAAGCTGTGTATCCAAAGTTAACTTTCATGACAACCTCTACTTCCATAAATATTTATTATCAATACAGCATATCTAACCAGCTAAGCCATTCTAGCCATGTTTGCATTTCAGAATGATTATTTTTGCAGCAAGAATATTAATTTCCTTTAAATGAATAATTCATTATGGTTATTTTTCATTTCTCCCCTGCATGTATTTTCAAGAAAATGGTACCCTAAGGCTTGAATAATTACCAGCAGAATACTAGATAGTTACCTTGATCTTTGCTCACAATACATGTATGCGTTTGTGTTATCAGGGTTTCCTAGTATTTTCTCCAGCACACAACATTAGGTAAGACTAGAAAATAAAGCCACAAGGTGATACAAATTCTCTTTGAATCAAGATGATTCAAACTTGCAATATCATCAGTATGCAGTTATAAAAGGGCATCCCTTTTGATCTATGCAGATTATTTGGGACTATAATTTCAACCTACTTGCTCTAATTTGACAGAGGCTGTGAAACAGCCTCTGTGAAATACAAGATACTGCAGGGCTTTTCTTGAGTGAAACAGGACTGCAGTCCTGGGAAGCAACTTTTCATGTTAAAAATAAATAAATAATGACAACTCCAGCAGATGATGCTATTTTTGAGGGACATTTCGGCTTTGACACTAGCTGTCCTGGCAGCACATCTCTTCCGTGACTGCCTTCACGCACAGGAGGCTACAGCCTCTCACCCCACATGGCTTCTCAGGTCAGAGATCAGCACAGGCAGCTGCAGACTTGGCAGCACTCTGTGGGCTTTACCATGCTGTTCTTGATCTGAAGTGGATTATACTTTTGGTTGAAAATACAGAGAAAGAGGAGGGAAAAACAGCAAAGTCTAATAGCTGGTCTTCCAGTGAGGAGTACTACAATCATGAGCACTGAAACCCTGACCCTCTGATATTTTTATGTTCCACTCTTAAAGCTGCTTGGGTTTGTTTAGAGCAAAATCTATAAAATCTCTTAAAATTTGAAAACTGTCAGTGGCAGATCCACAAAGAGTTTGAAAGAGAACACTGGGATAGAGCTAGCATGCAGGCTCCCCCTTCCACTGCTAGTCCAGAGTTGGGAACACACTGAAGAAAACAACCTACTGGGGAAAAGACAGCCCATCTTCTATAAAGGGAAAATTGCGTCTTACAAGCAGTGTCCTGTGACTGACACTTCTGAAGGAAAAATGGATAAGGGTCATTGGTGACTAGAGGATACTTGGAACAAGGAAATTGTTACAGTGAGTTCCCTCAAAAACAAACCAACCAACCTCAAAAAATCTACAGGAATCACATCAACCCAGACAGAGACCAGCTGTGAACACAGTACTGCTTTGTTCAGGAATGTCTGTTGTAAAGCTGGGGAAAACGGTGTAAGGAAACAACCTGTCTGCTGCTTTCCTGCCACTGCAGGGCCCAGCCTCTCTGCCCCGTACCCATGGTACCCAGCATCCTCTCAGCTTTTCAGCCTACACACTGACTCTGTCCATGCTGCCGGGCACCTCATTGTCCAGACACCACCACCAATCCCTCCAGATGAGAATTTGGGACATGCTTACCCTGCTTAATTTTCAGCTTCAAAAGACATCAGTCTTCTGAGGACCTTCTGAGTGTGAAATAAGCTGCTTCTTGCTCTGCTTCAGTTAAGCTGCTGAGCATCAAAACCTTTGCAAAATGTCAGAATCTAAGTAATTATTGTAGTTCAGCACAGACACTACACTTTTTATGCAGCGTTCACTGTTTCCCACCTTCAGCACATAAGATAAAAACTGCAAATGGATGTAAAATAGTAAGCTCTCTTAGAGGGCAGAAAAATGCATTTTCTTCACTGTAAACTACATCTTAACATAAAATGGCAATTATCCAGGCAGCAAATGGGTTTCTCATTTCTTTTAAACATGCAAAACATAGGCTGATACAGTAACCTATGTATAAGGGTACAAATTGTGTATCTACTACTGCTATTTCTTGTACAAACTTTCTAAGTATGAATGTTAAATGTATACTTGCACCAACTTCTAGACCCTAAATCTGTCAGCTTTCCTTATAATAATCAAACATTTACCAAAATTCAGAAAGTTTTCATAAGGACTAAAAAATCAGTAGTTGCAAACTAAGCTGAAGATGGAATTTACTGCTATTGTTCTGTATCTAATGTTTGCACAACACTAATCAATAAAGACATTCCCAGATGGTTTTAAGATTAAACAGGATCTATAGAATGACTGTCAGAATTCTTAATACTCACATAGTCACAGAAGAATGGCATAAATAAGACAAATTATATGAGTAAGTGGCATTAGAATGCACTGGCAACACACCCAAAAAGTTATTTTTAAGGACTGCGACAAGAAAAACTCCAATTAGGCTACATAAATTACCAGAATGTAACCATCATTACTGAAAATACAATTTCTCTTTTTATCATATAAAGAATTCATTCATATTCAGGAGGAATATATACTCTTTGGACTTATTAAAATAAATGTTACAAGTTACAATTAAATGTGCCTTAAATTGCAATTACCTAGAAACACTGAGCAGAGGAGTACAGGTGGACAGCACACACATCAAAGTATGCAACAAAGGAAATAAGAATAAATGCTTGCTCTCTCAAATGCTGCATTTCCAAGCAAGCAGCGTGACATCAGCTCAGGCAACAAACAGTTCATGTAATTAAACAAGAGGTTTATTATATAACAAAAAAAAAAAAAAAAAGGCTGTAGACAAGTCTGAACAACACACACAAACAAGCTGTAATTAAGTTTCTAATCATGCAATGCTAGAACCTAAGTGTATGAACTGGATCTGTTCTACTCTGACATTTCTTCTAGCTTTTTATTCTAGAATTTCAAAAGTTATATAAAAAATTATAAAGGAAGAAAAAAGGGGCAGTGGCCTGAATTAATTTTTCATATAAAAAAAAAGGTAAGAGGCCACTGAAAAAAATGGCGCTGAAGTCATGACATTAGCACAGTTCAGCTGATAGCCCCCTGCAGCTCACCCAGTGATTAGCCTTGTCCATTGTCCCTCTTTCCTGCTCTGCTCTTGAGGGGACCCCACACTACCTACACTTCACAGCTGCCTCAGAGGCACAAGCAGGTTTCCACCCTCCCCTGCTAGCCACCCTCCTCTTTCATCAGCTGCGAATATTCCCCTGCCAAATTTTACTAGCTATGATTTTAAAATATAATAATAAATTTTTCTAGTAAAGGCACAAGTGATATTTTAAGGCAGTCAGTGAAATAAATTGGTGCTAAGGTACATTGCTCATTAACTGGTTTCTCCACAATTCTCTTCTGG
>NW_009953205.1:4890211-4894955 GCF_000747805.2 Chaetura pelagica | reverse complement strand
TGACATGCTTAGACACATCTGAGAAATTCAAGTGTCTCCTTCTCAGTACTCATGTCTATCTGAATGCAATTCTCTTTCAGTTCTCTTTTCTTCTCAGACAATTCCTTGTTAGTATAAATCACCTGTCACTTATCTTGATAGATTTAGTGGGAGCTAAACTGAGAAAGCTGAGACAATGCTCAGCTCTCAGCACAGCATTCTTTATTTTACCATTCTGATGTTCTACGTAGCAAAACTACAGTTTCCAAACTGCATCTGAATATCATAGATTATGGAATTACAGCTCTGTTAAAAAGAGTGCTCTAAGGAAGATTGTTGACTGCTAAATAGGTGTTTTGAAGTACTCCTTTTAGCCATGATTTTCACTGTCTGCCAAAGAAATGTGTTTTCAAGTATCACTCTTGCAGAGGGAGATTCTACATGCTGAAAAAAATGTGTGTTGTGGCATGTCATAATACTGCTCACATTTACTGATTAAAAATAAAAAGCATGAAACTACAGAACAACTTTTAAAATCTTGGTTTTATCCAGGGAAGTGGACAGTATTCAGCCTACAATATTTTCAAGGCACAGCTAAGAGTGGTCAACCTGGACCCACTGCACAATGAGGCCAGGGTCAACCATTCATCTCTTTCAGCCCTAAAGTCTACATGGAGCTGCTTGTTACTGTAAAATTAAGTACATGAATACGTGCATATGGAGCAGTACTTTTAAAACTCTTTTTTGGGTATTGGCTTTTTTTTTTTGTTTGGTTGTTTATTTTGGCTTATTTTTCTCCCTTGCCTAAGTTGAAGTCTTTGCAATGCAGGTGGTTTTGGACTCCACATGCCACCTTCCTTCCATCTGGCAAAGCTGCTGATACCAGCAGAGATACAATGCAGAGAGCTCTGGGGCCACTCTCACCTTCATGGGCTTACACTGAGGTCTCTTCCAGCTGCATTGGGTGGGCTATGCCAGCCTCATCTCAAGCCTTTTCCTTCTGTCCTTCTGATAAGGGATGACTCCAGTTCAGCCAACAACTCTATTAAATGGAGACACTAAATACCATGTAAAAGAGCCAGGACACACTAACAGTGGTAGGAACTTCCCCAGGGATTTCAAAAGTGCTTTGGATCATGTCAAAAGTGCCTTTGCCTTTACAGGAGAGTAAAAATTGCCTAGAGATACTTAATATTCGGAATATGACTACTGCACTTTTAACAGCTTGTTAATATCAACAAGTTCACACTATGGAACAAATGAATTAAATGGAAGACAACTATAGGATGCACAGTAACTATTCCACATAGCAATAAAAAAAAATAAAAGGGCACTTGTCTAAATATTGGTACAAAAAGTTGAAGTTTAAAGAGGTTTCCCTTCCCAGAAAAAATATTATAAAGAAATTACGGTTCATTATAACATTATTGGGGCAGACATTAATTCATTATGTCTTTAGGGATTAGTGTAGAATTTGAATGGATGCAATCAGACTTTTGGTTATCACATATTCCTAAAATCATGCCACAGTTGTTGGTTCAATTATACTTTTAAAAATACTTCTCAATATAACAAGATAAAAACTTCTTTAACAATATCTTTACAATCATGGTAATGTGTTATTTAATTTCAATGTATTCAAAATCAAGGTATCAATTTTCAGCCTAATTTAATACACTATCCCCAGGAGGATTCTTTTTGACAGAGTATATACTCTGGCAGTATCTTCAAAAATGTTGATACACTGCAAGCAATATTCCTAATTGTGGGTGTAATTTCGGAAACAGGGACTTAACTATGTTTATAACTCCTAAAATTCATTTGCTACTAGTCTTCAAGCTACTAAGGAATAGCACTGCCCTTCTGTTAGGGCTGGCAGCACCTTCACCATATGGAGATTATCTTCAATGCAATAACCTGATGAACCCAAAGCTCATTAAAAGCACTCCTTAAAGAACACAGGAAATCCTGAGCTTAAGAAAAGTGAGAATGGGAAGGATGTCATTTAATTTTACTGACACCTTAGAGACAATCTTTCTGTCAAATAATATGCTATCATTTATTTTAATCAGATACCACTATTAATGTATGCATTTAGCTAAGTAGAACAAGAAAAATATAGCAGGAAAGAACACCAAGCCTCTTTTTTTAAGTGTAGGAGACAAGCATCAGCTGACTGCAAAACAGCATGCACTGACAGTGCAATTAAGTTTAAATTATCTAATATTAATTTTGCATACCTATGGCACCTGCAGTGTACCAGATACCAACTCAATGAGTTCATGCACACAAATGAATTTCACTGCACTGCTTTGAAGCTGGCTTTCTAGACTAACCAAGGAGCATAGCCATGCTCCTCTGTAGAATCAATCAGGAACGTTTTAAAAGTTCTCATGACATTATTTTAAGATTATCGGAGAATAACCAATAATTTGAGAATTAACAGAGTAAAAAGACAGTTTATGATCTCAGTGCATGTTTCATTTGCAAGACACAGACTGTTCACAGTAATACATTCATTGACCAGCTGAAAAACTTGATGGACAAGTCAAGTGATTTCATGCCAGGAAAAAAGATACCAACATAAAGGAATCTTGACTCAAAGAAAATGCCCGTCCCAGTATGAAATAGAATGGAGGCAGAAGAAAGAGAATGGAAGTGGGAATATAATGCTAAAATAAAAAACCTTTATGTGAGAGCATTAATTGAAATAGACAAATTTATAAATATTAATAACTTAATTTCATGCCTACCACTTTACAAGTGGCTTTGAAAATTGATCATGGCAACACTGGGGTCTCTTGATAAATCTAAGACTGTAAAAGAAAAATTAATGAAAAGGATTGTTGAAGTTATAGAGTGGAAGAAGAACACTGCATTGCACAATTAGGGAAAAACTGCTTAATAAAAACGCAATTTAAAAAACTTGCTGATGTTCTTGGTGGACTTCCTTTCAATCTTAGGACATAATACTGTGGAACTGAGGGGACTGAAAATCCCCTCTAAAGGCTAAGATATTTCTTAGGTCTCCAGATGGCATATGAACACATCTAGCGTTAGTCTCATGGTTGGAATTTTCCTTAGCTAGCACTAGTATTGAAAATTTATTAAAAGAACCTCCAAATTTTGGGGGTTTTAAATAATCAATTATTATTTTTTTCTTTTCCCCCTAAGAATATACTTTCTCATTTTGAACATTTAAAGTTCAAGTTCTTTAGCATTTCTCAGTTCAGAAGGTAACTGCTCAAAGAAAAAAACAAACTGCTACACAAACACCAGCTTTTGGATTGAGGTAAGAAAAAACACTACACTATTTAGGTAGCTCAAAGGATTTGTCATTATGTTTTCTAATTTGTGTAATTAGTTTTGATTTCCCAAGATTTGTCACCATGATAAGGTAGGTACAAAGTTGTACCAAACTTTGTAAAACTTGTGAGCAAAAAGTTCACTAATGAGAAATACCAGTTTGTATCAACACAAAAACTCTCCTGAGCCAAGACAGATACAAATGTAACAGGTAGAGGTAATTGGGGCTGAATGCCCTAACAGTAAATCATCACCTCCTTTCCATATCAAAGGGAGAAGTATTAGGCCCTTTAAGACAATAATGGGATAGATCCTTGAAAAAAAGAAAATTTTATGCGGAAAAACAGAAAAAGGTAACTAATTAGACACTAATTCATACCATCTAGTTTGAGGTGATGACTTTTAGCATCTAAATTATGATCTTGTAGAAGCAGCATGGAGGGACACCTGAAGAAGATGAATCAGAGTATCTCCTAGTCATGCTTCTCTCCATTACTGATCACAGGGTGCACAGCATTAGCTGGCCAGAAAAGCACTCTCTCTTCTCCCTTCACGTAACAGACTAAGAACACCCATTGATTCAAACTAGATTTTTTGCAAGCTCTGCAAGGCCTCAAATAGTAGACCATCAGGGCTGTGGTTTTACAAAGTTTGCTTTCACTCTCCTTCCTAAGTGATTTTTATAAAATAAAAATCAATATCCTATACATAAACAATCATACTAGCTGATGTCCAACATAGTGTCTATTTCAAATGCCAATAAAAATCTTGTAAATGGATTACAAAGTAAAGCACATTACAAAAATGGCACTTTTGGCTCTACCTGTTTGTACATCACAGCAGTCATTTATTCTATTAAATGTTCTTCAAACACGCGAATTTCTATGGAGAATATCTGCAGTTTATAATAAAATTTTATTTCTAGGAGATTGAGAAAATAGTTTCAGGGTATCTGTGTTGAAAACTTATTCATAACTTTTGTAAAATGCAGATACATCTCAACCTGCATCAGATTAAAAATGGCCCTTCTGAATACAGACTGTAGTTAATAAAGGGTGGCACACAAGAATTATTCTAATGATGTTTTCTACTTATCTCAGAGTTACACTCTGAGTTTTCCATAATTCTGCTATTTTTAATATCTGTATTTAGGAGTTAGTTCTGGTAAGCTGCTGAACATTTTGAACTTGCCCTCCATTTTAGAAGATAAGGTCAACTAACACCTGAGAAGATACATGTAATAAGAAGTTATTTCTATATGCTTACAATTAAGCATGCCAATCTAATTTATTTGCTAGGTTAAGATACTATAGCACTTCACAATCTAAGTATTCATTCTATGCTATTTTACAGATGGGAAAACCATGCAGCTGGTCAATGAATAATTCTGGACTCAGAGTGTAGTGTCGCATTTCCATCCTACTTGAACCAGACTATCCTTCTGTTTATGCAGCAGGAA
>NW_009953205.1:4843024-4889861 GCF_000747805.2 Chaetura pelagica | reverse complement strand
TCAGAAGATTGCTTTCAACTAGAACTGTGTTAACCACTGTTTACAGTCTTTGCTTCTTTTTCACCTTCTGCTTACAACTAACAGTAACCCTCCTCTCTCAGACCATAAAACTTGTGGACATATTCTTGACCCCAATATCCCAATCACATACTTTCTCTTGGCTGTAAAAGCCTTACCAAACTGTTCTTGCTCATCTTGCACATTCAAACATGTTTTCTGTTGCCTCTACTAACACCTGTGCTATGACAAGTTATCTTCTCCCTGTGCCACTCAGTTATGTAAGTTGCCAGATAGGCAACTGCTTTCCCTGTTGCTATATGGCATCTTCCAGATATTTTTTCCTCTACAATGTACCTAATTTGACACATGCTACCTTTAAAAACCTTATGATCCATTTCATTACAGCAGAAGAATAAGATCTGAACAACCTGATCACATGGTCACCTGTGAAGCTCCTTCTCAACTGAAACCTTCTCAAGATACGAACATTATTCAGTTGTTTCCTACTCCTTACAGAAACAATTTTGTTGTTAGCTATTGCACAGCTTACAGGAATCCATGTGTTTAACCAAATGCTAGACTGATTAAAAATAAATAAATTGCTCTGCTATGAGCCTCTGATTTAATTGTGCTCTCTAAATTAAATGATATTTGCTCGTTGGGTGGAACTGCAATTGATGCAAGTATAGGTATTTTCATTTAAGATTCTTACCTTCTCCTTGGAAATCCGGCATGTATTCAGCTGCAGTAGAGAAAAGCAGAGAGGAAATTCGACACCAGCAGAACCTCTTCTTCACAGGAGCAAAGAAGTCACATTAATGCAGATCCCGTAAACTTCTACCAGCTGCATGACCTCTTCATCCAGCCACAGACAGGTGAGCACAGAAATTCATCCTCTGTGTAGACTGCACAGGCTCTGCAGGGAGCTCTCTGCCTATGGTCCTATGACAAGACCATGGAAAATGGACCTCAAAACCACATGGCACAGACCACCTGTAACAGATAAAAGTTAAACCCAGGGTCATTCTTGAATTCTTACAACTCTGTGAACAGAACAGCAAAATTTAAAAGCCATAAAGCTTCCCTAACTCTTCAGAAGCACACAGAAAGCCTGTGGTACATGCTGAAAAATTCTGCTAGAGAGAACAGCAACATCTCAAAGCAAAGAAATCACAATTATTACTCCCTCAGGGAACCACAGAATAACAGAATCTCATTTGAAAACAGATAAAACCATGTGGGTGAATGAAATTGAACCTCTACTAAGGTTTAGACATGTAAAAGATAGGGCTGGTCCTTTTAGCAGCATCCGCAGTACAGTTTTATGAAGAATATTTTGTCTGTCTGTAAAAAGAGATGTTACAGATGAAGCTGAAAAAGCCTCATTTGAAATAATATTGATCAAATTGCAAGATCAGTGAACAGTGAAACAGGTATGTCTTCCTGTAGGTCTTTGTCGCTGATTGACTGTAGAACCATTAGTGTGAATGTACTCTCCTAATGGGTTAGCAGAATTGACTTCTGAATGACAATGTTTCTCCTCCAGGCTTATAAAGCCCCAAAAGTGCAATGAATTAAGTTTTGCTGGACTTTAAAGGACAAAGGTAATTTGGAGGCATCAGACAACATCATACTCTCTGTATACTCTCACAGACACACAGAGAATTCAGTTTCTTTTTGCAAGGAAAATAGATTTGACAGTAACTTACGTTTTAATTGCAACAGTTAATTAGAAGGAAACTATAAACCTCTTACAAAAAGCAAACCAACATATATTCCCAAATGGGCTTCTGTACTTTGCTTCTCTTTTCTTGTGTATCAATTACAGGCACATCTCACTTTGTGTATCATTAACAACAGCTTAATAGTGCTCTAGCAAGCAAGTAGCCATGTTAGCTCTCCAAGATGCTTACCAAAGGACCTTTAAATGTAAGGACGCAGATCAAAAGTTCAGTGAACAATGTAAAGAGCTGAAAAGGACTCAAAATGCTTCAGAAAAATGACAGGAGGGTAACACAGACACAGCTTAAAAGGACCCCTTTCAAATGGGATTCCCCAGTGTGCACATGCCTGTAGCTGCCAGCCTGCAAAAACTTCCCCTTCAACAACCACACCCCCACACCACATAGAAACAATAGGGAGACAGGAGCTACAACTGGCACCAGAGGAATCTGAATGCTTCAGGGTCACTGGGGTAGCCCTGTGTGAGCAGGGTCTGTCTGGCAGCAGGAGCCACAGAAGCCACTGGGCTCATTGTTCTGGGGCACATTCACACATGCATGGTTTTAGGCATGTGAGCAGTCCAGCAAACTGAATTTTTCATCCCATCTTCTCCACAACTGTAGAGTTAAGCTGTTAATGGACAAAGCAAGCAAGCAAACTCAGCTTAATGTCTGAGTGGCACAGCTGCCAGAGGTCCCCCAGAATGCTTAACATTTAAGTTCTACTGAGCATTGTAGGAAGAAACCCTGAAGCCTGATGAGGTTAAAGTCCATATTTCAGTGTCAGAGACAAGAAAATGCTGTGGTTATTGGGTCAAACTGATTTCATGGCCAATTAACAACTATTCCAAATCAATTGTCACTTGTGACATTCTTGCCATTTGGAAGGATGCTGCAAATACTCATGCATTTATATAGTGAGTAATTTTCAGATATGCTTGTAAGTACTCAGATAATATAGGGAGCAATAAATGTTAAGTCATTGCTGAGAAACACTACTGAAAATCTGAAAGATTGGAGGGGAAGAGTGTTGTCCAACTAGTTTCTGTTCTGCAGCTCTGCCCTGCTATAGAGTGCTGTCTTCACACGGTGAAGCCTCTGGGCTCTTAGAGATGATTCTTTAACAATTCATCTATTAAGTGCAGTTCAGTTTAATAAACTGATAAATATTCCTGATTGAACATAAGAGTTTGTCACTATATCCAATGCTAAAATGTAGGAGTAGATAGGTGAAACAAAAATAAAAGACAGTTCTGCTCCACTGATCTGGAGGCAGAAAAAAAAAATCGTCTTGGCTTTTATCAGAATTTGCCCACTTACTGCTTCAGCCAATGAACCATGATGGAGTGGCAGTGCTATTACTGTTGCCTACAAACCTCACCATAAAGTAGACACATCTTGAGATTAATTAGGCAGTTACTACCAGAATCTTATCCATAATTTCTCTCTTGAAGCCGTTTTGTTCATTTTTAACACAGCACATTTGACAGATCACACACAATTAAATATAAAACAGAAATAAAATTACTTTTCCATTTTTTAGGTTGCAATTAAAAAAAAAAATACATAGCAAGCTTTGTTGTCAGAATAGTGAAAGACAAAAATACATTATTTTAAACCAATCAACTTGAATAGATAACTTTCATGACAAAATAAGTTATTCAACACTGATAGTGACCAAAGGGAACTGAACACAAACAGAAAATACTTAAACATAGATTGCAAATATGCAGGTACTTAAATAAAAAAATAAGAAAATGCATGTTTTTCCTGTAATTTTAAACAAGATATTTCATGGTGAGAACAGATACAAAGTATAGAGATATATATACACACAGAGAGACAGATCTGCCTTCTTGCCAGCATGCTGCTCAAGCCCACCTGAACAGCACGAGTAAAACACCACTAGCTCTAAGTAGGAATAATTGGAAAAAAGGCTTTTACACAGAAAACTGGAGTAATAGCCTCCTCTTAAAAAAGTGGGAGATGGACCATTAATGACAACATAACATCAAGGGCTACAATTCTAAGAAGCCCTATAACCAGAAAATTACTTATGGATTGAAGGGCAAAGATTACGCCATATTCCTGGTAACAGACCTGCTGGAACAAAACCAGATTTGTCCTTCTAACTGTCCCCATGTGGCAGATCGAGCAACGCACAGAACCGTGCCCTAAACACCAGGCCAGCCAGGCATTCAGATACAGCCTAAAGACAAGGCACAAAGTAAAGGGCTCTTTTTCCTAACTACAAAAATGAAAGAAAACATCTTTCCTAGTTATGCATCTTTCTAACAATCTTTTTAATTGAATTTTCTAGACTTATCTAGCAAAACAAATTCTTAAAAAAGAAAATATTATAACAAGCAAGTTAACCTTGATTTTACTGGTGGATGTTTATCCTTTCTTTGAACACTAAATTCTCAGGCCTCTACAAGAAGGACAAGTTTCCCTCTTCCTCTCAGTCCCTTCCCAACTCCCTGTTCAGATCACTTTCTTCTCACTGAGCTAAAGAGAGTAAACAGCTTAGATTCTTTACAATACCTTTCCTCCTCCAGAAATGATCCCAATAGGCTTTGCATAATTTGGCTTCAAAGTTCTGAGTGGTCCCAACTGCTGATAAAATTAATGGGAAAAATGTGCACTGCAATTCAGAGAATTAGTTCCATTCAGTAATGCTCAGGCAACACCAAATCACTGTTCTCAGTGCAAAAATGAAACTGCCTCCAAAATGAAATATAGAAGAACAACATCCTTTTCTCCTTTTTATTCTTCAAAAAGCAGCAGTGGATCCCAATTGGGAAGGAAAAACGGGAATGATCAGAAGATTTGAACATAACTCTCTGAAAGTTTCCTGCTTCCAAACCCCACACAGTATGACACTAAGGAGAGGGAAAAAAAATAAAATAAAATAAAAATAGCCATGTGTGTCCAAGTTCAAAAATCATCTGCCTTCAAGTTTGAAGTAACAGACACTCTACATAGAGCAGAACTTCTACAAAAGGAAAATCTCATCGCTGTACAGTCAATAAAATACAATCCTAAATTAATATAAATAGAATGTAACACAAAAGTGATGCATTTAAAAATAAAAGATATTAACAATACTAAAATAAATAAAAGCAGGCTCAGCTGGTTCTTTTGATTATTTTTTTTTAAGCATAAGAAAAATCAGATTTAATGCATTAAGAAATAGATATCCTACTAACTTAAGAGGCAATTGAAAGCAGATATTAAAGGGCTATATGATACAAAAAATTATAGGAGACTGCTACTGATAATTGCTAATTATAAGCATTCCTAATGCTTTGTCATGCATGAATTATAGGTCAATCCCTAACTATTGACCTTATACCATGTTCTCTTCATATATATTAGAGGCATATTTTTGCTGTTGGAGGAATGGTTTTGTCAGCACTTCCACTATAAACCTCTTATCAGGACTTGAAACTTTGTCACAAAATGTACTTCAGGATGAAAATTGCTATGGTCTCTGTCTATCAAAAATACAGCAAGAATGTTACAAGATAAAACCACAGAAAGGCTGAGGCTGGAATGGACCTGTGGAGATCATCTAATCCAATCTCCTTGCTCAGAGCAGGGAAAACTACAGCAGTCTGAGCTCTGTCCAATTGAGGATTGAATAACCCTGTGCATAGAGAATCCAAAACCTGTCCAGGCAACCTTCTCCAGTGTTTGATTACCCTTCTGCGAAAAAAAAAAAAAAGATTGTTCTTATTTTTATGTAGGTTATATTTTATTACATTATCCATTATATTTAAGAAACCAAGTTTTAAGCTAGCTAACATTAATACTATTACTAGCTTACCATGATTTAACTATCTGAAAATAATGCAGCTGTAATTCATTACTGAGGTGTCTGTGTATTTTCATGAATGACCACATGCTCATGTACATTGGACCCCTGTCATTCTCAGTGCTAAATTCGACATGGCCTGAAATTCAGTTGAATATTTGGGTCTGAGTAGAAGAATCTGATTTCCTTTAATCCCTTTAACATAAGCAATGAAAACATTTTACTGAAAGCCTAAGAATAGTATGGGAGAAGGACCATCCCAAATCCAGGTAGCCATGTTCCACTCCCATGTCTGAAAGGAGAACACAGCCCAGCAGCATGACTCCATTCCCCCAGTTCACCTGCTCTGCCCCTCAGAGGAGGCCCTGTCCAGCTGCAGGGCTGCAGGAAGGCCATCACAGAACTGCAGTGGTAGGATCACAGCAGATGGCTCAATGGCAAGCTACACAGCCATGGTTTTCCACCACTCCACTGTATGAACGTGTCTTAAAGGTCTCAACGCAAAGTGGCTTTTGTGATGAGAAAATCACTGTATCACACATTTTTCTAGAATAATGAATCCGTGCCAGAGATGCTTAAGAAACATTGTGATCCTTTCTTGCTGAAGCCTTGATTCATGCACAGCCCTGAGCTTTTCTTTTTCTTCTACTTGTCTGCATCATCTCACAACAGCACAAACAGAGCAGTCAGAAGTACACACTGTTACTAGGATTACTCAGAAAAATTTATTTTCTCTTAGGGTTTGGTTTAAGCACATGATCTGAAAATGTTCAGGTGACAGTCAACTCGTTAATCTCCATGCTCCTTTAACACAATTTTACTATATTTTGATAAATTCCTAGAATTGCATCAGCAAAGTTCTCAACTTGTTTTTTGTCAGTCTTTACTAGCGATGAACTAAATCTCACAGGCAATTGTAGGATCAGCATTCATTACTTCTGCTAGTTCCATCCGTTCGATCTCCTTTCCAAGTGTTCTGTTATCTTGAGCAGATGCTTACAAATCTTTTGTACAATTTTGCCTTTATCTGTGAGAAGACTGACTTCTTTAGGTCCCTCTAGCTTTCACTGATGAATCCTCAGTCAGTGATCATCACTGAATTTCTGAGATTTCTAATGACAGGGGTAGTCACATTTCTTCTTTTACACATTTTTTTTTCTGTAACATCTGTACATCATCTCTCTACTCTGATAGGCACTACATATTTAGAACACAGATAACTCTGAAGATGGAGAAGACATGTTCCTGCATATTTGAGCTGAAGCTTTACTCTAGACCTATTTAAAAATGGAGTTATTTACGGTTATCCTTAATTCTCTTATTACCCATACATATCTCAGAGGTCACTAAGACAATGGAAAAGCTTATATATTACATGTTTAATCTTACTACTATCCTGGGCTGACACAATCTCTGCACCTCATACTCTCAACAAGTACCTTGAAGCCAGCTTTATTGATCTCATACATGTCTTAAGACACTGGCAAAGAATCAGGTATGAAACTGCTCTTTGTCCTCCTAGTTATTACTCTCATTTACAGAGGAGACAAAGTTCTTCCCCAATACAAGCAACAACATTGTCTGCAAATTCAGTGGTGCCACAGAGCACTTGATAAGGACTTACTCGGTTGCTTTGTTAAATGGCTGATTCCACTCATACACACAGAAAGAAAGAAAATCCATATTGAGAAAAGACTCTAATTAACAGATCTCTCTGCAGCACAGATGAGTACTGAGAGATGAAAAGCCCCAGATTACCTACTTCTGCTGATAAAGTTCAGAAATGAAACCCTGATCAGCTTTGGGAAAGCATTTGTTGCATTTAGGCAAACCATTAACAAATGTACATTTCATAACTGATACCAAAACAAGAATAATGACTTAAGTTTTTTGGAATCAGATACAAAGAATCTTACAGAGAATCTTAGGGGTTGGAAACTCAACTGCTAAAGCATTTCACTTAGTCACAAACTCTTCTTTTAAACTATCAACTTTGCTTTTTTATTAGGTGAAGACACTATTGAAAACTATCTTAGCTGGTCTCAGTCTGAAGTATCTAAATTCCTTGATCATGATGGACATATCTCTAATTCAGGCCTTGGGGACAAAAGAAGATCTTAGAGATTTGTTTGATTCTCAACTTGAATATTAAATATTGGCTCATCATATTTCACAGTTCTTGAACTTCATAAGAGTTGTAAAATTTAACTATTGTTCCAATCTGTTTGCTTAGAATTAAGCTAAAGGGTTCTCATTACCAATATTCAGAACAACCTCTTCTCCTAACTGTGCTTGGCCTTTTACATTGTCAATGTTAAATAGCCCATCTTGTGCAGACAGTTGAATTTGTTCTAGATTTTGTCAAGCATATGTAAGACTGATGATTTTTTCTTACTGGTCTGCTCACAGAGCCATTCTGCTGATCTTAAGAGCCTTGTATGCCCCCACTTTAACTATGTAGCTGTAAGTCTTCAAGATGTAAGAGGTTGGTTTCCATCAGCTTTGAATTCCAGTTATCTACAGGCAAATGCAGCTATCCATCCAGCCCTGGGTTGTTCACTGTCTCCCATCCACATGGGAGTATGAGGAACAATGCACTGACTGTGAAAATAGATGCCTCCTATATAGAGTTGAGCTATGAAAACAGTCTGGACATAGATCTTGAAGCTCTCTCTAAGTCTGTCTCCCCAGTATCCTCATGCCTAGCAGCCCTATACTTCAGTCTGATCTTGTAGTGCTTTGGGGTTTTGTTTCTGTCTCCGCTTCCCTGCAACTGTACATCACATTCTGTTTTGGTGACAGAAGCACAGAGATAGCAAAACCCACATCAAACTGCCCCACAGCTGAACAGTCCTTTCAACTTTGAGTCTGACATTTCACAGAAATATTAAATTGTAGCAGCTAGTAGTTCAATGAGAGTAAGATCTAAGTGGGGCAATGTCAGCCTCTCAGGCCTTGCATTGACTCTCTGAACTCTATGACAACTAGTGTTAATGCTTAAATGTCTTCCAAACACTGTGGAAAGAGTATACTTCTATTGATATACTGATCTGATGGATTTGTGAAATGAAAGTCACTGCACAGCTGCATTTCTGATACAAGTTTTATACCTCATTAATGCAGTACATAAACTGCACAATTATATATCCATGTCACTGCCAAATTTATACACTTTTACACGCTGTTAGATTAAGATGGTTTCATTTCATTGCTCTGCAAATGGACTTTTGAAAGTGTATTTCATTCAATTTGTTTTGTGCAGCTCTAACAGGCAAAGCACATGAAAAGACATGGGATTCCTTGTGTAAATGCAGTGCTTACAATATGCCTTGAAATAAAAAACATGGCATTTTTACAGTCTTCCAGTAGAGTGACCCTTTTTAAAATACAGACTGCAGCCCAGTGTCCCCTTCCCCATCAAAAGACACATTTTAGAACCCATTCCACTGGATTAAGCTATGATGTGCTGCAGTGTCTCTTGATCTGACCCACTTCAAGTCTGATGGGGTTTTGTTTACACTGGAAGACATCTGACCCAAAGCAACAGGAGGATTACAGCACTAATTAGAATAAATTTTCAATTTACAGTGAATAATGACTACACACTACTGGGCACCACTGCCTAGTGGACTGGACAAAGAACCAGCAGATCTGGGTTCTGCCCCTAAAAGAAAAAAAAAAAAAAAAAAAGGAAAAAGACAACCAGATTTTAGCTGACCTAACTCGCCATCGTGCTGCCTTTTTGCCTTTGGCTGCCATTTTTTCTTCCTCCTTGAAGGGACCAGTCTGTTCCATACACACTCATATGAAGAGGCTAGACAGCAAGGCATGTCATGTTTGAGAGGCAGTTAGTGTAAGACAACCACAGAAGGCAGGACCATCGTGCTACAGGGAGCAAATTAAAACTACTCTCCCCACTTCGTTACTGGTCAGCTGTATGAATTTAAACACATCACTCCACATCTTGTGTTTTTACACCCTGAGAGGTCTGAGGTACCAACAGGGTCCATCTTCCTAACAGCAAGTAACAGAGGTTCCTGTGCTGTAGGGAAGTGATGGTGTGCCTGTACCCAGCACTGGTGAGGCCGCACCTTGAGTACAGTGTTCACTTCTGTAAGAAGGACACTGAGGTGCAGGAGCGTGTCCAGAGGAGAGCTACCAAGTTGGTGAAGGGTCTAAAGAACAAGTCATATGAGAAGTGGCTGAGGGAACTGGGGATGTTTAGTTTGAATAAGGGGAGGATGAGGGGAGACCTCATTGTCCTCTACAACTACCTGAAAGGAAGTTGTAGGGAGGTGGGTGTTGGCCTCTTCTTCCAAGTTATAGTTGAGAAAGCTTAAAGGAATTATGAAGAACATCATGGACAGATTTTTTCCAATAAGTGACTGCAGAATGCCTCTGCAATTGATCTCCCTTGTTTTAAAAAGAGATGCTTTTATTGCACCTCACTTGCTCTTACAACAAAGACAGATGGAAAACATGTAGGGCTGTTAGTTAATGCAACTGCTTACACAGGAAGCTGCATTAAATGAGAAAAGCTGCATGAAAAGCATCAAAATGATGAAATGCATCTGCCTTAGCACACAGCACTAAACAATCAAATATATTAGAGTAGTTCAATTACTGATAGGATAGTAGATCCTGCTCAAGACTTAATATTTAATTATCTTTAGACTACATCAGTTGTTAAGCTGTCAGCAGCATATGTAGAGGGTTCATAGGTGGACATCTGCTACAGATTAAGAATGCCACACACTAGCAGAGCTGTTTGCCACAAATACACAGAAAAACTCAGGCTCCAGTATTACAGGCACATCTTCCACATAAAACATAGTTACAACAGAAATACATACCTTGGATCACACTGCTGCTGGCAGGAGGCAGAAGGACAAACTGCACTGATGAGGCTCACTGGAAGTGAGCAGTGAATCCTGGGGTAAGGGAGATGAAAGAGCACTGCTAAAACTGCACGGAACTACCTAGAAATCCAGCTGAAATATCTCTCTTGCATGAAAAACACTGTTCAGATTGCAAAGTCAACTCCAGTCAAGCTTAATTCTGCTTCTTTTAACAGATGCATCACAACACTATGCACACATAATTATACAAATATTTGTTGTTTTGGTTTTTCCTACCCCAGGAACATCATTGCTTGGACAACTCTCACAAGCAGCAGTCCTAAGTACTTCTCTGATCTCAGTTGCTGCTACTCAAAGCACCGACTGCCCACATCAGCCTTTATGGAACTTGTTTGATGAAAATCATATGTACTTCCTTGCCTACAGTCTTCGTCCAGCAATTCTATACCACTCCTCACCTCACAACACCTTAATTCAGCTTGCAGCATCCTTTGCCTCAACAAAGCATTTGTCTTGAGCTTCAGTGCTTAATTCAGCTTGCAGCATCCTTTGCCTCAAAGCATTTGTCTTGAGCTTCAGTCCCTGCTTTTAGGCTTTGGTGACTATCCTATCTCAGTGCCACAGCTGAAGCGCTACTCTCAGGATGCCTTACCGGTACCATGAAGCAGCTGCTGGTCTGAACGTGTCTGGTCTGAAATATGAAAGTGTGAGAGCTTTTGTAGCCAACAATTAAGAATGCGGTCTTCTTCCAAGAAAAAGATCATTTTTTCTGCTGACAAAGTCTCAGATACATCCCATAGCAGCAGCCAAGTGTACTTCAGTTTGACCAAGTTCAACTCAGCAGAAACAAACATTACAAAATGGAGGCACAAGGTAACCTTAACTCCAGGAAGCACAACCAGCTATGCCTACATGGTATCTTACAGGCTTGCATTTCTTCTGCACTGAACAATGACAGTGTGGCTAAGTGCATCACTTTTTCATTATTTCCTAAAAGTTAAAGAGAACAATTAATTTCTTCCTGAGCCATGTTTCTAAAGTGGTAAGGAATGTGTACATCTGCAGTGGATTGAAAACCCCTTCTTGTGTTCCATAGCTCCTCCTAATAGGCACCCAAGTAACAGCAGTACTGCATCCTTACTGCTCATTTGCATTGGTGAGAATGATCAATTATCAGCCATCCCAAACGCAGCAGTATTGCTTCTCAAGTGGATTCCCTTATGACACTAGAAAACTGAAAATGTAGGGTTTGTGCTTGCACGTTGTACTTATTTTAGTAAGGAATTGTTTAAATCTGGCGGGACCAGTGATCCTTTTACCACTGCAAGTCAGTGTATTTTAATCATCTTTTAGGTCACTAAAGTGCACTGGGGAGATTTACAACAATTGATAATGGAAAAAGTGACTTTGTAATTTTGTGGGAAGAAGCTAAAACTTTTTGTTCCTTCTTGTCAGGTCTCTAGAGCCATTAGGATTTTGTACTGTAAATGAACCTTAAAGATTTGTTTAAACAACAACTAGGTTGTTGCTTTTTTTTCTAAATACAAAACATTTCTTTGTATTTCTGTTCAACAAGGTTACTCAGCAGGGATTTTAGGTGTTGGGGATTTTGTTTTTTTGTTTTGCTGTTTTTTGTGTTTGGGGTTTTTTTTTTACATAATAGCTTCTTCTGCTTTTTTTTTTTACCTCTAACCTTCCAGTGTGGTTTAAAGATGCAAATATTAAAATGCAAAGTCAAATAGAAGTTATTTCCACAAGCACTAATATAAAAAAAAAGTCTATTTTCCCATTTTCTAGACTAATATTTACCATCTTTGAAAGCCTTATTGCTGAGCAGATTGCTGCATATTTCAGTAATATCTTTTAAGAACTTGACAGATCCACCTATTTTTGTGTGATTATTTTATCCCAACCTGGAAGCCCAATAGTTCCTTTTTGACACACTGAATCACAGGACGTGTAGCATAGCACAGAGTCCTGTGATTTACTGCTAGTATTTAGATGGTGCTTTACATAGCATATTTGGATTTCCAGTGTGTTGCTTTGTTTGGTCTGACCTGCTCAGAAATACAGCCACCAGCCTCAGCAACCTGAGGACAACATACTCTATCAAGCAGAAGCACAAGCCAGGCAGCCATCTGAAAGACTTGAAGATTAGAAGGTCACTCAGGAATCACTGACTACTGCAACAGCAAAGAATGCATGGTTTCTCAGAAGAAAATCTTGAATAAATTAATTCTGGATATTCAGTCAGCAACTTCTATTGTCAGTCATTGAAATTCACAGCATAGGAGCATGGGATGGATAGCAAACAGCAAAAGACTCTCCACATTGCACTTTCATTCACTTCAGCTGTGTCTTCAGATTATAATTTACCAGCTATAATTCTACTAATTATTTCCAGCTAGGTTCCTAAGGTTATTCCAGAATAATTATTTTGCACCCAGTGAAGCACACCAGAAGCTTTATTTATTTTCATAATGATTGCATATTCATAAGAAGTAAGACTGGAAGGGACCTCCTGGGTTATCAAATGCAATTCCCTGCTATCACAGACAACCAGATAGTATAACCTCTTCATAAATGAGCCAGTTCCATCATAGAAGTAATTTGTTTTCTTCTCCCCACTACTCTAATAGGAAGGTTGCTACAGAACTTCACCTCTCCAGTGTATCAACCTTTCCATTAAAAATTAAATACATTAATGGGAAGTTTATTCTCTTTCTGGTGCCAATACTGCCTTTCAACAAACAATCCTACCTGCCCTTTGATCCATTTATAGAGAGCAACAAAACGTCTCCTGTTCTACCACTGTCATGGCTTAGAAAGTATGGTACATACCCACACAACTGCATATGTACTGAATTAGCCTCATTAATTTACAAAGATTCTTTTTTAAGTTCTGGGAAACTTTGTAACATTCGGGCACGCAACTTAAGGATTTTTTAGGATAAGACAACCTGATCTATTGGTGTTTGGTTAACCATACCAAATTACATCAACTGACAATGCATGAAAAGAAACACGAACCACTACATCTAATGGTACGTAAATAAGAGCACCATGGAGTCAGATGAAGTCTGCAGATGACTAAAATAGTGAGTGGAAAGTGCTTATCACTACAAGATGTTAAGTAGAAGGTGTATTTCTGCAGGTGTCTCATCATGTCAGCAGGTATGAGAGGTTTTAGTTAGCCTAACACAAATAATTAGGCAAATAACTAGTCAGGACATGCATAGGGAAGGGGAACACATACTACTGAGACCACAAGGCCACATATGCCTCTCTGGGAGTGGAGGCAGAGGACAGAGACACAGCACAAAAGGAGGGCCAGGAGGTTCTTAAGTACTCTCTTGCTGCAATCAATGCTCACCACAAATTGATGTGTGACAAAAGACAGCTCTATCAGTCCTCAGATATGAGCTCCAAGATAATGAGGAATTACAGCAAGGAAATTATATTTCATTATTTTATGGCATTGGGGTACAACTGACATTAAAAGAAAAACCAAAACCCGAATTCTTTCCTACACCTTTTCTGTACTGTAGAAGATGAATTGCACCTACCTATGTAAACACACACAAATGAACACTTCCTGCCAATTTTACCAACATATACATACAGAAGTATGTACAACAAGCAAAAGCAGGTTCCTCTGGGAATGAGTAATGGAAAGGCATAGCTCAGAATGCCTACAGAAGGTTTGCTACTTAACTGCAGTTTTCCCCGGTGCTATCCCTTTCTGGCTATTTTATAGGTCAGCATATCTGTATCAAGTATTGATGTTGCAGATGATACAGATATTTCAGATATTACACAGCATTTACCTCTCAAAGATGCTTGAAAGGTATTGGGAAGTCATAGACCTAAAACTCCTGTGTCTTAAAAGGCATATAAGTTGTTTTAATTTCTTAAATCTAAGCAGAAAACTGCATTGTGGGGTCCTGGAAACCTTCCAAAGAGGGAAGATTCATTTACAACACTGACAGAATTTTTTATTACTTACAAAATATTGATTGGCTTAGAATGGAATTGAGGTATTCCCTACAACTAATTTAGAACATAGGAGATTCTGGTTACAAATATTGTAAATTTAATTATTAAATCATTTGAGCAACTGAAAACTAAAGGGAAATGATGAATGATTCAAAAGGATTCTCTTATCAATAAGGTAGAAGTAAAACACATTACTAAATATGAGGTCTAGTAGACAGAAAGAATAGGAAATCTTAATAAAACTGTTTGTGCCAACTGATAACCAGGAAGATTTGAATCAAGATTGCAGTAATTTAAAAAAGCAGATATTTGAAAGAGGAAAGCATGTTTGAATAACCAGAAGATATCCATGAACAGATTAGAAATGCTTATTGTGAAATGGCCTGATATGAGTTCTATAGGCTGCTTAATAGAAGTGTATTAACAGTAACAGCAGACATGAAAGAAAAGCACCTGTGAAAAACATAGGTTTAGAACAGGCACAGGCACTCTTATAAGATTATGAGTTCTCCTAATATAGAGAAAAAACAATGTTACAAGAACTGGGATTCAATGAACAAAATTAAAGAGAAAGAAAAAAAAATGTTAATAGGAGAGGTAGCTTCTGCCAAGGTAAGGAGTATTTTTTTCTCCCTCACATAAATCAGTACTTTTCCATATATAGAAAAGGATATGGAGAACCAACAAGATGAAAAAAAATATCTCCCCATTTCCTGCCTTCAGCCTATAAGACCTCAGAGCTGGAAGGGTAAATGTCTGGTAGTGCCTGGCATGAGGCTCTCTGAAAGCAGCACAGCTGCACCTCTCCTGCTGCTCCTCTGCTCAACAACTCAACTGCAAATTGCCTTGTAAGAGGCACCATGCTGGAAGCTGTCACACTATAAACAGATCCTGTTGAGTTCAGGAAGAGTTAAAAGTACTAACTTATTGCCTCAGACAGCTTCAGATCAGTGTATCAACAGTGAATGGAAGGATACTAACTTTGGAGATACCAATTTAAATTGTATGTTCCACAATATAATTGCTTGGTAACTCTGGGAAAGTCATTTATATACAGACTTTATAGCTTAGGGAACCAGAAGTGTGAGTCAGGTAAATCTTCATGCAGACATCCCCCAAGCAAAGCCCTACACATATTGCTATCGTTTTCAGGATACTTCAGTACACTGAGGGACTGAATTTACCACAGATGCAATTGGACAAACACAGAAATGGCCCTGGTTTGGTTGCAGTAGTGTCTTCCCTTGGGCTGAACTGGAAAATATCTGGAAGAGGTTATAGTACACTTACTCTTCCTTACTTCTAGGTGCACTCCTAAAGAGTCTAAGTCCAGAACTATGACCACATCACCCTAGACAATACCTGAACTTTAAAACTGAACTACTTCCATAGCTAAGACATTTATATGCATGGGTGGGGAGAGATGGGAGGTTAAACCATTACAACTGAAAAATCTCCCAGGGAAAAAACAACCAAGATGAAAAACACAGCTATCCTGCTCTCTGTATCTGAGTCTCCATTCACACAATGGGGTATTAATATTGCCCAATTGACAGAGAAGACTGAATCATAACAAACGACTATACAGTAATTATAACACAATTGAAACTGGATAAAATATTATTTGTTACATACTTTTAGCTAAACTAGTGCTAACTGCAGCTTTCAGGCAAAATCACAAGTACTTTGGTTGCATTCCTTCAGAAGGTTATTCACAAAAAAAAAAAAGTATTCTTATTCAGGCAAATCAAAATAATTTTAAATGTTGCTTTGGTTGAAATTGCACCTCTCAACAAATAGAAAGTTAATAATTCCATAAAATTATTTTAAAAGCAGATTGTGTTAGTTTTTTTTTCATATAGACATTTACATATTTGTGGCTCTGAGTGTATCTCATTCTTAGATGCGCATTTTTAGTGTATCCTAAACACTATAAATAGAAATCAGTTATGCTTGAGAGTAGCTTGCATATACAAGTAATAGAATTCTCTAGGTTGAATAATTACAGTTCATAATTTAAAAACTGTCTTTTATTGGAATGATAACTGTCTTCAGAAGATGCCTTGAGTGCTGGAACATCTCCCAGTTTTAACTGAGGTGTCTCCAGGAGCACAAAGAGATTACATTGCTTCTGAGATGTGTATATCACTGTTTCTGCCATTCTATCTTGCATGCACCTGCACCACATGTGGTCTGGGCTGCTAGATTATTAGCTGTCCTTTTAAATTTGCTGGGAGGTTTCCCTGGGGAGTATGATCATTACTGTAAAACTTGAGTTTAAAATCTCAGTAACACATCCGGCTATAATTATGTTTGTGCTAGTGTTTTCAAAATACTAATTTCATTAACTCTCCATTTGGAGCCTGAAGCAAGGAGCTGAACATCTTACTACACACTGAATACCTGATAATCCAAAAGGGATTTCTTCAAATACCAAAAGAAAGCAATATGAACAACCTGCAAAAGCTGCCTTTTCTGAACACTTGGTATCAGCCCCTAAGTTAAGGATGGAATTAATCTTTAAGGACCCTTCATTACACATAAATTTCATAAGCATCTAACCATTCAGTCCATTCCATCCTCCATATCCTTAGAAGGGAGAGAGGGACATTTATTAACTTCATAATATGAAGTTACTAAATCTAGACTCCAGCAAGAAAAATCTGATGCTTCACAAAAGCTGTCTTTCTCATTCTTGATTAGATCAACGTATCTAGAATAGACAAAGTAATTCAGAGGGAGAGAGAGGAAAAATTGTCACATAGAATTACTGAATAAAATTTAAATCAGGACCTTCATTGTAAGTTGCATTGACAGTAAAAAAATGCAGTTTTTAGAAACTATACAAGTGTCATTTAGCCCCATCATTCCTGATGCTGAAATATTCCTATGAAGGAATCTCAATTTAATCCATGTTAATCCATAAGTTGTTTTCATAATCACCACTTACCTACAATATTACCAGAATTCTCAGAACTATGAAGAGATGTATAAAGCAAGAAAACCAAAAGTTACAGGTTTTGGAGTTGCTAAATTCAGTCTCACTCCAAACAGTTTAATTAAAAGCAATTACTTCATATTACATCCCTTTCACCATGAAAGGGCTTGTTTTTCTTTTACTCTTAAGATGGAAAGTTTCTCACTGACTGAACCTGTGTATGTTCCGAGTCAGTCCTCCTGCAAGACTGGAAAATAGGTTGCCAAAACATTGCTGTCTTTTCCCTGCTGCTGCAGCATAGCCCCATCCATCACTGCACAGGTGATTCCAACACTTCTGAACTTGTAAATTCTCAAAACTTTAATTTGGATAGAGTTTCTGAGTATGAATGTCCTAGGCTAAGAGAACTGGAGAAAAACAACAAATGAATCTGAACCTATTCCTTCACCTCCCCCCAAAATTTCCTAATTCAGCCTTACATTAATGTTACTCTCAAAATTGAATAAGCAGAGTTGAATACACTGCATAGAATTGTGTAAAGTAAGCAAAAGGATTTAAACTTAGAGAAAAAAACCTGTAAATGTACTGGAAAACAAGTAACACTAACAGCAGAGACATTTCTGATACAGGCATTGTGTTATTTGACCCATTTTTGGTAGGGTTAATATGCTGTTTTTCACAGGCTTCTTCTGTTCACCTCATCCTACACAGCATCTTCCAGTACCATCCTCTCTTCTACTTCTGTTCCATGCTTTGTCACCCATTTAACCCATCCTTGCCAGGGCCCTGTGTGGTTTCTGTTTCCACCTCTGTGTCCAGACACCACTCATCCTGGTGTGTGCTTCCTCCCACCATGACATGAGCCTGAGTCTCCTGTCCAGTCACCTCTAGTCTACTCCAGCCTCAGACTGCAATTCTCACATCATCCATTTTATCCTTCCTACATCCATGTCTTGCCTGCCCTGCTTCTGCCTACCCTTACATCAGCAAGGACAGGAAGAGCATCTCTGTTATTGCTTTAAGATCTAGTCTAATCCAAACCCTTATCCCCAGAGCAAATGTGTTGGAAGAGCTCAGATCAGTTCCTGCAGCCCTGGAGTAGTGCTTGCTTGACAGCCACAGAATCCTCAGAACATTAATAAGACAATTCTAATAAGCCTTATGCATCATGTTGTTCTGCCAAAACTGGGAAAACTTTCACACAAATAGCAGCAAGAACATTTCCTGCATTCCCATCAAAATTTAATCTCTTCTTACAGGAGAACACTACAGTTTATTAGTGAAACATCTGCAGTTATTTTTAACCAGGACAAAAATGAGTGCCATTCATTCTTTAGAACAGCTGAATGTCTCATTGAAAACTTAATACCCTTTTTTTTTTTCTTTTTTTCTTATTTTGGTTGTCAAACACACAGGAAAAAAAGCACAGTTGGAGTGAATTCCTTCAAAAGCTCTGATTTATTTTTTTTTAATATATAGAGTTTGGAAGAACAATTCTCCAAGATCTGTTGGAACTCTGGTATTCAGTATTGCGCAGTTCAGCACCCTCCAAAAAGAGATTTCTACTGACAGAATAAGAAGGTACTTTCTATGTCACATTATAACTATGTACTAGCACAAGGCTACAGTAATGAGTAAAGAAAGTGATATATATTTAACTCCATTATCATTAAAGATTTAAGATTATTGCAATAATTTTCTGCTTCTGCTTTGCTTTATTGAGCTTAGTCAAACTGAAATATTGCTGTGTACTTCATTCATTTTTGCTGATGGATGATATGAAGTACATAGACAATGCTGATGTCCAAGTAAAAAGAGGAATTGCAGAAAGAAGATAAGTAGTTGTAGATGAAGTGCTGATTAATAGATTACCCTCCCTCCCCACCAAGTCCAAGCCCATATTTTAAACTGCCAACAGCACTGCAATTGAATGAACAACTATTTCTGGAATCCAGAAAATGTTCAGGAGCTGACCTTCCTCAAAATTAATCCTTAACACATTATTTCAAGATTTTTTTTCTTTCCCTTAGCTTCAGACAAAATCAGTAATGGTTTAACTTGTGCCTCATGGTTTCTAGCTGTGAGTGTATAAGGTACTTTCTGGCCTAGAGATTTGATACTCTTGCCTTAGTTTTTGCATAAGCATTTCAGGCAGTACTGCTGACTTTAGTAACCTTATTAAGTGTGGGTTCAGAAAGGTGGTGATGTAATAGAGCTACTCACCTTGAGTCATTGAGTCAACATTGGCTGCTATCAGCAGTAACAAATGAAAGCTGCAATTAACCTGTGGTTTCTGGGAAATGAGATTATTCACCTCCAGATCCAACCTGGGGGGATGAAACTCATTTAAGGACTGATGAAAATCCAGAAAACACACCAACCAGCATGGCTCCCCAGGTGAAGGGTTGACACCTGCACAGTTTGGGTCCTGGCATACAGGTTAGAGAAGACAGCAGGCAAACGGGGTCCCAGAGACAGAGAAAAGGGACCACTATAACTAACATATGCTCTTATAAAGCTCTTGTATGGCAGCAAGTCTACAGAGTTTATATCTGTTTTTAACTGGTGTGAGCTGGTGCTGACCTTTTAACTCTGACATTATGAAAATAACAAAATTCTCAGCTCTTCCCTTGCCACCCTCAAAGTGCATGAGAGATTACATGGAATTCTGCAGTCCAGATCTGGGGCATCCTAAAGGGATCTTCCCTGACCTGTGCATATTGGGTACGTGTCTAAAACAGACATGTGTCCATGAGGGATCCAGAGCCACCTCCTACAAGCCAACGTTACAACTGCTTCAAAATGTTTTCACATAACTGTGCAGAGTTTGGCTGAGTATACCCTCATTCTCACTAATAATTATTATGAGACCAAGCAGGACTGGCATTTTAATCACAAGGGCACTTAAACACTCAGATGTGCTAAACACCTTAGAATAAAAAGCCTGTGAACATGAATGCAGATAAATTAACATTCCCAGTTTGCTAGCACTCCAACATTTTCAAGTGAACACTAATTTCCCCCACAGACAGTAAAACACAAATACATTTATTTGTCCTAATTTACTAGACATTCATTTTGGCACCATTAAAACAACATTGCCTTGTTACCACCCCATCTTTAAGCTATACATAAAGAGATTTTGGTTTAAAAACAACCTGCTATGTGATCAACACATAAAAAGAGCTTTAGTGTAGCAAAGTCTAATTCCTCATGAAAAATGTGCAGCTCTTACAAGTGCTCACAGTACAGTCTCACACAATGTAAAAGGGTCTTTTTTGAGAGCAAGGACAGCACAGTGAGGATCAAAGAGGGTGCATGAGCACGGCTACACAAATACACACATTCCCTATTCCCTGGCAGGTGCTCTGACACTGGAAATGTCCTCACTTTACAGCAAGAAGTAAAGGCAGGATTGCCTACTCCCTGCTCCCGTTAAAGATACCTAGTGTCACATCTCAAGAGAAGGAATCCAGGCCAACAGAGAATGCATCCCAGAGAAGACAAACAACAAACACTGTGGCAACAAGTTAAGTTCCTTGCTATTGATATTGAACCCAGGTCACCAGGCTAGTACAAAAATTTCCTGCTTCAGTCTCATACAGGATTTGCTATTTAAAAATGAAAAATAAAAACAATACTATGTTGCTATACACGTGAAAGTAAATGGTATCCTTGAAGACTGTGCTGCACAAGGACATATGAAAGTCTGACCAAGAACTCAAGATCTGATTCTCAGATGTACTACAAAATAAGCAATTCCAGGCTTGCAAATTCTTTAAATTCCTATAGTTAGCCTCTGAAAACTTTTGCTAGTGATATTTAAAAAAAAAAAAAAAAAAATTAGATTAAGAAAAGCATAGGACTGATTAAAAAATATACATATATACAAAGGAAGGCATGACTTTTTTTTTTTTAAGAGTAGCCAATTACATCAACTTTAAATTACTTGAAAACATGTTTATTAAAGTTGATAGGAAATAAATACTGTTGACAATGTCTAGTTTTCTCAAGACAACTCGAGACCTTTATAAGTTTTATCTTTCTCAGTATGCCAAGGTATTTCAACATTATGGGCCAATAGTCATAAAAAGTCAATAATATTTTTAATTAAATTTGGTTTTGAAATAGATGCGTGGAAAACTTAAGCCAATACTTAGTCTAGAGAAAACATATAGGACAGTTTATAATTGAAAAATATATAATCCCCATTTTGACATTATGCTGCCAAAAATGCCATTAATAGCACTGCTTATACTATAAGGCAAAAAAGAAAGCAGCACAGCAAATACTTCTCATGAAAATGTAATTGCCTGTACAGATTTAAAAGCAAACAAAAGAACCCCACCTTGAAAATTGCAGCACTGGAAACACACAACCTCAAGAATCAAGGCAGGCCTTCCTTTTATCAAGTATCTTGAAAATATTATTTCACTTGATTAAAAAAAAAGACAAAATCCCCCTGCAAACCTTAGATTCCATACTCAAACACTGCAAGTCAAGAGGACTTCACCTGACCAGTTTTGAGCAGGGGAATTACACATCTGGAAAATATTTTATTCAAATCATATGCTTGTATATACAATACATTACCAACTTGTCCCAAAACATCTAAAAATAGCTTATATTAAAGCCAATGCAATTAGTTGAGGCCCTGGATAAAGGATAAACTGCACTGAATTAAAACAGTATGTGCCAGAGTCTACTGGTCAGTACTTTTGTGGTTATATGAAATATTTGGTGCATATTGACAAAGTGAGGGCTAAGCATTACCGTACTCATTCAATACTTAATATTACTAAGAAATTTTTTATATCCCCTTGCCATCTTAAAACTTAACTTAACTTGATATCAGCCATGTACTGTGTATGGGATGAAAACAAAACCAAGCCATGCACAGAGCCACGAACAGCCAATCTGTTGGCTGTGGCTGTTTCAAGCACACCAAACTGACACAAGCATCTTACATAGTGTATCATGACAACATTATGCCTTCCTGTATGGCAGTTCCTGTCTGTACCCATGCAGGACTCCCCTTCCCTTGCATAAGCCCACAAAGCATCTTCAAGGCAATTTCAGGCATGGGCAAATGGGATGCACTTCAAACAACATAAACAGCCAGCCATGTAACTTACTAATGCATAACCTTATAGCTTCTTGTAGGCACAGGCATCACACTACACTATTGCTAAAGAAACTGTCTTTATCACTTGTACATTTTTGGAAAATATCCACAGACACCTTCACATATATCATCCCCTCTGTCCCCAGCTGTTGTGATACTGCTGGCAAGGCACAGCCTGCAGCTCATGGGTCCAGAAAAGAGGGAACTAGTTGTAATAGGAGACAGTAATAACTCAAACAAGAAGTATTTTGAAAACTTAGTTAAGTCTATTATCTGGTTTGCACAGTGCCCAGTCTTTAGTTGGCAGACTTTTATATTGGTAAGATATACGTCTTTCTTAGACTCACAGTACTGTAGCTTTTGTGTTTTAATGCTTTAAATGTAAGGAAATTCTATCACAAGCAAACAAACTGTAGTTATAACAAGCAACATTCCTGTAAGTGCTGCTGGTTTAATACAAATAGTCTGAAGCCAGAAATTTTTAAAAAAGTGTTCACTTAAAGGAACTGGTGATGGAATGATGTATTTCCTCCTGCACATAGAAATCCTATCCTTTGAGCATAGTTGGGGATCAGAATAAGAGACTGAATCCTAATACTCAGACTGAATTGCCCTTCTCATAGCTCCTCTTCCAACCTTTCAACCTTCTGAAGTCACCAGTCACACAAAAAGCAGATGGCAGGGGGAACCCTGCACAAATTTATTCTATTTTTGCTTCATTTTTTTGTCAAATCAATTATTTTCCTTTTCCAGTTCAGTACATGGTATTGCTTGATAAAAGAGATTAACACAAAGTCTAATTAGCAAAGCTAAGATTAATTTTCATGTCAGTCTAGTAGCTCCTAGAGTCTACTAGAGCTTTAATCATGGTGGTGATACTGAAAATAGTTCACTGAGAACTTCTGAGGTAACAGGGGAGGGATTAAGCAGATGTCCCTGATATTAAAACTGTCCTTTTCTGTACAAGGAAGTGCTCAGATCAAACACTCTGGATTTACTTGTGCAATTTCAGGAAGAGCTCTCCAGTACTAACGTGCTGGAGAGTGAAGGCATCTTTTACCTCTCTATCACTTACTGCAGTGAATCTTAGATAAGCAAAGGACATACACATCAGCTCTTCCTGTAAAAGCACAGCATGATCACCAAGAGGAGTGGCAATTACATTTCTGGGATTGTGTGTTTTAACAAGAAGCAAACAAGTGCCCATGGCTGCTCCTTTTTCTTTGCATACTAAACAATCTTCTAAGGGCAGGAGCAGGGCTTTCTCCTGTGCTACCAGTCACTGAACATAAGAGAAAGACAACAAGGATTTAGACTGGCATCTCATTGTCTCCTGTGTGTCACAAGAGAATAGGCAGCCACAACAGAAACAACCAAAAATCTGCAGGAACCTTCTGTCCTTACTGCTTTGGTTTTACTCAACTGGTTATTTTGCAAAGAAGCCTGGAAGTTGGTACCCACAAATCAGCTGCCCGAGTCCTCTGCAAGTGTGTCTGAAATGAGGTCTATCAATCTTCTCACACATTTCTTACAATAAATCTTTCAGTAGTGAAAGTAAAATAAATGGTATCTCTAACAGCAAACATCCACCAAGGTCTGCAGCAATCTCACATTTACTTCTAGAGATGCATTTTAAAGGTTAGGAACAAATTAAAAAAATTAGGTCTGACATTAATTATTATTTCATGCCAATAAAAATTTTCACAGTACATTTGTCTAATAAAACAGTAAATATTACTGAAAATTGCTGTAATTACACCAAGTGTGTCATTATATCAACTCTCCCAAGAGCAGCTTGGAAAGTAAAGACCCAAGAACAAACTTTAGTTTTTGTCTCTAGTGGCATTGCTGACTGCAGAGCACTGGCTCCTGCCCCATCACTTTGGCTGGGATTAGGATGGAGGCGAGTGATGGGACATGTGTTGACAGGACAGTATGAGATTAAGTACTATTGACAGTTCAAAAATATCCTGTTGAAAGGTATGTTCTGGGCATGGAAACAGTGGTTCTCTGTTTTACCATTATATTAACTTGGCCTATTGTGATAATATTGAGAAAGCAAATAACTGTGTATGCCTGTGGAGGTTCTGACCCATAAACCAAAAATGTATGGTAGGACAGGTAAATTAGCTATGTGTCCACAAATCATAGAATAATGTAATCTCATGTTTATCTCCCAAAGCAGTGATTGATGATGTCTTCTTGCTTCCTCTATGTACACCATCACTGTCCACCTTTATTATATAATGCAGTTCTTGTCTCCCATTTCTGTAAAAGATATCTCAGTAACATATCACTGAGAAAATATCATTAATCAAAAGTACAGAATGACATGCAGAACAAGATTAATTAGTGGCATTTCTCAGTCTGGAAGAGATGATAGAGAAAAATCACAAATGGCATGAAGAAGGGAGCCAAAAGTAACACCTTCCAACAAAACAAGGCAGTAGGTTTAAATATACATATGCATACACACTTCATGAAAATATATATACCCATGCTGTAGAATTTTACTAATGTAATAAATATAACTGCTCAGTATAGTTTTTCTTGTCTTTTTATATTGTTTTCTTTTTAATTGTAAAGAATGAGCAAAGTTCTGTAAAAATAATTAAAGCCCTGCAAAACAATTTTATAGGAACACGACAGTTTTATGATATTGCAACAGTACATTTTGAACAGTTTATAAATGAAAACATGTGAATAAGAATTTTATTTCCCAGTAACCATATACTGCAGAAACCTTGAAAGTGTTTTTTGCTGGAGAACCAAACCAGGCAGACTTGAGGAACTTATTTGCTTCTGCAGCTGGGTATGAGCAGTAATAATTCAACAGTGACTCCATTGTTAAGAAATCCCAATAAGCAGAAAAACTCTTAGAAATTATTAATTTCATTAAAAGCTTTAATGAGATTACCAGATTTAATTACTCTTCTGTGCTACATTAATTTATAAAAGGTGGGTCCTCAATCTGAACATTTAATAGTTTCCAGAAATAGCGAATCCCATTTAAAAAGAAGCAGAATGATTTTTTTAAATTTAAAAAATCTAGTACCACTATAAACCCTCTGGGCAAGATTTGTAGGAGTACTGTAATGCCTAAAAATGTTGGCATTTCCTAGGTGACTATTTTAATGGTCAAAAGACCTTTCAAATGTTCATTCTATGTGTTTTAACCACATAAAAAGAATGTACTAGGCTACATTTAGGCTGTTTCAGTTTTTAAAATGTGATTTTTTTATAAATCATGACTAGAAAAGATCAGTAGAAGTAATTTTTAATACATAGCAAGATGCATTCTAACAAGATGAAGCAGCTATTAACATTTTTCTGCATAGCACCAGCAAACATTTGATAACCAGTCCTTACAGGAAAGAGCAATCCCATTTGGTGCACACTGTATACTTTGGATGTTATTTCCCCAATAGCATTCAGGAGAAAATAAAAAAAAAAAAAGGCACTAAGTAAGGATATTAATTTGCAGACATGGACATTTTCAAGAGAATTAGAGTTTTAAAGATGTTAGAAAGAAGTCTTTAAGACTAAGAACAAAAAGATAGCATTCAACTCCAGTGCCAACTTCTTCCTACCTAAGAGTGGCAAGTAGATAGCAAAAAAAATAAAAATCCAACAACAAATCCCAGATCTATGTGAGAAGCAATACGAAAGTAGGCATTTACAGAAGTGGCAAGTCTGTTGCTGAAACAGAAAACTATGCATTTGTTGGAATTTTTGCCATACACTCTGCTTAATTTTCCAGCAGGACATGATAATTTTGCTGAAATGCTGACTGTTAAAATGGCAGCTGTTCCAGGAAATCCATAACAATGAAAAACCACACCCAGGTTGCCCAGGGAAGTGGTGGAAGCCCCATCCCTTGAAACATTCAAGGTCAGGCTTGATAGGGCTCTGAGAAACTTGATCTAGTTAAAGAGGTCCCTGCTCACTGGAATGGGGGTTGGACTAGATGACCTTTAAAAGTTCCTTCCAACCCAACACATTTTATGGTTCTATGAATGGCCAAAGTGAGGCTGAGATACAACAATGAAAAGTGTGAATGAAACATTTGAGAACGCTTCCACAGACAGCAGCTAGGATGATTGCACAAAGCTAAAAGCAATAAAACAATCATAATAAAAAAAATAATTCAGGCAACAGGATTTGATGGTAATGAAATACTACATTTACTCGGCTGCATTGACAACCTTGATCTGCAGGATGGGGCAGGGCCCCAGGCACCCCCCCAGGACTACCCTGATGGACATGCAAAGCCTTCCAGGTGGAGTTTCTCCACTAAAGTATCTTGGGCAGTAATTGCCTTAATGCCTTCTAAAACCCAGCTCTAGCAAACATACAGCTTTGTTAATGGAACTATATATGGGAATCACAGATTGGACTTTTCACCTTGCTGGAATGATTTTCTCTGCAACGTGCACTGGAAAGACACTTGCATAGGGGTTAATTTCAGAACCTTAACTATAAATACCTATTAATAGTTTCAAATATAACACCTAATTAACAACAATATTGAAATTATGCTCTCATGTAATAAGATTCAGCCAACTTCAGATCACTTCAGGGAAACTTATTTCAGAAGTGCAGTATAGGCTCATTTGAGTATAATCGTTAATTATACAGTTGAATTTAAATAGCTTTGTTTCTAGTATAGAAATACATTTCTAGTATCTGCCAAATTCCAACCAAGAAAGCAGTAATCCAGTATCAGCCTCATAAAACAGAAAATCCTGCTGCAAGACATTAAGGTACATCTGTCCAGACAAAATCCTCTTACAGAGAGATATTCATTATTGCAAGGAGACAGTGCCTAGCAGGAACCAGATCAAGGGCTGGTGATCTTACACAAGCACAAATGCACAGATTACACTTGTGGTAAGAAGGAAATGTATACTATTTTCTCCAACTTATACCTTTAAATTCAGTTTCTACATGGGAGTTTCATAGAACTATTCTTTTAAAACTAGATGAGGAAAATCTCTGCCAAAACCAGAAAACCTTGAAGCATCCCAAAGAAATTCTTGAACAGATGGTTATTTAAATCAGGTTAAACAAATAATTACTACAAACAGAAGTGTAGTAATCTTTCTGCAACCAAGAACTGCCTACATTTATTTCAATTTTAGCAACAAAACTAAAACTTCTTAAAGAAACTCAGTTTTTTTTGCCATCCAGACACTGCATGCAGGCTGTATAGACTAACAAGCAGGTCCTCCCCTCCCTTCCCCATCTCTCACTACAGTGTTAGCAGCCAAATGCTGAGGTCTCATTATTTTGAAGTTTTCATTACTTTTAAAACCTATGCCATCAAATCCAGGCTCCAAAATATTCTGAAACATAAATAATCAAAGCTAAATGTCAGCTGTCAACATAACAAACACTGCATGAGGCTCATTTACTGGGGAATGGAATTGAAAAGTTGATTCATAAGCTACCTTTGCACTTTTTGATCAGCACATCACAAGGACCATGCTGAACCCTGCTGTGAGATGGGAGAGCAAGAAACAAGTCTTGCGGTGGACTGCTCGGGCCAGCCCAACAGTTCCCTTTTCCCAGTAGCACTACTGGAACCAGTGCCAGGCAGAACTGCCAACAACAGCTGTGGAGACCTGCAGTTTTCCCCAACTCTTCCCCCATTTCCTGGGCTCAAATCAGGCCTCCCACCTGCTGGTCTGAACAAGCCAATCTGCTTTATACCACTTCATAGTTTGGCACAAAAGGAAAGATAAGAGTGTTTAAAAGAAGCTTCGTACTTTCATTTTCAAGCTAAGATGAAAATAAATATGACAAAGGAAAACTAAAGGGTAGAAAAACACTGAAAAGAATGAAGAAACCTGTGTTTCTTTCCTTATCCACATATCACACTCCCACCCAATATCAGAAGCGGTTTCCTTTGCTCACAAAATATTTGTTGTTTTACTTTCACTAAACTCTGTTCCATCTGGCAACAATCTGGGTCAGTGTATTGCTTTGTGCTGCTAAATATTCCTGCTAATAGACTGCTTGCTGGAGAGCTGCCAGCATGTTTAATGGCAAATGGAAAAAGCATTGGCCAAATGATTAATTTCTTTCCAAAGCACAGATAAGGGTCAGCTCAGGAAATATCTTCAGGTTGTAAAAGTTTAGACCTCACCATGACTTGGAATATCTCCTGTTTCACCTGACTGTCCATATTCATGTCATGTGAAACAGAAGCAATGGAGACTGTGATCTGAGAGGTCCTTTCCAACCATGATGATTCTGTGAGACCCAGCGTTGCTTAAGTTCAACGATCAGCAACAAAAAGTCTGTCAGACTTATTTCCTTTAAGTTTTCAATTAATCTCCGCCTATAATGGTGATTTGAGTAAAATAATTCCTTACAGACAAATTATGGGAAGCAGCATCAGGAATCACAGAATCATAGAATCCTAGGGGTTGGAAGGGACCTCGAAAGATCATCTAGTCCAACCCCCCTGCCAGAGCAGGGTCACCTAGAGTACATCACACAGGAACGCATCCAGGTGGGTTTTGAATGTCTCCAGTGAAGGAATCTCTGTTCTGATCCAATTCCCCTCCAGCCTCCTAGGTAGGTGACCTGGCTCCCCTGGCGATGTGCTGCCCTGTCAGGAGGGCCACCTGCCAGCCAGGGCGTGAGGCAACAGCTTTCTCTTTCCATCTTTTGATGTGGAATTAGAGACTTTACTTTTGCAGCAGCAGTTTGGTTTTTTTTTTCATCTCCATTTTGATATCCTGACTTTCTCTCTTGAAAAATCAAGATGAAGGGTGTGCTTGCTTTTGGCTTCCTCACAACAACACCCTGACACATTAAAAAAATGTTTTTTAAAAAGTGACACTATCACCAAATCCTGCTTCAGTAGCTCGCACCCACAATCCTACAACCAAGTCCAAATTTAGACCCACTGCAGCAAGAAAGAAGGCATGAAATTTATCTTCCAAAACCTTCCTGGAGACCAGAGCATCACCATGAAAATGAAATGAATGAAAATTCACAAATGAAATTATGTTGCTCAACAAAAATATAGCAAAACACATTTTTGGCACCAGGATTTCTACAAGGGAGAAGACAGTGCAGACAGAGAAAACAGGTATTTCATTAATTATTGAGAACTGACACACATCAGCAATTTCATCTTTGAACAGGCCAAATAAAATTATAATTTAAAAAGCCTCTAATTTATGCAGTCCTTCCAGCAGCACTATGTAAGTGTATTTCATTGCACAGAATAAGAGATATTTCGAGGTTTGGCTTTCTGAATGCATATTCTATTTTGTTTTCTTAATGTGCACACTTGATTTTTCTAAAAATTTTTAAACTAAAACTACCCATTCATATTTAATCTGCATGAAAAATTCAGTCAAATTTTATTAAATTTTTTTACTAGAATCCAGAGAGAGTAAAGGTCTCAAATTACCCAGGTAACATAGGGCAGGATAGAAAGCCAACAGTAAAATATTCAAAAGACTCACATGACAACTGTGGAAGTTTGAGACTTATTCAGATTTCTGGTTTCCTACTTGGTGTTACAAGTCTGTCTGCTGACATACTTTTGTCAGTTTGTGGACTTTTTCTAAAGGACTTCCGTGTTCATATCAGAGCTGATGCAATTAAACACTTTTTCCTCAATTACAAAATGCTGATTGGTAAAACCAGAACTTTATTACAACAAGTTCTTGTCCTCAGGAAAAAGCTTTTGCCAGAAATCAATTAAAAATTCAGGATGAGAATTGCTAGTCAAGAAATATGAAGCAGACATTAGCTCAGACCTTCCACCCCACCATAGGTCTACCAGACATTATAGTTCCTTAATGGTCAATGTTCATTGTTTTTAGCTCATGTGATTGCTTTTACAGCTACCAATAGAGTCTGCAGTAATTTTCACTGAGTCAAATTAAGCATAATATACATTTGAAACCACCAAAGAGAGAAGTATTCAACATCTGTTATTCATCTTTCTGCTATTTCAAGTTCCTAAGATAGGAGCAGAGGAAAGATGAGAAAGAAAGGATGTAATTTCTGAAATTATTTTAGAGCCAACTCAAAAGGAAGAGAGAATTTGACACTTGCAGAGATGGAGGCACTGGTGTATTTTGAACAGAAGCACATGACAAGTACACGTCTCAAAACCTTCACGTTCTTCACCTTTTACAGAGGACAAAGAGAGAGGTGGAATTGTATTCTATTGTAATCCCCCGTTCAGAGGTGCTAGGGCCCTTAAAATGATCTTCATGATGCTTTTCATAACATGTTTGCCCAGAAACTGAAGAGACAAGGAGAGAGTCATATATTGAAAAATTAACTCCCTATTGAATGTTTTTTCTCATCCATGGTCTTGATTAAGGGCTGCTGACAAACTTCTCTAGGTATTTTAGCTTGTTATTAGGCATCCTCTCATCTGCACATGTTGGAAATACGCTTGCACCATTCTCTGTTCCTGGAGCATATGTCACTGATTCTGTTTTACTTCTTTCATCTGTTTGGTTTATGATATACATATTTTTTCTTTCCTTACTTCAGGCTGGATCCTGTATCTCAAGTAAGGCATCTTTACTAATATGAGGACCCTGTTTTTGTTTTCAATGGACTAATTATGGTTCACTGATTACATCTGAAGCAAACACAAATTTCCATTTATGAATTGAACAATTTTTAAGGGTGACACACAAACTATACAGTATTTATGAACAAAGACATGACACTTATTGTACTGTTGAACTTTGGCCCTGAGGAATCTCAACCACAATAGCCATCCTAAGTTTTTTGTAGGCATAGGGCTTTACATGCTGTCTGTATTTAAAATGGAAAGCTTGTTCCCTGTGCTACTCTCATTTACATTGAAAAGCCCATTATCACTCAATAACCAAGTTTGACACTACTCTGGATGAACACCTGTAATTTATTTAGAACAGCCTACTTCATTTTCACAAAGCATTAGGAGTGCCATGGATCTCTGAACACTAATTTGGAGATCCTTATTGATGCAGCTTTACTTATTTAAAGGAAGAAGTCAAATTTGTGGAAGATGTGCCCTATACACAACTTCCAGCCAGAGTCTTAAGGATGCTGGAAAAACTGTTTCTAGGATTTGGAAGGAAGTCTTATAAACATGTTCTTCTGTTTGAAAACATAAAAAATATTTTCTCAATCTATTTTTATCTACAACAAGGATTCACTGGCTATAACATTTTACTTCCATAATTATGCATTGCCAGTGGAATTAAGAGGGTTCTGAATACTAGGAGAAATCCTCAACAGCTAATTCTTTTATTTTTAGGGCAACTGGAAGAGAGAGGGGGCTCAATGGGGCCCCTCAATCCATTATTGTGTCAAATTTAAATAGAAAAAATAACATATGAATGCAAAACGGGTGACACCAGATTTGAACCAGACAGGATTCTAAACACTGCAGAAAAAACTGCACATTCAACAATTTTAAGGATTGCAGCCTTTGAAAATACAGATAAGAGTCATTCTCTGAGCAGAAAGAGAACAGAATCTGTTCAATCTACAGGAAGGCATTAATGCTAAACATCTTTGTGATACATTTATTCACTGAAGAATACTGCTAACACAAGTTACACAAAAGTTTTCCAAAAAAGGCCATTAATTTTCACCAAACTTCAATGCAAATATGGACCTCATTTTCCCTTACACACACCTTCTTTCTGAATCCAACCCTGCCCTGACCTGTGTTTAGGTTGAATAATATCATTAACATAGGCCATGTAGAGCTAAACTCCTAAAGCACAGCTATTTTCATCATGCCATCAAGGAATTACTGACAAAGACTAAAAAAATATAATAAATGCAAAGGCTGACACTAGATGCACCTGCTAAATGTAAATCCCTAGTCTCTTTGTAGCTGGAGAGCATCAGTAGAGTCAGTTCTTCTAACTGCTAAAAAGGTCCATACCCTAAGTAGCAAATGTAAGAACAACAACAACCACATCAGAAAAAAATTCTGCTCTCAAGGTTGTATCACTTCCTGTGGTTTCTTAAAATGACCTGGCAAAAACCAGACTTCATTAGCATTGGAGACAAACTACGAAACCCTTAACAAATCCTCAAGTCCATTGAAGGAGAGTAGCTGACATTCCAGGAGAGATAAGGTACTGCCAACATCTGAGAACAGTCACAAAACCCCATAAATTTTTCTTAACACCTCAAATCTACCAGAAGGAAGGATCAAGACAACCACAGAAAAAATTATTCACAGAACATATAGATGCAGGAGTGCAGCCACAAACCACTGAGTATTTAGAAATTGTGTACAACTCTTGATTACTCTGCATAAACTTCCCTTAAAAATTCTAAATTTCTCCAAGGATCCATTTTAAACAACTTGGCATTAAATTTTTGGGAACCCATGAACAGATGGATATAAAATGATGCTCAGATTTAAGTTACAGATTAAAAACTTCTAAGACTGTAAGAAAATAGGTGTCCATTCTGTGGCTAAGCTGAAAGCAAGCAGAATGCATCCATATATGCTTATGCAGGCCATATAAATGCATGTTTTTAATATGCAGCCACCCTTCCTGAAGAGCAATTAAACATAAACCATGTTTGATCAGTGTAATAGTGCTCCTTTATTTCTATGAGTATGAAGGGAAAAAAATGGCTGTGCAGAACTGGGATTCACATTAAATTTAAATTCAATGGTGGAAAAACTGAAAATAATGAAGTTATAGGACAAAAAAATATAACATGCCCACAGTGACAGAGGAAAAAAAAACAACAAACCTTTAGAAAACTCTTGATCGATCTTAAAATGACACAGAAATAGTAGCAAAGTGCATTATATGAGGCCAAGGAGAAACTATAATGCAATTGTGTGCTGGGGGTCAAACACGGTGAATGTGAGAACAGCAGAATTATGGGCAAGTGAAGTGCTGTTTGGCAGACTGCTGCAAAAGCCATGCATAATAACTAACTTAAACATCCAAAACAAATACCCAATCAAAATGGCTGCAACTGTTTTTAAGGGTATTTTTCAGGTTGGCACAGAACTCCCAAAAGTCACTTGAACCATCAAAAAAACTTCAGATTTTTAAATTTGTACATTTGTGCAGTTCCTTCAAATAGTCTCAGGTCTGCACAGAGGGATGCATGCTCCCAGAGCAGTGCAGACAGTACATAAAAGCTGCTGCAGGTATTGTTTTCCATGCACCTGAAGACTAAATAAATTTACCATTAAAACCTGAATTAACACAGCATGTCTAAAAAGTGAAAGGCACAGAAAGTTGTTTTAGTCTTGCAAGAAGTCTCTACATCAAGCAGTAACCAAATACAAGAAGTTTAGATCAGTCAGTAAATCCTAGATATTTTGTTTATGAAGTTCAGTATTTGTTTTCAATATGAATCTGAACAAGAGCAGGTATTAGTTAGCATTGTCTTAGAGTCCATGAGTGTTCAATAAAGTAACCCATTTTCTTGCTTATTGTGAATTATTATCATATTTTTCAAAATAATGTTTTAAAAAGTAATTTTAGGCTAACAAACTGCATTTTTCTTAGAGTACCAATTCCACAATTATTTTCAAAAAAGCTCCATTAAAATAACATTTGCAGAAAGTTGGATAAGCACATTTAAGATAAATTTCTTTCTTATTTTTTCAAAACATTTCCAACATAAGTGTAAATGACCTCAAAACCAACACCACAGTGAAGAATTCACAAGTGTATCCTGTGCTTGGAAGGATTTGCCTTTCTTAGGGATTTTATACTTCTCAATGAGTAGCTTCTGAATAAACTAAGGAGAAGAAGACTACATGGAGACTGGTATTTGTCATATAACTGCTATATAATTAGAATTATATATAACTGCTACATAATTAGAAACCTATACTTTTATACATCCAAAATATAATGCAAAAAGAAGAGACAGGGCACTGAACAAAGTTACCAGTCATACAGAAACTATATCAAAACAGTAATAACTTACTCCAATTTAAAACATTATTACTTGACAGTCTCAGATTCAATCCAGTATGTAATACTACTCCTAGTTTTAGAAGTTATATCTATAAAGAGTACTCTGGGACTGAAGTCAAGATACTCACTCAGTGAATAAACACAGCTAAACACATTTCCCATTCCGATTTGCATAACAAGAGGAGAGAAAATGTAATGTAAACAGGTAGAAAGGAAATTAGAACTTCTCTGAATATGAGTACATAGGTTATATTCACTCATTTTCACAGCTTAAAGAACAGAAAAACCCAATGGAAACACCTCTACTTCCAGAAAGAAAAAAAAAAAGGGGGGGGGAGAATATTCAGTCTCCTCTTTCCTTTCCTCAACTTTGATTAACACAAACATTTACATAAAGAAGAAAGGTTCCTGTCTAGGTGTTTTTGGAGTCCATGTACTCTTTCTGAACTACAATATGCTAATATCCACAGCAATCACTTGATACAAATAATATAAACATTATGCTGAGATTTAACTGAAATATAAAGAAACAAAAAATCCAATTTTTGTGCCAATTTGGCTTGCACTACAGCAAACAAACAAAAAAAGGGGATAAGGTTTATGCCATAACAGCAATAATTTTACCTTTAACATTCCACCTAGAACCTCACACTGAACTGATATTGAATTTTCAGAAAATGTTGACTTGATAGGAACTATGACTGATTTGATTTTCCATATCTAGGATAAAATTCCAAAAACAAGACCTTCTTCTTCCTCTTCTCTCTTCCTACTTAGCTTCATCCATCTCCCAAAACTGAACTATCTGTGGCCCTGGGAGAAAGTCTTCCCCACCATAATGACTATGCATTTATAATCCTCTTTGCTCCAAGTCAGCGAACGTCTTCCACTAAGTTCCAGAAGCTTGCAATCTAGTTTTCACAAAATCTAAACTGGAAAGAGATGATGGGAAAAAAATTGCTAATGAAAAGTTTCAAGGATCCTAGTAACTGGTAAACAAGTTTTTTGTGTCCCTCCTTGGAAGCAGGGAGACAGCTGTAATAGCTTGTGTTCCAAGTCTAGACTCAAGAAGAAATCTGACACAAGTAATATCACTTCACATTCTGGTTTATGTTTCTTTTTGTTTCAGTGACATGAACTTAAATTGGATAGTTTCTGAGTCCTCAAGTAATTAATTCTAGTCAACTACCTGCCTTCTCTCTCTGTTTAGACATCCCCTATACATATAAAGCTACTGAAATAGCCACTCAGGGAAACACACTTATCCTCAAACTGCATGCAGCCACATACCTTGCTCACACAGAGCTTAGTGGCACTTAAACTTTATAGAAAAACCCAAAACTTTTAAGTTCAAGTAGGGACACATCACTATAATTGGACAGTGCATTGTTTAAAATAAACCAAGAAACTGAAGTAATGAAAGCTAGCATACTGATGAAGATTTTCTATGGTTTTATTGCTTCAGATTATATTGACTGAATTCTATTATATCTATAAAGGAGGCTTCTCCCTGGGAGATGACACTCACTGCACAGTGCTCTGCTTCGAAAACACTGGGCAACTCCATGAAAGAGATTTTTCAGTAGGTACAAGGAGAAACCTGCAACTCGAGTTTTCCTGCAGAAATTCCAACCAGTTTCTCATACTGGCTCTCTGATGCTGAGCTCTCATAGAATTCCTCTATCTCTTCCAGCTACTAGCAACTCTGCCAGTGAAACTGGATTACTTCCAGGCATGGAGATACCCATGGCACAGGACAGCACGCACCTGGGCTCGGTCCTGGGGACAGTAACTGCTGCCTGTACATAGCACTATATGTGTGAGAACGCTTTCCTGAGAGAGAGCTCCAGAATGGAGAGGAGATGGACATAAGGGTGGAGTGACACAATCAGTTTCAGTTTTCTCTAATGTCCAGAGATGGAATAATGGCATGGTAAGAAAAACAGGTTCTCAGAAAAAAAACACAACCCAATATCGTAAAACCAGCAAAGGCAGGGTAGGTCTGTCAGTTCACTGATCACTGCTGTGCTACTGGTTATCAACTCTGGGACAACACTCAAGGATTGGTAGTAGTTCTGCAGTTAATGAAAGATTCCCCTGTCACTGAGAGAACTAGCATAAAGGAGTCAAACTCTTCACTTAGATTTTAAGCACCTTTTGACCTTATCTCAAATTCCTTCCTAAATTAACTTTCTAAAACTGGCTTCTACATCTCCTTCTACAGTCCCTCCCAATCTCATACCCTTCTCATTCCAAATTTAAGTAGTACATTTTCCCCTTTACTCAGTATAAGCTATTACTAAGTCTAAACATATTTACTGCATCTCTGCTATCTTCCTCATTCAGCAAATTCTCTGGCTTTCTAAGAACATCATCAGCTCTCTGACACAAGCAACTTTCCATGCCTCTCACACCTCCATTATGTCAAACTTCCGTAACACCTCTAAGAGAGCCTCTCTCTTCTTTCTTTGCTAGAAAAATTCTTATAAAGTTCTCATTTAATATCTCAAATACTACATCATTTTACTCCCTGAGAAATGCAAGGTGTCCTGACTTTTAATAAGGGATTTGAAAAAATAATTTTTAAAAAGGGTGCTTCAAACATTTATTACTAATTGACTTACTACCCTTAACATCCTTGCCTTGCCCTGTTAATCACCATTAATTTATTCTCCTGCCTTCCCCTGAAATACAATGCTACATCACCTTATAAGGCCTCTCAGGCTAACTCTGTAACTGGACTGTAATGTCATGCAGACTGGCTCTAACTTCTGGTCTGGGGCCAGTCACTGTCTCCAACATGAGAGGCTTAGAGGCTGTATCATACTTGCAAGGCTGTAATTATGTCCTGCAGAGGCAATCTGAAAGAAACTAAGAGCAATTAAGAAATGAAGATATGAAGAAAAAAAAATCTAAGAGGCTCCAGACTTGTGGCATTCAGTATGGGTCTTAAAATTAGCAAGTGCACTTGGAAGCTTTGGACAAATAGCTATTTTCAGGTATTACAATTTATGGGTGTTATTCTGTGTGTTTGCGCTGGCTTTAGTGGTTACTTTGACAAGTCTGCTGCTTTTGTGCTTGAAGAGACTAAGACACTGTGGAACTTCACATTCAGGATATGTAATCGTAAACCAAAGCAACTAAAACTGCAAAGCAAGTAAAGGTTGAAGATCTTAAAAATGGAAACTGTTATAGTTACCAATTAACATTTAGATTGCCTGTACAAAGGGATACAACAAATTCCCACACCTGAGGTACAATAATTCCCTGTAACATCTCGTTGTATCACTGCCAAAAGACTGTCTATGCTGTGTACCATTTCAAGGAACACTTGTACGCTCCTTGGTTCTAGAAATAGTTGGTGAATATGAATTAATCAGTCAACATGTTTCTCTTGGTAATCCAACTGACCCAGTCTTAGTTTCCTCCCAGAGAACCTCTCCAAGAAGCAGCACCTACAGTTCTGAGCATTATTAAAAGGAAAGGCACCAATTTAAACATGCTGAGTAAATGCAATGTTGTTAACAGAAAGAGAATTTCCTACATTTCTATCACTAAGTTCTACATAATGTGCCCATAAATTTCAGGTGCAGCCTGCACTGAAACAGAATTTGGCTTTGACTATACACTATTCAATGAGTGAATATCTGAGAAGTTTTTCCACTTTTTTTTATAATGTCAAAAACCTAACAGAAACACAGAAGTGCTATTCTGGGCATTTAAAGAAGCATTTTTTCAGTTACAACTTCAAAATAATTTGACTTTTATGTCACAGAGATTCTCGGTGGAAGTTTTATCATAAAATCTCCCACTGTGGTTTAAGAGATAAATAATTTGCAAAAGGGTTCTCTCATTAGCAATAAGCATATCAAATTTTACCTCTTGGTTTTGCACTAATTTGCATTTGATGCCTGTATAGAGATGATATGATTATTTAAAACTGAAAAACAACAAACCAATGAAAGCTTCTGAAATTTAAAATTAATAACAGATTAATCCATTTACACCCCCAGTAAGACAAATATAGTGTTCACAGTAGAAGTAACTCAAAGGGTCAGAAACATCCCTGTCCTCTAGTGACCGTTGTCCCAATTACCTGTGGAAGTCATGTTCAACAAAAGGAGGAATCAATCAGCTCCAAGTTCAGTTTCTGGAAAAAGGCTAAAGACAAAAGCCAACAAAAAAAAAAATAAAATAAAAAAAAATCCAAAAGCAAGCAGTAAGAGGAGCAAGCTGAAAGCATGAATCAGAACGAAAGAGGGGAAGTGCTAGACCAAGAGAAGAGCAAACAGAGGAGATGTGTATTATTCTTCGAATACATAAAGGATTGGTGCAGGAAAAAAGGGAAGAAAACCATTTTCTAAGACCACTACTGGGAAAGGAAAATTAAACAAATGCAAAGATGAGTTATGTTCTGCACAGGGAAGCTTCAAGTAAACATGGGAATAGATGAGCTGGGAGGTTTCAAGGTTCCAAGTTTTTAAGACATTGGGTAAGTATCTGTGTTAAAGACAACACCAGGTTATTGCTCCTGAGTTCAGGCAGGCTTCTTCCAACGTTGTATTACATATTTACCAGGAAATTATGTCAGGAAACAGTTCAGCCCCCAGCTGAACCCAAGCTTATGTTCAGTGCATGGTGCAACTTGCTCCAGATTTCTGCCTTAAGCTGCATTTCTCTGTTCATTTGCTGCTTGCCAGAGAAGCTAAGATGAGCCTTCTGAGACCTGACAAAGCAGATATCTGATGCAGGAACCTCAGATACAAAGTATGAGAGTTTTATCAGAAAACTTGCCCAAGATTCTGCAGCAATTAAACACTACCAGAAATCACCTTCAATGCAATAGCCTTGTTTATTATAGAAAGTGAAGTAGGTTTTCTAAGGATGCCTTTAAGGCAAACACTAATAAGATAAAAACTGGAAAGCATGCAAAAACAAAACCTAAAATACCTTAATCATCAATCCAAGCCATTTCATTTTGAAATGGGTTTCTTCTATTGAAGAATCTACAAAAATAAAACAAAGAAAGAAAGAACCTTACATCTGTAATACTAATTTAAAGAGATCAAGTCTTGGAGAGAAATTGAAATTACTTGGCAGACAGGAAGAGTGCTGCACAGTGCATTTCAACCTGCTCCCTCCCTATCATGCAGAAAAGGGTTTTAGCCAAGTCTTTTATAAGATTAGCTTTCCTATTTCCACACCAATACTTAATATCCTTGCTTTCCCAGCTTTGTGCAGTCTTGGCCTGCATTCAGACATTTTGACACTCAAACTTCAAAAATCAAAGCCAGTACCTACTCAGCCTGGCCAGCACCATCTAAATTACTCCTTAACTTACTCCTTCTTTTCTTTAGCACTGGACATTTGCAATACAAGAAAATTCCCTATGAGTTTTGTGGTCTTCAGAACAAGACAGGTACATGGCTTGTCAATGTATAGGTGTGCATCCATGCAAACAGACAAAATATATTCAAGAAACAAAATTCAAAGAGGAAAATTATTACGTTATCTGAGATCATTGGCTCTCAGGAAGAGAGGAAGCTAGAAAAAACACATTACCTGAAAGTAACTAAAAGAATGTTATTCTCGCACAGAAAGTTTTCCAGAGTCATACTTCAACCTTGATGTAAGCAGAAAATTTAATGGACAGCACCAACAAGGGCACCAAGACAGGGTATAAATGTTTGGTTTTACAGGGTTTTTAGTTTCTTAGTTTGGGATTTTAATTAAACCATTCACATGTAAATAGGTTGATTTGACTTGCAGCCTCTTCACTTGTCTATGAAAGAAGAGCTTGGGACAATCTGAATCTGCCCCACAAGAAACATCATTGCAAACAGAGTTAAGGTTCCCTGAGGAGGACTAACACAATGCTGTGAAAAACAAAGTTCAAAAGACTTATAAATAAAAAACAATTCAGGCAGTTGCCAATAGTCATTCCAGTTGACAAAAACCTTCTATTAGTTTCCAAAACCTTGGGCAAGCTCGGTATTTTGTTGGACCATTCATTTAATTCTCTAATTTTTTGCTTGAGAATAATTTGCCTAAAAGATCTTGAGCAAAACTCAACTATTTCTTTATCAATGACTGGCAGAAAATAAAAACTAATGTCACCAACTAAATTTGCATAACTAATTCCTGATATTAGTCAGTCTCATATTCACTTCATAAACTTAGTGGAGTTGCTCTTACTACTGTAACCAAGACCAACATCTGCCAAAAAAATTAAGCTAGCTTTGGTTCCAGTTTAGAGCTTTGCTTTCTGGAAGATTTGTTCCATATTTGGCAATAATTATAGCAGGTTTTACAGCAGATACTTATTGTAACTAATTTGTACTTGCATGAATAATTATGAACGAGAAGAATGCTTACTTACAATACTTTCTCACATTTGGAGAAGATCAGAAGCCTGACAGCAGCTGTCTGGATGCTGTCATGAATTTGTTGCTATTTATTCACTGAATGCTTATTCTTTTCTCTCTTGATGATAAATGGTTTAAGGGAACCTCATACATTTCCCATCAACATGCACCATTGGTTTGGTGTATTATTGAACAGGCAAATCACATTCACTTCACAAAGATAGTAACGGAAGGAACCACTCAATACATATTAGTATCTTCATGTTAGTCAATATACATAAGCTACTTATTACAGAAAGCTTGTTTTTATTTTATTCCTCTGTAAGCTCACATTAAATCAATGTGTCCCACTCCAGAAAAAAAATCTCAACACATTGGCACTTGTAAGAAAATATTTGACAGTCTCAATTGAAAAATGTAAGATGATAATGGGCTGAAATAACTAAGCACCTTTTTGGGTTCCACCCCACCCCCCCACCCCACCTCAGTGTTTTTTTCTTGAGCATTTTAATTTCTTAGGAATTTTTCTCTTGGTAGAAGAAATAGGAAGAATTGGGCAAATGCTGCCTCAAATATTTATTATAAACATCTACTAGAGAAAGCATTTTTACCACACACAAAACTACACTTAAAAAGTATTTTGGCACTGGGATTGTTTCCATATCAAAAGGTAATCAATGCCACAACCAACAAAAACCAACACATTGCATTTTGGACTTTCACCACAGAAAATAAACATAGCTTTAAATTACTCACGTTTAAAACAATTAAGCTGTATTAACATTTTGGACTTTCACCACAGAAAATAAACCTAGCTTTAAATTACCCATGTTTAAAACAATTAAGCTGTATGAACAGTATGTAACGCTTTTCTCATACGCTTCAGAAAATGACTATGACTGAGCCTGCAGTCTTTGAGGCTGTAATTCAAGCCCTACAATTTCAACCACAAGGCTCAGGTTAAAAAGTAACAAATCAAGCTGACAGAAAGCAAGTGGCTGAACACTAGTATATAACACAATACGTCTGTGCTACTGTTGCTGATGTAAATATCAGCTTTTATTGCTCCACTGTCTTTCACAGGGTTACAGAACTCTCACATCCTTTAACTAATCAGGCATTCCAGCCCCTAACCCCTTTTCTGCATTTCAGCATGTAGGAAATAAGCAAGAAACAAACAAAAAAATAATAAAAAGCCCAAACAACAGACCACCAAAACCCACTAAACTATCCTATAAAGTGAATTGCATTGTGCAAAATCAGGAAGAGTAGGCAGTGTTACCAGGAAGAGTACTGCAGTACTATTTAAAGAGTGAGGCCAAGTAGTGATCTTAATTTAAAACCCCAGGTAGCGTTTAAAGCTTTGTATCTCCTGACTTCCACAGAATCCCAAAGGTCTAGCCAGCCCAAGGACAGTTTTCATCCGTCTGTTTTGAATGTGAGTGACCAGAAGACAGCAACTAGCACAGCAGCACCAAGTCTACTGCATCCCTGATACATCCTTGTCTCACTCAAGTCTTCAGAACTTCCAGATAGGCAAGGGCTCCACTCCATCTCAGGTAACCTTTCCTAGCATACCACAATTAAGTCTACATTATCTCCTGTGCCTGAAGAAGGGAGACAGAAACATATCCCTTCTCTGTGCAACCACTTTGGCATATTTATAAAAGTACATGAAGCCAGAAAGAGCAAAATGAGGGGACAGAACTGTAACTCTGTGTTATTTATCTATTATTTTTTCTAGACTTCTGATTATTTCTGTGACTCTCCTCTTGATTCTATACTTCAAATTCCTTGTGGCAGCAGATTATGCTTGCTCAGGAGTCTCCAAACAGCACAATTTATAACATCATGTTTCTGCTTGTTTCTATCATTCCAGCACTACTTCTTCTAATTCATCACATGCAAATGAGAGCTCAAGTTTCTCAAGAAACACACTGTAAAAATACAGAGTTGCCACTAAAAAACTGTTCAAACTTTTTCTTATCTTTTTTCATCCTGAGATAAACTCAGACAAACAGAATTTCTAGTGTAGTGTAACAAAACCACAGGGGAAAGCAAAGAACTAACATACACTAGACACAGAAGGTTGAAACTCAACTAGGATATAAAGCTTCTTAACTACAGTTTGAACAAAACAGCAATTGACTCCTGAGACACTATACATCCCCCCAAAATATTAATCAAGTCAACAGAACTAAAGCCTCATAAAACTACCAAGGATAGACACTTAACCTTATAATCTCCTCTACATTTTACTTCTGTTTTAAAATTACTGTTCAAGATGTAAGGTAGGGTGCTATAAAACAGTTTCTCAGGAAGGTCTGAAGCTAGTTGTATGGCATGCTCACTACTGTGTTTATTGCAACATTGGAAAAAAAATAATTACTATTAAAAAACAACTTTAACCTCTATCATCTTGTCTGCATGACAGAATCCTTTAGAAATATACCCATCTATGCAGTAACTCAAATTCTTTCTGCATTAAGGCATTACATGTGTACTTCAATCTACTTGTACTCTCCTCTGCTTCATTAGCGTTTCACAACAATTTCAGAAGCAAAATTCTTGTCACAATGTGCAATGGCAGAAGAATCTGTGCAAGAATATTTGAGCTACAATAAGCAAAAGCACTGATGCAAACTGAAAACCCAGGACAGAGCAGTCATCGATGCTACTATCACCAGATGCCAAGAGAGCCACTGCAGAACAGCATCTTCCACCCCAGAAGCACCAACTCATCAATTAGTTTTTAATCTCATTACCACCACAGGGTTTCCTTTTCCCTGAGAAGTTTTCTTGCCTTTTTGGTAGCTTAGGTAACCATGAAAGGGAATAACATTAAATTACAATTTGCCATCTCTGTATTTATTTACACACTAACTTTAAGATGATAGTTCAAATTAAAGAGATTTAATCTGTCATGAAATTACATGTATGTTTTCTGCCAACAGTCATTAAAACCTAAGCAACTCAATATCTGGTTGCAGTCCAATAAAGAAGCAATACAACAGAAAATGGTCTGTTTCTAAAGCTGCACTTGCAAAGGAGGAAGAGCAGTGCAGCTCTGAAGTTCAGACTACTGGTGTGCTGCTAGAATGAATATATAGAGCACACATCTAGTCACTGCAAACAAAGTGTTCCAGCACCTTGCTTTGGAAATAAGTCTCAGGATAATACACGAGTCTGACAGATGAACATTTTAAAAGACTCAAGTCTTAGGGCCTCAAATCAGTTGATCTATTTTAAATCGTTGTTGTAAATATTGGATACTAAATTATTAAAACTAATTCAACAATAAAAACATTACTTATTTCCTTAGAGATTATTTATATTCAATTATTCTCAATAAAATATTCCTTGTGAGGTATATGACAGCTCTCTGCAAAGATCTTAAATTCTACAGCAAGTGGCAAGTTAACTTCTCATCTCTTCCCACATGCAATTAATCTCTTCAAAAGCAGAAAAAAAGGCACGGAAATGAAGGTGTCAACTGTTTGCACCACCAGCTGGAATGACTGCTGGCAGGGCCAGCCCAGAGCTTCAAGCTATGAGAAGAGTACCTGCAGCACTTATTGCTCCTTTCTTGGCTCAGGTGCTAATTCGATAGTTTGATGCGATTTCAATAGTTTCACCATATAAAAACACATCTAAAGTAGAAAGAAGCTCATTCTCCAGGCAGGAGACGAGAGCTTTTGGATTTTAAAACTATTTTTTGTTGAAAAGCTGGTGAATTATTACCATTGATTTTAAGATGAGATGCAGCCTTAAGAGCTGGCAGCAACAAACAGCTGCCTGCCCCACTCCCTTTCCTGGGCTAGAGTTACCAAAAAAAAAAAAAAAAAAAAAAAATTTCAATCCCTTGGGAGCCTTCCAGGTAGTAACAGAGGCCTTGGAAAGATACAGATGTAAGCATTCCCCTCTAAGCTCTCTGGGAACAGGCTCCTTAATAGATAACCAATACTATTTAACTTAGGGCAGATCAGCCATGTTCTCCCCTCTTTAAACAGGGATTCACATATCACAAGCAAAAATATCGAATTATCTTGACCTCATATACCTGAATAAATGGGAAGATCCCTTCCTAACTTTATATATCTTTTCCCCAAACACAGGTTCATTACATTCTTGGTTAAATGCTGGGCAGCGCTCATGTTCCAGGCTCACACTTTCTTGCCCTGTCACCTCCTGACATGGGAGAGCTGGAGCTGGCTACTGCCCTGTGAAACCTCTCCCACTATTGCTCACATATTCAGCTCCTAAATGTTTCTATTTTCAATTGTACATTCATACTTTACTATTTTTTTTGACAGAAAGTTAAAACATCAGAATGGGGTGCTATCATTTTAGAAAAGATCTGACCTAAATTTTCCCACTCAGAATTCAGCAGTGCTAGAAATTCCAACTAACCCTCTCTCCAAAACTGTGGAATTGCCTACCACCCATTCCCATCCAGTGCTATTAACCAGCCTTTCTATACCACCTCCACTCTGCAGGTCAGCTACAGAAGAGATCTGGGACTTTTCCACTCACCACCAGCCTCCCATTTTCTTCAAGGCAGAAGCTGAGGCCACATTTTACGGTGCTGATTATGGCTTTTAATTGGAGCTAAGCAAGAAATATTTGAACTGAACTTACTAGAATTTGATATTAGAAGTTACCTGCAGCATAAGCAAATGGCAGGATAAACAGTGACACACAGAATGAAAGTAGGATCTCTGCTGGGGCAGAGAAAATGTGAAGAAGAGATTCTTGGCATTTTTATATATTCTTGCTCTATGTGTACAAAAGAATTGCACCAGAATAAATATCTGCTATTCAGAGACCATACAATAAACAAACAGCACCTGAAAGAAGAGGAACACTGCTGTGATATATTGTATGAAGGGCAAAAACATTTTGAGTTACACATTTTTCAAGAACATTTTTATTGTGTTATCAAAAGCCTCTACAGGTGAGATTTGAAATTTGAATGCAAGTTGCCACATTTAATTATTAATTAAATCTTGGAGTAAATCTTTTGAGCCAATTTTAATAATTGAAGCACTTCTTCCTACAAATCCTTCCAAAGGAGAAAACTCACATTGTTTAATATAACTGTATGGATTTTGAGATCTGTAACATGGAAGTGCAAATTACAAATATAAAACATCACTTTAACTCTGAAAAATATTAGGTTTATTTATTATTCATATTTCCATGACATTGTTTTGGTGCCTATCTTGCTACACTGTGGTCCTGCTGCGGTATAACAGCTCTGGAGGGGCTTGACAGTTTTCCACAGGGTTAGGCTTGAATAAAATCCTCCATCTTTAAAGATCAACGTTTGACTTTCAATACAGGGCCTCATTAACAGCACCTGACACTTTGGAGAAGCTAAAATTCTAAACAAAGGGTTGATTTTATAGGTAAAGGTCAAATCTAGCTTTCAGCGTGGACAAACCAGGACTACCTTATCACAGGATACCTTGCTACAACATTGCCAATACCTTGCTGCTACACTGTTTTCAACCTAATTAAGTCTAAACTTCGGATTAGATTTATTCCAAGGCATGTAAGCAGAAAATACTTAGGCGCACTGAAAGCCAGGCTACACTAAGCTAAGACAACTGCTTCCAAAATCCAAAATTTTCCTAAAATATGCTTACACACAGTTGGTCTACCGCTACTGTCAACAATCCTGCCGCTTGTTAGATAAAAATATATCCTGCTTTACTTCAAATCTGCAAAAGTCAGTGAATTAGAGTTAATTGCTCAGTCATGTAGTGTGTACAGCTGGAAAGCAAATAATGCCTGTTCCAGTTTCCCAAGCTCGTTTTAAGTATGTTCTCATGGGCCCTTCTGTAATCCCCTTCACTCTGTCCCTTAGCCAGACATAGATCTTTCTCTGTCTCCTGAACCAATTTCTTCTATTTTTGTTACCACTTTAGATTTAAGGTAATGACAAGACTTTTGTCCTTGGTCTCCAGACAGCTAAAAATCTGGGTCTGGATTCTTTCATTTGTTTCAGGCATGCTAATCTATCTGCACTGAGACCCTCTGCTTTTCAATAGGGTCCTAATAAGAGC
>NW_009953205.1:4831857-4842862 GCF_000747805.2 Chaetura pelagica | reverse complement strand
TTATATGTGAATATCCAGTTGCAAAAAACAGCATCCATGTTTTCAACACACAGGTATTTTCAATAATTATGATGCACAAATGTCTCTTTCAACACAATAATGTCTCTATCAACAAGGTAACTTTTCAACATCAAGATAGCTCTTACTGGTTTAAGAGCTCTTAATTTTAAATAGAAACACTCTCACACATACGTTAAATACTTCAAAGTCCTTAGAGATTACTGGATACAGTATATTTTCATGCATTTACATTTGCTAGACTTAAGACTATTTTTACATTAGAAGAGCATCAATAAAAGCACAGACTTACTAGGAATTTAATGCAGATGGACAAAGTGCATTTTTAGTGCCCTTTTAAATGGTATGTCCTATATTCCTAAAAGGCAAATATTCTAAAATTACTCTTCAGTTACTTTTGAAAAATCCCACTATTCAAAAATATTCCTCACTGTAAATATTCCTATTAGGAATAAGACTTGAGAATTCAAATGCTTCAGGCTCTCTGACAACACAATTTCCATTTCAATTTAAAAAAACCCAAACCACCACAAAGTCAGCTAAGAGAAGAAAATATACTTTTTTTGCCCTCCACAGCAATGCAAACCTCTAGATAGGACTCAGTGCTTAAAGTGGAAAATCCATTTTGAAGTCTCATATTTTCTTAAAAAATAAAAATTAAATGAGCTATTTAAGTCAGATGTATGAAGGTTAATAATTAGATGTTTTATTTGTATCTTACAATTGTCTTCTAGATTAGCTTATTGAATAAAATATTAGCTGGAAGTCTATTAATAGTTTTGAGGCATCAGTTCAGAATGAGAGGACACTGCTCGCATTTGAACATTACTATCATGCACTAGCAGTACCATACGTTGGCTAAGACATAATTTATGTTTCAAAAAAACCAAAACCTGTTGTCATCAAATCCTCTCCCCTGAGGTCTTGCACAGCAGCACTAAGGCAATAGAGAACTCTGTATGCAGCACAGATGGGGCCGATTCCAACTTCACACATTTCAAGGGGATTATGTGTGCATGTTACATCCTCATAACATGATAGAGGTGAGTTTATTCTGTCTTAACTAAGTCTCTTAAAATAACTTCAGCAGTAAGGGACCTCTAGAGCACACTTGGAGAAGGGCTAGCTCTGAAATAGATGAGGGTCTTGTCCAATGCCCCAGGAATGCAGAGGCTGCACATCTCCTGGGGCCTTGGCTTCTGTGTTTGGCCATCCTCAGTGTGAAGAGCTTTTTCTTGACATCTAATTGAAGTTGCCTCAGCTGAAACTTAGGTCTTTTGTCTCTTCTCCTTTTACTACACATCTCTATAGCCCCTCATCCCCCTTTCTGGGAAAGGCAGAATTGCTTCCCTTCAAGATACTTTCATAATGAAAAAAGTGATCTGCTTTGCATAGATTAAAATCCTTTACAGGCTGTAACAGTTACCTGAGGCACTGATGCTCACAAATACACATAAAAACCAAAACTAAACAAACAAAAAAGATTCCCAGAGCAAGGCTAAACAGATTCAAACACACTGGGACACAGCTCTCCTAGCTAGCAATGACTTAGTCTATACTTACAGCAGAACAAAAAACAAAACATAAACCAAGCCAAAACAAACAAACAAACTACCAAAAGTCACCAAAGCTAAGAAAGGTTGCAGAGGAGCAAAAAGGTTTAAAGGTAAAATATATACTGCTACTTAGTGCACTAAGCCAGTTATTGAACCATTACAACATTAAATGGGAAAACTGCAATAGAGCAAAATAGTTAATTCTTTGTGAGACATCATGTCCTGCTGCTGCCCTGCAATTGGTAACAATATTTGTGCTCTAAATAAAATCACTCCAGAGATATTTAGACATAGTGCAAACATATACACTAACAGTCACAGCTTCACCACTCTTCAATTATTACAAAGCAAAATATTTTAATAATACAAGTAGCAAAGAACAAAAGCAAGGTAAAAAGAGTGTAGATTTTCCTTATGATTACTTTCCATAGCATTAATCTGCAATTTAATCACAGAAAGGGAACTCACTCCTCTCCAATGGGAGACTTGTCAGCCAGGAAATTCACAGCTGAAGATTTTTATCTCAAAAAGGCTAACAGACTAAATTTGTAATTTAACTATAACCGCATTCCAACAGAATTCTGCTACTGTAGCATTTTCTAACAGTTATGCAAGCACAGGCCAGCTGAGAACAAATAAGGCATGAGCTGCATACGATTCAGATTCCTAATTAACCATACAAGCAGCATCCCTGCACTAAACAAGATAGCATGAAAACTCTTCTTCTATCAAGCCAATGCTACAGAGACAACAGAATTCAGAAGCACAGAACAAGGAGAAACAAGACTTTTTAACTCTCTTAATAATTAAGTAATCCAATTTCTTTTCTTAAGTGTTTTTGTAGCAACAGCACATAATTACTAGAACCAGTCTACCCTGTTGCTTTTGGCAAATAAAAGAATGAATGGCAAAGGTTTTGTGCTTATGAAGAACTAAACATCTATTTCTGCAAGCTCTCGTGTGCTTTATCGACCTAACCAGATACCAGATGTACTTTTCATCCAAACTGCTTCCCATGCTCACATAACAAGACTTGCCTCTGAACTGAACAGGATTTTTTATGTATTTTTTCAATGATACAAGACTATGCTCTACAGTTCAGTACAAATTATTTCAGTCACTAATGGCATTCGTGCTACAAGAAATGAAACAAATAAGAATTGCTACCCTTAGTGAAAGTATGTAATAATTTCGAATAGCATGTGAAAAACATTGTGCCTTCCTGAAATTAAATCTGTACATACTGCTTTGCATCCAGATAAATAGAATCCCAGAACATATGGAAAACAGATCCTAAAATGCACTCCTTCTACTTCAAGGGCAGGGCTGCAGGCTATATCTGCATTAACAGGAAAAACTAAGTAGGATTTAATTATTCCCTTTGCTGAGACGACGAGAATGGCTGCAGAGTAAGAGGGCAGGAAGCAGGCAGCAGTGTTCAGCAATCACTAACTCTTCTGCATCCCACAGTGGTATGTAGCCGTTATCATCTTCAGCTTGAGCCATTCTCTCCTGCTTAGATCAATACAAACTGATCCAGTACCAGGAAGTAACTGGTGATGTTACAGGAGGGGTCCTAACCATCAAGCCGAAGAGCAACTTGCATGAAAAGATTGTAACAGGTGTTGCAATACAACTGCTTGCCACGGGGAGGGAGCAAAGATCTGACACCCTGTATATCAGTACTGAGCATGCGAGTCCTACAGAAAGAGGGCAATCAGAAGTCATGCTTAATTTCTTTAATGTTTGGTTTATTCTTCACAGCAAACAATAACTGAATTAAATGGGAAAACTGCAATAGAGCAAAATAATTAATTCTTTGTGAGACATCATGTCCTGCTGCTGCCCTGCAATTGGTAACAATATTGGTGCTCTAAATAAAATCACTCCAGAGATATTTAGACATAGTGCAAACATATACACTAACAGTCACAGCTTCACCACTCTTCAATTATTACAAAGCAAAATATTTTAATAATACAAGTAGCAAAGAACAAAAGCAAGGTAAAAAGAGTGTAGATTTTCCTTATGATTACTTTCCATAGCATTAATCTGCAATTTAATCACAGAAAGGGAACTCACTCCTCTCCAATGGGAGACTTGTCAGCCAGGAAATTCACAGCTGAAGATTTTTATCTCAAAAAGGCTAACAGACTAAATTTGTAATTTAACTATAACCTCATTCCAACAGAATTCTGCTACTGTAGCATTTTCTAACAGTTATGCAAGCACAGGCCAGCTGAGAACAAATAAGGCATGAGCTGCATACGATTCAGATTCCTAATTAACCATACAAGCAGCATCCCTGCACTAAACAAGATAGCATGAAAACTCTTCTTCTATCAAGCCAATGCTACAGAGACAACAGAATTCAGAAGCACAGAACAAGGAGAAACAAGACTTTTTAACTCTCTTAATAATTAGGTAATCCAATTTCTTTTCTTAAGTGTTTTTGTAGCAACAGCACATAATTACTAGAACCAGTCTACCCTGTTGCTTTTGGCAAATAAAAGAATGAATGGCAAAGGTTTTGTGCTTATGAAGAACTAAACATCTATTTCTGCAAGCTCTCGTGTGCTTTATCGACCTAACCAGATACCAGATGTACTTTTCATCCAAACTGCTTCCCATGCTCACATAACAAGACTTGCCTCTGAACTGAACAGGATTTTTTATGTATTTTTTCAATGATACAAGACTATGCTCTACAGTTCAGTACAAATTATTTCAGTCACTAATGGCATTCGTGCTACAAGAAATGAAACAAATAAGAATTGCTACCCTTAGTGAAAGTATGTAATAATTTCGAATAGCATGTGAAAAACATTGTGCCTTCCTGAAATTAAATCTGTACATACTGCTTTGCATCCAGATAAATAGAATCCCAGAACATATGGAAAACAGATCCTAAAATGCACTCCTTCTACTTCAAGGGCAGGGCTGCAGGCTATATCTGCATTAACAGGAAAAACTAAGTAGGATTTAATTATTCCCTTTGCTGAGACGACAAGAATGGCTGCAGAGTAAGAGGGCAGGAAGCAGGCAGCAGTGTTCAGCAATCACTAACTCTTCTGCATCCCACAGTGGTATGTAGCCGTTATCATCTTCAGCTTGAGCCATTCTCTCCTGCTTAGATCAATACAAACTGATCCAGTACCAGGAAGTAACTGGTGATGTTACAGGAGGGGTCCTAACCATCAAGCCGAAGAGCAACTTGCATGAAAAGATTGTAACAGGTGTTGCAATACAACTGCTTGCCACGGGGAGGGAGCAAAGATCTGACACCCTGTATATCAGTACTGAGCATGCGAGTCCTACAGAAAGAGGGCAATCAGAAGTCATGCTTAATTTCTTTAATGTTTGGTTTATTCTTCACAGCAAACAATAACTGAAAAAAAAAATTAAATAAAAATGGGCATGTTACATGTTACAGCTATAGTGGGCATGTACAACTACATTGCAATACTAAAAGTTCTGCTGATAAAACAAAGAAATCCAGATGGCATGGTTAGGACCAAAACAATTACCCCAAGGAACACCATCTCATCATCAATAAATCCAAATGCAACCCAAGCCATAGAATTCTATGGGGGAGACAAATCAGTAACTTAAACAACAATTTTGAGTCTCATTAATCAGCCTAAATCACCATCTAAACCCTTAAGTCTGGTGATCCTTCCTGGCTAAGAGTGCTTTCTCTAGACCAAAGAAAATAAGCACTTGCTGTCTACATGCCTAATTCCATTTTACTGCAGTTAAAGCAGAAGAGTGACACAAGAGGTTTGCACTGTGGCCAGTTATGCCTGTTGAAAAACTTCCAGTAGAGAGAAGCAGCCACATAAAGGGATGATTTAGATAGCTGGGTGACAATACTGTATGATATCTTGTACAAATGGGTCCTTTCCGCAATACTGACTATAAACTGGTCTCAAATACTGCAGAGAAGAAATTATGTCAGCTCTTCACAGGGTTACAAAACCAGAAGATGTGTACATTATGGACAGGAAAAGCAACAATAAAAATAAGGGACTACTGACTACTTACCATAATCATGACTGATGTGAGCCATTTCAGAGCAAGGGGGATATTGCCTCTACTCAGGGAACTTGGTAAAAGCTATTAACTATTAGCAATCCAGAAACTATGGACAGGAAAAATAAGCTAGTCAATAATGGGTGCCCTTCTAGCAGTTACACAGTGCAGATTATTTATCAAGAGAGACCTGGTTCCACTTTGAGAAAGCACTAAAAATGGAGGAATAAGATCACAGTGCAACACTTAAAACTATGCTAAGAAACTCTGAGCACTTTAATACTCATATGATGGGGATGTAGCAGGTGCTCAGCAAAAGTTGGAGAGGCACATGCTAACTTTTATCAGCTGGCAGGAACTCAGGACATTGTGACCTGTACTTTGTGAGTTATTGCTGAAGAGCTCCCAGATGAGCTGCATTAATAAAGCTGTAGCCTAATTAAACCACATCACTCACATCTCATCCTCCCATGTGTCTGGGAAGATCAATGCAAACCAAGGCAATCCAAGGGGGAATCATTTAATGCATCTGTGTGCCATGCCAGATCAACAAACAATTAGACACACTGTGTGCCAATCAGTAGAACAAACCAGCCTTTTGGTTATGATCCTATCAGCTTAGCTTTCCTCAAGTGTAATTCCAATTAATTATAAAACATTTCTACACAAACAGTGGTATCTCTACTTTAAACACTATTAACAGTGTCAATAGTCTAATTTCTATAAGTAAACAACATAGCCTTACTCTTGCCAGCAAAGTCAAACCCTACTGAAACTTTCTGTGCTATTCAGCAAGCATATAATTATATTGGTATAGTTGTAACCCCTGAAGAAAGGGAATGGGAAATGTGTAAAGACACAAAGGTTCCCTGAGAAACAGTGTATAACACATTTCAATGAATACGAAAAAGGAAGGACATCTTTTCAGATTTTCAGAAACCCATTCAACTATCTATTTAACATTTTTAAAAAAAGAAGTGAATTACACATGCTACAGTTTTGCATTCACGCAAACTTTTGTACATTTGAAAAGACTAGTGTTGGAGTTTTCTGGATTAGTGCATTTACTGATTCCCCAGATGAATGTGAAGTTTGCTGTGCAAAGCAGACAAAGCTGTGAGAACAGATAACCCTACACAGCAACACTTCTACATTCATCAAGTGGGATAAACAAGCTTCTCATAAAATAAATATTCATGTTTAAGACACAGGAAAGACTTTTAAGAGCTAGACAAGCATTAATAAGAATAAAATTAAGTACTATCGTGACTATATCCTAGATGAGGCCTGCACACACATTTGCATGCCCAAAGCAATGAGAAAGGACTTGTAAAAGGGAACCTCACCTGTCTTGTGGGATCAAATGACTGGTAACCAGAAGACCAATATTATGATAAATACTCTGCTCTTCTTGTGTCATTTAGACGTAAGCCTTGTGCTGGAGCTCCCAGATAGTAAACACAGAGAACACATTTGTCCAGTTTTGTGAAAGCACTGCTCTGTTCAGAAAACAAAATTAAAAAAACCCAAACCCTGCCAACTGCACTCAGTATAGACTAAAATATTACTAGATACAGACCAGATGGACTTGTTAGTCTGCAATATCAAACGTGAGATGTTTATTGTTACTTGTATCCTTTCTACTTTGTTTCTTTGGTTTTTGTTTTCTATAGTGCCTTAAGGAGTCTCCTTTTTTGACATAGATCATTTATCAAAATATATTTGAAGACTAGAAGAGTAGTAGTCAATTCTGATTCAATCCAAGCAGTTTCAGTAGCTAGATAGTTATTTGGTTTGTAATATAAAAAAATAAAAATCCACAGTGGCATACCCTAATACTGCAAAAAAAAAAATTCCAGATCAACTTAAATGACTTTGGATCATATGCAAATTTGCTGGGTCCCAACTCCTAAAAATCAAATTCAGTTTTCTGTTTAATCAGAAAAGCAAGCAAATTAGTACAGGTATTACAGAAAGACACACTAGGATGATGTAACATCAATATTCCAGTATCAAATACTTACTTCAATCAATATTGCTTGGCAATAATAATAATAACATATCATAAAGTAAGGGGCTGTCAATCTGAAGTCACTCTTTGGTGTAAAAGAAGTTATCAAAGATAAAAATGTTACAAGTAAAAGACCAGCATGATTTTTTTCAAGTGTATTTACTATGCTTAATGAAGTTTGTGTCAGGAACTAGTTCTGTGATTCATGGACATTGGGTGTTTATCTTGCATGTACTTTCAGTGTCTTCATGTCAGAAAAAAATAATCATATGGCACAACTTTCGGAACATGCAACAGAAAGCATAGTTTGGGGCTACAATATTGACACCAATACAAAAAAGCACACACAGGTACATTTGCATGACACCTTTTTTTTAATTAACTACTACAGATTGATTAAATAATAGGATGGAATGAGGCACATTCTTTCCAGGACAGTCAGCTATATAGTCTCTGCTCACTGGGGATCTCCCATTTGGTGTAAGGATTTACAACTGTATTTTTCACTTCCACCTGACTGACCTCAATTGTTAGTCTACACTCGGTCTGGTAGAACAACTTTTTCATAATAACTCCTTTCAGTAAAAGCTTTTAAAGAACCAGCATCAGTGCTATTTAGATCAGAATATTTCCAGATCTCATGTTGCCACAGGATGCAAGAACTCTTCATATATGTGGAAACATAGTCTCAAAGCTCCTCCAAGATCAGCAGGATTTGGGCTGAACAGTGAAGAAAAGACTATCTCTGAAGCTCACTGTAGTTTCATGTTCTCAAGTTTCTTAATCAATGTTACTACTTTTAAACTTTTTTTTTTTGTTCCAAATCACTAAGCATAACGTAGTGTGAATAAAGATACTTCAAAACAGATCCTTCCTTTGGCATTCAGTAGACTCAGCAAAATACTAGACAACCTTTCTGTTAATCCTTTAGAACAGAATGGTGTGATTAGGAGAGCTGGTGAGCCCTACAGCAGAGGTGCAGGCTATGCTTGAGGATTTCCTGTTTTTCAAATCCAAGTCTCATTATTACACAACAGTAGCATACTGAATGCTTGCTAGCATATTTATAAAACTTAGTGAACTTGACAGGTTTGTCTACCAGTCCTCCTCAGAGGCTATAAGTTCATTTCCACAAGATAGGAGATTTCAGCAACAGCTTTTAACTGGCAATTTCACCCACCCAACATCAGGAACATCAATTGTAAAAGGAAGATATTAATCTGCTCAACTGACCAGTGTAAGAGACATTGTAGCTCAAAAACAAGGCAACCAGATGTTTACATCATAACACTTACAAGTATCTGATGCAGAGCCAGAGAACTAGCTGAGATTCACTGTAAAACTAAGCAGAAGCAACACTAAGCACAACAGCAAGCCTCATGCAGAGAGAGCTAGGATATACCCTGTTTCATTAATGCTGCACTTGACGGACAGAGGACCTATGACTGAATTTTACCCGTAAAAAGGAAAACTCCAATTTGAAAGTGAGCCTGACTGAGTTAACTTAGTCTTGGTAGGTCACCCAACCTAGAGAAGACCCTCCAAACTCAGACTGAGCTGTTCTGAATACTGGTCTTGCCAATTGCTTTTAAAAAAACAGAAGATGCTGAAAGTCTGCAGTGCATCAGCTTCATATGAAGAATGGTTAAGAGGAAGAATCCTCAGCTAGTAAGGACAGTTCTTCCAATATTTTCTTTTATTCAATGTGCTGGGCAGAGTTATTATTGAGCAGAGTACCTCAAAATGAACTACAAATATGCTGCTAAAGGCAGTAGCTGCTACTCATCTTTACGAGTCATGAAAAGAGCAGCGTTAAGCAGCACTCGGTAACAGAAGAGACAGAAGTCAAAACTCGAAGGACAGCACAGGTTGAATGCAAGACAGACCAGACCAGAGAGAGGCAGAGACAGATGAGTCTCTGGAGGTGAAGTATGCAGCATCAATATGTCAATAAATGCTATTTTACAGTGTATCAGTGGATGAAATCCATAAAACTGCACCAGATCAGATATCAAAGAACAGTATTATTAAACTAGAAACATACAGAACTGAATTTGTAAAAAGATAACATTGGCAACCTGAGGGTCAGGAGAAAGAATCAAACCATGATTGTCTTAAATTCAACATACTAAATTACTATGACACAAAGGTTTAATCCAAATGTTCAGGAAATAGGGAACATACAAATTAATATTGCTGTTTCAAGTACTAATATCATCCATCTATAAAAAAATTACTAGCTCTAAAGTTTAGCTACAACATTTTATTACTTTTAAGTAGGAAGAACAATGAAAATAGCACAAGAATTCCTGAACCTATAAAAACCCCAGCTAATTAACTGCAGAACTGTAAGGACAGAGCTACCCACAGTCTACTGATGGACAAGCTTAGCTTTAGGCATGAATTGCAACTCGCAAATCCTCTTAGATAAATACCTCTACAAGCTAGGGAGCTCTGTGAACACCAAATACAGAGTTGTGATAAAACACCACATAAAAGTTAAGACTAATTTCTGACATGTATCAAGGTACATATGTCAGCTTTAAAATACAGCTTAGCCTAATTTTTCTCGCATCATCTCATTTTCCCCGTCATGACACACTACGAGTCTCAAGAGAGTTTCTTCATTTATGTGAGAACACACACTCTGACAAAAAGCCAAGACAGCTCTTTGTAAGGGCAGGAAGATAGCAACAGTCCTGCACTGGACACGTAGTTACTTATCAGAACACTATGAATTCCAAATTTCCTAGTTTTACAAAATGTAAAATCATTTGTTACTTACGGTTTATACCGAAAAATACCTAGAACTGACTCAAGATTAGAAATTCAGCAAGTCCTGAAAAAAACATCTCAAATGCAATTATATACAGCTGTACAAATGTTATGGACACAGAGAAATTACCTTTAGTTAAAAAAACCAAATGCCTTCAGTAATATAAATACAGATCTGTACTACTGTGTACTCTCCCACTTCTACTGACAAAGAAACCACTAGAGAAATCTCCTGTATGTGTGTTATAACAGAAGTGCCCACGGAGAGTAAGTTATAAAGCAAAATAAATGCTTCAACAGCTCATCTACGGAACAAAAAAAAATATATAAGTACATACACTTGATTGTTGCCATAGAGATTACACAAAGGCTTTTAAATCTCTTCTAGTACCATGTTTGCTCAGTGATCTGTCACAAAGTATAGATTCTTTCCTTCATACTGTGCCTTCTACACCTTGCCTGTAAATTCAGTAAGTCGTCACACGTAAAACTCACTGCCGCAGGCAACAAGGAATTTCTCTCAAGCAGTGTTCAATTAGAGAACAAACATTAAGAACAACAGGTTATTTAAAAAAAAAAAACCAAAACAACCTGTAAGGCTTTGGATTTTGCT
>NW_009953205.1:4824806-4831786 GCF_000747805.2 Chaetura pelagica | reverse complement strand
TTATTTACTAGAAAGTTAGATCACTATGTCCAGAGATGCTGGGAAACTCTGACAATAGAAATCCCAGTCAGATTTCTTGGACTGCATCATTTGCAAAGTTGGGACCAAAAAGCCTCCTGTAATTTACACAGCTAAATATCTACTAAGCCTAGTAAACTTCCAACTGTTCATTAGCTTTTCCCAATTAAACTTTTAATCATCTGTTGATCTCTATATTATTCCACCTTCCTGAAAAGCATCAAACAGGGAACTTTGCCTGGTTTTGCAGAAGGCACAGAGCAGCTTCCAGAAGAATTGGCTGTTTTCTCTTCCTAATCTTTGCATTGGAGAGTAAGAACACACAACTGAAGTTCAGCCTCTCTCAGGTGATGCCGAGTATATCCATCCTGGCTTATTTTTCACTGTTCTAAAAGGAATGAACTTAGGGTAGATCAGCATCTTCCCCACTGCAGATAGATTAGGTTGGGTATTCTGTCCCTGTATCAGTATATTTTGTGGTATAAAATATCAAAGTTCAGTAGACAAAAAAAAAACCAATTCATGCTGAAACATGCACTATATCATACCAAGAGAGAAGGAACAGAGCAGGTTTTTCTGCTAGAAGATAGCTTTTAAGTCAGCTACCACAGATGACAATACCTCATCTAACAAAAACATATGTATCTCCAAAGAAGTGAAATAACACTTAGCTTAATTAAGATGGAACACCAGATTACATCCTGAAAAGAAGAGAAAAAGAGAGGGGGGAGGGGAGAGAAGACCTTTGGGAAGAAATAATTTTCTTCAAAAACATTTGTTGAAAAAAGCAATGAGGAACTCAGAAAGAGATTGGACCCAGTGGCTGTGTATTTCACCAGGTCTCAGGTAGAGACCCCACTGTAACAGATGCAACTATATTACTGGCAAGCAGTAAAATGACACTTATGTCTAAACCATGAGAGATTCTGTAACAACTATTAGTAATTATTATTTTAATAATTAATAATTAATGAATATGATTTATTTAAAATGAAATTATTTAATTAAATAAATACCTTAGTAATTAATCCTTGCACATAAAGAATTGCTTTCAGTAATAATTGTTATCCTGAGATACTGTTTTTGCCAGATCAACTCTCAGACAGCTATTTCACCTACTTTTCACCTATCTTCCTAGCCTGGAAACAAATGACTAGTTTTAATACTAAAATATCTCTTTAAAAAATGAAACAAAACCAACCAAAAAAAACCCCAAACAAACCCCAAACTACCAACCAAAGGCAGAATTCCCCCCCCCTTTTTTTCTTACATTATTTATTATCAATGTCAGAGTATGTCCCTTACAAATCTTCATCCCACTGCACTACAGATTACAAAATATATGTATTAACTAAAGATGAAGCATGTATATGACCCATGTAATCTAACAATGACGCATGTGACCTACTCAGCACGTGCCTTACTGCTCTTCTCCCTACAGTATAAGTGTACCTTGATAACATTTATGTTACTCCTACACATGAACATACAATGAATGGAAGAACATCATTATTCATCATATTTGTTTTTTAAATCTGTGACATGGAATATACAAGCATAAAGGAAAATGCAGTTTGCAGACTGATTATGTCAAATTAAAATATTTATATAATTTTACAGACTATATAAAATCAAATGTTAATATGGACGTGTTCTTTAAATTCATATACGCAGCCAGTGGCAGATATTTAGTGATACAAGATTTCTGTATTCCATGAATTGCTGTGAAATGTTTTACATCAAAGAACAACATCTAATTTTACTCTGAAGATGAATGATTTGTCATGGAGAAACTTCCATTTGATTTAACCATTACTGAAAAACAAGGTAATAAATCTTCATTTTTGCATCAAATGAGGAAGCAGCACCTTTCTTAACTTGGTCATTCAGTCATAATAATGATAAATAGACATTCCAAGACAGGTGAATTTTAACAAGCATCAAATACACTTAGATTAATTAGATTCTGTTTTCTAGTTTTTGTTCTCTCTTCCTCTATGAATGAGAGACTAGAGTTGAAAGTAACATTGAATCTACAGGTATTCACTGTTGAACAAAAAAACTGTGTTCTCACAAGTCCATGGGACTTTCCAGAAGTAGGAGAACACAACTGAGTAGTTCGGAATAGTTATTGCACCTATCTTAAAGTTTGTACATCTCTGCCAGGTAATCTCCATGCAAGGAAATAAAAACATACAGAGAGCACAAATGCATCTAATGTCTGAGCAGTCTAATGAGAATTAGTCCTTGGTCTCAGACTTAAAAGTACAAAACATTTAGTTCTTGTAGTTCTGATAATTTGAATTTTTCTTATAGGAGAAGTGGGCCTGCTGAGAGAAACTTGCATTTCAACTTACCTGCAGGGTCTGTCTCCACATGTGAAATGAAACATAAGTAGACCAGAAAAATACCCAGGACCATCAAAGAATGTACAAGTGTAGCTGCTAAAAAAGTGTAGGCACTTTCAAAATACAGTTGTCCTACCTTCCAACAAAGGATTTCCAATACTGGTTCTCCCAATCAGCTATTGCAGCAGATTGCTGCAGACCTCTGCAACTTGCCTTCCAGTCTTTCCATTTTTTACCGAAATGCACTGGGCTTTTCCTATTCTTCATCCAGGTAATTTCCACCCTGAACATGCTCAGAAAATTTTGGAATCTATGACATACTGCATTCCAGCCACCTCCCTAACAGGCAGACACCACAGACATATTTCATACAGGCAGATAAACATTATTTTTTTTCCTTTCAATATTGCAGAGTCTTCTTGGTAGTTTTTGCATTGTGAAATTATTGTGGGATGGGAAAGAACAGAGATGGTAGGCAAAAAGAAAGCTATGGTTGAACTATATTAACATTAAATCAAATGTATTTCAAATAAGGAATGTAAAGGACAGCAGCTCAATAAATCACCAACAAACCTGAGTGAGCAAGCATGTCCTTGCATATTTGGGCACCCAGAGTTTTCTTCCAGGAGCTGGGGAATGGCAGTCAGCAGGTAGAACAGGTAGGACAAGAAAGCCTGAATGAACTACTGTTGAGTTTTATTTTAAAAGTAGTAAGTAACCTTTGTGATCTCCCAAATGTAGGACAAGAAAGCCTGAATGAACTACTGTTGTGGAGTTTTATTTTAAAAGTAGTAAGTAACCATTGTGATCTCCCAAATAAGATGTTCAAAATAGTTCATTGGGAAGGAAAAAAAGCAAAACCAAAATAAACAAAACCAGCCCTACTGAGCTATATTTAAAATGCTACATCAGCATAGCCTGGACAAATGTGGAAGTGTCCCAGCATCAATACAGGAATTGCATTATTCAAGTTTTTTGAGCTTTACTGAAGAAAACTGGATCTAAAATTTCTATCTACCAGGCAATCTGTCAGTACAGGAAAAGCAGAGTTAAACTACTGGCTTTGCTGACAATGTGTGCCATGTATTAGTAGCAAGGAAGACAAAAAACAATATCATGCCCACAAATGTTCTGACTTGAAATCACCAGTCACAGAAAATACTACCTTGGAATACTAATTATTCAACAGAAGAACAGAGATTGTCCTATTAACTACAGTCCTATATACTGAACAAATGTGAACAGAGCTAATTCAGGACTATGCCAAAGGAGCAGACAAGCAAAATCCCTCAGGCATGATTGAAGATTAACATGGTCAGCAGAGTCAGAAAGTGTCCTGAACAGAAGTGAGATGGAAGAGTAGGAGAAATAGATAAGTTATTAAAGAGCACTGATGAAGAACACATTGTCCTGGACCATAAGGAAAAACCTTGTAAAGCTTCACTTGTAATGAGAATGTGTTTAATCACTTATATAGATATATAATCACCAACTCTTTCAAAACATGGGCTAGAGAAAAACATGCTGGAAGCAGGCCAGATGATGAAGTTCCTGGAAAGCACTAAATAGCTTTTATTGCACACACAATATAAATATTAAATAAAGAAAGAAGAGAAGAAGTCAGACACTATTTACAGAAATTCATTTAATATGTGGATTTAAAAGATTTTATTAAAACTTCTTCATTTTAATGTGAATTTAAAAAAAATTAGTATACTTAGTGTACATACATAAAGTTTGATTGCTGTAGGTACCTTACAATACTAGCTCTAGGAAATTCCACAATCTACAGTCACACTCCCGTAGTACATTTTTCCATTTTTCCACATACACTATATGATATGCTTTCTTAACCCACTTTCTTTAACGCAAACACTTAATCTAAAAACATTGTAGATGAAAATAACTTATTACAAATATGGACAGTCATATTTAGTTTTTTCTTCAAATTAAGCTTCTGACCTGGCATACAAATGTTTGTAAATCATTCTCTGATATATATATATGCACAAATATACATATATTTACATACATGAAACAAATACAGAATGTCTTTGACAACAAATGGTAGAGTGAAGCATGAGAGGAGACCTCAGAGGGCACAAGCAAATTCCTGCAAAAAGTTAAGATCCTTTTATTTTGTCCATAAAGATCTGAATGCTAGTCTAACAGCACTGCATCAGAAAAGTCTTCCCATTAAATGCTGGTATCTCTCGGAGCAGTAGATGTCCTTGGTCCTGAAGCAGGTCTGAGTCAAACGTGCTGCAAACGTGCAGCAGAGTGGGGCCCATGAGGCAGCCATTCCTACTGGGAAGGCAGAGCCCCAGCTCCCACAGTCCGACTGAGGCCAGTTTCTAGTGTAGCCAGTGGAGGTGAACACACACAGGTGAAGAGTTTTCTGGAGAGCAGCACAGACTCTCACCAAAATAAACATTCCTGGTGCTTCTCTAGGAACTAGAGCTACACTCCAAGCATAGGTCTAGGTCTACAAAGCTCCCTGTCAAACATCCATTTTAAAAATAAATGAGGTAAAAATTTAATCATCACCAAGTCTCAGATATGCCATTTTCAGGATTTCTTAATCTGGTCTGTTATTAGCATCTCTGTAACACACTGATTTTTTTTAATCTTTGGAATCTCGGAACCATTTTAATAAAGCAATGCTTCTTCCATTCCAACTAACATCTCAGACCTCAAAGCAATATATTTGATGTCATTCAGGAAAAAAAAATAAATCCACCAGATACGACGCTCCTGATGCTAACATGAGACCAGAAAATAATTCTGTAACTTGACAAAGCCAAATGAAAACCAAAGCATCCCCCTCCAAGGCAGCTAGCAAAAAGGCAAAAGTCCTCTGCAACTGACCTTAACAAGGTTACAGTGCTCATGTATTAAAATGGACAAATGTCTCTGAATGCTTTCATGGCTCAGAGTTACATCTGCACAAGTCATGAAAATGAGAGTTATTCCCACAATTGTTTAACATGGTTCAATGACTTCCTCACACAGAGGTAATCTTTTCCTCTCCTCCAGCTAGTGCTCTATCAACTGTACACACACGTATATATAGGCAATGATAGGCAATTATGTAGACTTTATGGTGAAGGCAATTAAATGAGAATTGTGACTTCATTTCAGCAAAGTAATATTGCTCTGCTGATTAGAGTACAAAAGGATGAGAAATTTATTCTGAAAGCAATGCTGAAAAATTAAGAACATACTGTTGTCATTTTAGTATTTGACACTGCTGTTGGTCTTAACCAAGGACACATAAGTTTATTTTATCTATGTTAATTATCATGAAGCTAAAAAATTAAACCAAAATCCTGCCCTTACACAAGATAGCCTATATTACAAATAGGACCTTAGGCCAGCCTAGAGATTTTATGGCATTTTTCTAACCCAAATTATCTATAACAAACTAGTTTGAGAAAGTTTCAGGAACAATGGTCTTGGACTGTCCCTTAATGAGGAGAAATTATGAGAAATTTCACTAATTATGAAATTTTACGGTATATATTTAATGCAGAGTTCACCTACATAATAAATACTAGAGCTTTTCTCCTCTAATTCCCTTCCATCCATAAATAAAACTCACCTAAACTTAATTATATTTTAAACCCCAATAGCAGCTTGACTGGACTTTCAATAAAACTATAGGATATTTGCAAGTCAACAAATTAAGTGAAAAAGAGGAGCAAGAATAAACATTTCTACCCTGATGCTTCCCAAAAGCTGTCAGTTTAGGAGCTCAAGATTGGATTTAGGCTGTCTGCTCAGTCCTTGTCTGTGTTAACCTACATGGAACTCTGTCATGTCATAAAAACAGAAAAATGACCTGAAAATTTTCAAAAAATATTTACCCCATAACCCACAGCAGCTGGAGTCCAAGAGTCAGGACTCTCTGAACATCACACCCTCAGCTACCACAGGCAAAACTCTTAGAAACAGCATTCTCCACAGATGAATGCAGAAGTATTTTCCCCATAAAGCTCCCCAATGCAAACTTCTTTTATGAAGAGGTGTTTAAAAAGATACTAGGGAGTTACACGTTGTGTAGAATTAGAAGATACTATTTCTGCTGAAGACATTAACAAGTAGGTTTTACCTCTACAGTTTTTTTTCTAAAAAATTCAAGGCACACATCACTCCTCCTCCCCAAGTAACAATATCCTCTATTTCACCTTTGCATGTTTCATTTACACTGACACAGACTTAAAAGAATCTGAAAGTGACAAAAAAACCTACAGCTTCCAACATCCTATAAAAACACAAGCTTTTGAGATACCTCAATATAATACAACTAAGAAAATGCAACAGAAAAACATACAAAATCTCATGTTCTTGTCATTTAATGTAGCATTAAAATTGTATATTTATTCACATACAAGAGCTGGGGAGATGGAAACTGGTATTTGCTAATCCAAATGAGGCCACTCTGAACAAGACAGAACAGAAATTTTTTATTTCCACCAATGGAAGCTCTATCAATACATGATATAGTGATATATTATTGGGATGCTCAGAACAATCCCCAAACATCAACTAATAAAAGTATATGTATTCATGAGGCTTCCATTAGTAATGTTTCATTGTAGTTTATATGAAACA
>NW_009953205.1:4815607-4824753 GCF_000747805.2 Chaetura pelagica | reverse complement strand
AGTAGTAAGAGATGAAAAAAAGCAGTTTCCAGAGCCCAAATTTGCAAATACAAAAAAAATTTTTAAACCCCAAGAAACAAAAACACACTTCCCTCTGCAGCTTCACTTGTACACTCAATTGAGAGTGGTTATAAACTAGATAAATCCAAAGAGAAAAACCCCAAAACATAACAATCCACCCAAATTGTACATGTTCTTTTCAAAGATCTGCATAGATGTGCCTTGGTTTATGTTGCTGTTAGAGCTGGTAGCATTGATAGCTCTTTATATTCAGGTTTTCTTTGGTGTCTCATCCCCCCAGCACACACAAACATACTCCCCAGCCCTGGGAGCAGTCAGCTCATTTAGTCAATGCAGTGATATATGGATAGATTGCTAGAACTCTGAATCTGCCACCTACAAACTCAAAAAAGTTATTACTTTGATCACAATACGTGCTTTTGCATGAATGAATTTTTGATTGTAGTGACAACTGGATTCACAAAGCAGAGCAATGGATTAGTCACCACAATTAATGGCTTTGATTCCCAGTGGTGAATCAATGTCTATCAACTCTGACTTTCTTGTCAAAAGCAGCGAGGCAACAACATCATCTATAGCACTTAATTAACAGATTTGTAAAATCCTGGAAGCAAAAACTGACAGAAACATCTGATTTTACCACAGAGCAACATATAAATTACCCTCTGCTCTTCTGCTCCATCATGAAAGGATTTGGCTAGATGTGTAGAATAATTCAGTATTGCTGAGTGCAGAAATAAGCTCTGTGTAACCATTATATTAAATCACATTTACAAGCTCTAAAATAAATATATCAGCTTCCTCTTTCATTTGGACTGATGTCTACTAAATAATTTTAGTCCAGTAAACGTAGGATACACACAGCCTAAAAAAAAGGCTTAAATGAAAGAAAACAGGGTCTGGAGAAAGTACTGTACACGGAACCATACAGATGGCCATTTGTTTTAAAGAGCTACTCAAGTGAAAAGTATCAGAAAACAAGAAGAAACAAGGCAGAAATACACAAATCATATTATTTCCACATTAAGAATAGAAAAGCAGAAATATCACAGAGGCTGAAGGAAGCTTTAGGGAAAAAATATTAAGTGCTAGATATGGAGTCATATAATGTAATTGAGCACCTTGTTCATTGGTAATAGTACTTGGAGTGAGTTGTCTTACTACAGCATACTGCTGCATCACAACTCGTTTGTGTACAGGAATAGAATGGTCCATGAACCAGAAAATTATGAGGGACTATTTTCTCTTTGGCAGCTGCTTAAGCTAACTGTAAAAACATCCAAAGACCACACATCAATTTTGGGGAAAGCAAGAGGAACAGAGCTCAACACTGAAGAGTGAGCATACTGAAGGGCACATCTCAGAATTCTGGAGTTTCCCCAAATGGGAAAGTGCAGCAAACTCTGCACAGTTTCAAGTGGTGCAGATCTCAGTCTAAACACACTTAAAATATACTTGACCCAATTTCTTATAACACCAACACCACAGAAAATTGTCTCAGCTCTCACAGGCTTTTCACATAAGCATCTCCTTGACTGATGAAAGTGGCCAGTACAACCTACTCCTTAAGCAAAACTAATGTATATAACTAATGTATTCTTGGGTTTTTTCTCTTAACTTGAAGACCAGCAGGGTATGGAACTGCTCTACAGTCAGGATAAGGCACATAAAAGGAAGAACTATGGGAGCAGGGTCATGTTATATATATTTATTTATTTATTTATTTTTAACCAGTGCACAATTCCTAATAGGTTGCAACAAAAAATAAAAGTATTCTTTACCCAAATAAGCCAGAAGTAACACTTATAAGAAAGGACTGCTGAACTAAAACTCCAAAGCTAAATAGGAGGAAATATCAGGCCTCTCTGGTTCTAAGGTAAGACAAGACTACTGAGGTTTTTTTTGTTTTGAAAAGAACTAAATCCATGAACTTCAGTTTTAAGGAGTTCATATCTGTAGTGTCTAAGAAGTCCTCAAAATGAGTTCAGTGACAAACTTGGAGGACTAATTCTGCAAACAAGGAAAACAAATTTGTCTTTTCTTTGGAATTTTTACCCCTTATTCTTTCCTGATTAGCAGCAGTAGTGCACCAGCTTTGCCTTTCCATCTTTCTACTTCAGACTTTATAAACTCTTGGATTGTTCATACAACCTACCTTTTTTCCTATTTTAATAACAACAGTGAAGAGATGTGCCCTAGGTAGTCAACACTTTCAGATTCAAAGTTTACAAGCAGAGAAATGCTTCAGCTGGCAAAAGCAAGCATCATCTATAATGAGACACATACTTCTGCAACCTTTTACAATGGAGAAGATGCAAGTCCATGAGATCACAGCAAATCCTGCCTAACCAGACCTTGCAGCCATCACAGAACACAGCCAGCCACATCAGATTGCAGGCTCACTGAAATGAGGCACACAATGTTTTCATGGTGTGCTCTCACTCCAGAGCAACTCTTTGCTCTCTTTCTTCCCTCTCCTATTTTTTTTGTTTTCACCATGATTCATGCCCTGAGTCTGCAAACTTGACATGGCTCCTGTGAAGTCAGGCTCAGGATTGGAACCTTTGTTACAAGCACTTCAAAATAAACTGGGAACTTACAGGGGAAATGTCTTTAGATTTATGTATATTAAATAATTTTTTTTAAAACACCAAAGGATTTGCCTCCATTTACTTCTGCTTAGTGCATTAATTATGATTAATAATGAACCTAAAATTTGAGCATATATCCAAAGCTAAGCATGCACTTAAGTATACCACCAAGTCCTAAGATTTGTACTTGTTTTAGAACTCATCCATCAGTCTCAGTCAGTATACGTTGTGCTAAGTCTATACATCTGCAGAACAAGTACGTGCTTCCACAGTTCCCTTTACATTAAATGACAAATATTTTAAAAATACTTAAGAAAGAACAAGAAAATAATAAGAAACTTCAAGTCTCCTAAAAAAAACAACCCTCACTTTTTAAAAAAAATACTTTTCCTATTACTTGGCAATCAGTAGTAACTGCTCCAATAACTTATTTCTCAGTCTCTGTAGCAAGCATTTTCTAATTCATGAGCAACACATTACCATCACAACTAAAACCGTAATTTATCCACAGGTGAAACACATTAAAAAGAAACTGCCCACAGAACTTCCACACTCATGGAGTTTAAATAATGTAAAAACATACTTTAAGATAAACCTAACCAAATACTTTAAAATAGCAAGACCACCTGTATTAAAGCAATTATTAGACCATTACATTTGAAAAATCACCACAGACTTCTAAACACCATCTGAAAGTTTTGACTTTCAGGAACAGTTTTGCCTATAAACATGTGCTCAGAAAGGAAGAGAACTGTGCAAATGGCATAAATTCATTAATGATATAGCAGACACAATATTTCACTGATGCAAATAAATGCATCAGTATGAATGCTTTAATGGTATGCAAAGATAAACTAGCTCATGAACATGAGCATATTTCCATATCAAAATCAGAAACCATTTTTCCTTCAGCACTGATGTTAAATTAAGGCAAGTCAAGGTCAGACTAGTTAATATAAATGGCCCCTTTTGGCATCAAGAAATAGAAAATAATAAAACTCCGTTAGCTGTTTGTATTTAATACTGCATCAAGAGTTGTTTTGTCTACTCTGCCTCCCTGCCCTTAAAGAGAGAAATATAATAAGCTGAATAGAAGGAATAAGCTGAAAAGGCAAAAACATGTCTGTGCTTCTACATATGGAAACATATTCAGGCTGGACTTAAAAAAAAAGCAAAACACCTGCTTTGTGGCACATCATAATTTCCTGCAATATCTACCACACTTCTCTTTGTGAGATCTTATTATAGCCTTTGGAAGAGGGAACTATTTCAATTCTGTATCATAGCAATCAAAAACAATAAAAATGAGAGGTTACAGTCTACAGCAATGAACACAAATAGCCTGAAGAAAATATCGGTGAAACACCTGCTCCATCCCGTGCCATGGAGAAAAAAAAAAAAAAAAAAAATCAAGAATACCCAAGGCAACCCTTGACAAATGTTTTCTTAGTACACTTGTAAGAAAAACTCTCTAAGGACATCCTTCTACATGGTGCCTGTTTCTACTGCTCCACTATTTTTACAGTGGAAAAGTGAGGTTTTTAAATACATGCATTATATCTTCCTTCCTACAATTAAACCTTATCACTCCTGGTTCTTCCCTCAGAAAATACAGAGAAAAAGAAAACACAATTTTCTTTATAGCATCTTTTACAGACTAGATATTTGTTACTGTGGTCTCCTTAGCCTTCTTTTTTTTTTTTTTTTCCAGAGAAAAATAATCTAACTTCCTCAAGCTTCCCTCAGAGGTTAAATTTGCTGAATTTAATCTTTCTGCTTTTCTCCGTTCATATTTCTCTCATTTTTGTAAGTCTGTCTGAATGACTGAAGCTCAGGATTGCACCCATGTTCTGGCTTAAGGCTCAAAAGTCCCAGGAAAGAGAAAGCAATGTCCTCACTCAGATACAAAAGGCTAGTTAAGACATCCCAACTTTCCTTTTTGGTAAGCAGCACTGCATTTTTGCCACATAATCCATATATTCAGTTTACAATATGCTACAACTTCCAGTTCTGTTTTTGCTGACCAGCTGTCAGGCCAAATATTCTTTTTTATCTGACAGTTTTCCTTCTTGCATTTACCTATTTGATGCTTGAGTCCAGTTCTCCACTTCAAGATAATTTTGAATTCTGATTTCATTCCTCAAAAGTACTTGTGAAAGAGCCTCCCACCCACAGGTCATTATGACCTCCCATATTTTTAAGTGTATTCTTGACTCCATCAGCAAAGTCAGTGATGCAGCAATCGTAACAGCACAGCAAAGCCCAGAAGAAAAAGCAGAAAAAAGCCCTAGAGATTCTCAGCATCATAGGAGCAATAACAAAAAGTTTAGCATACCCATATCCTTCAGTCTGACTCCAGAGAACCATCTAGCTCCTCTGCTTTACCAAAAGAGCTCATTCACCACAGTTGCTTTTTCTTGATTAGAATATTGGGAACTGCCTCACAGCTGGTGCGAGTTACAAAAGCCTCCTCAGCTGTAATGGATGCCACCTGGAAGTCTGCCTTGTGCCTGCTCTCCCTAACAGTTAGAAAATTTGTCTACACCCCACATCCAAAATATATGAAAATTAAATTTAATATCAGATAAAACCTGTTGTTTCTACAAGACTGGTGACTTGTTGGTGCTTTTCTCACTAAATTTGTAGCCACCTAGTATAACTGTTTCTATAAAACAAAGCAACCTTTACTTAAATATGCTGATTCCAATGGGAATTGCATGTGTAAGAACAAAGGTTGTCCTACTGGGTATACCAAGGAGCCTTGCCAGCAGAGCATGAAGTTTAAAAAACTATGTGTATCACAAAGCTGAACAGTTCATAGGCTGGTCATTCTCTCATGGTTCACACCAGAATGTCATCATCTGGCTTACAGTGGAAATAGGCATCGAATTTATCCTCACCAGAGGTTACTCTGGTTTCCAGCTTTTCTAGGAGCCTCATGTTCATTCCTGCATCTTTCTGTAAAAGCTGCCCAGAAGGATACCATTGCTTTCTGAAAGCCTGACTAAAATTCTACATTTTCTTTTGCATATACTGGCCAAGAATCTTCTGACTTATCCAACTTTTACTGCTAGGAAGGTCAAACCTATGCTGATTTATGTGAAGAGTTGCATGCCCACTGTCACCTCCCAAACTATCCATGCCACCTCACAAGAGATAGCTAAACAATTATTTTTTATTATAAAGCACTCTGTAGACAGGGAACAAGGCAAGCACACATATATGGACATTGTGTAAATACAAATTAGCTTCACCTTGAATGTTATAACTGCTGATTGGTTTAAGCCAAACAGCTGATGGGCTTAAGATGCTTTCACAGGTGGCACCAAAGCTTCCTGAAACTAGTATATTTCCACACTGTTCTTTACTTTTAAAAATCTACAAGCACCAAAATCAGAAGTAAACATAAGTGTGAAACATATGTTTGTGAGTTCTGGGCAGGGACAGGCACAAAAAAGGTGAAGATGAATAAAATACTTAGGTCCATCATATCTTTAAAGTGCATTCAGCCAAAGGATGCCTTGGGAGAGGGCTATAAAGACAGAGCAGGTGCTGCAAGACTCTAAGCCTCTGTTGCTTCTTCTCTAGTTGCACGAACAAGTATTGGTGCAACTAGTCATTGGATACATAGGTAGAAGAAAGAAAAGGTTTAAAGGTGAGGGTGCAAAAGAATCTCAGCTAATACACAGAAGAATAGCCTAATAATCCATTACACCTGTGCAGTGGGTGCAAGTGATGTCCACTGCTCAGCGGTGAGGGGATTCAGCACAGGTCTAATCCGTTAGCCCAGACATAGATTATGGCTAACCAGGCATATGGCAACTACAAGGCCAGTCCATTCCCACATGCTTTTTAACTTCACAGATATGCTTACAGTAGGAATGATATAAAACAAAATTTAAAAGGTACCTTCACTCAGGTAAAGAACTCTTGTAATAAAAAAGTAGGAACCTCCATATTATTGAGATTGCTTCCAAAACTGTCAAAACACATGCTTTTGACCTGTAATGTTTGCTGAGAAACACTTCACAGAACAGTACCGGTTCACTGTAAACAGGCTTTTTATTGCAGCTATACTGCAGAACAACTGAAGAGAATACAGAAACAACCAGGGACTCTTAAGGGCATTGCTATTGTTATGTAAAAGAACTGTAAATGGATTTCCTTGCTGCAATACACTTCTAGTAGCAGAGGTGTGTACTATGCTAGAAAACTATTTGTCTCTGATTGCAAGAGCTCTGCATTATTTTTATTCTCAGTGACCTTTTGGATCCAGCCTTAAAGAAAGCACTTTCTAGAAACAGAGTATATCAGTCTGGAAAAGTCTTAGTGTGTTACCCATATTATCAATCTCATAAAGGACAATGAGAAATTTGTGACCGGAAAGACTCTCAAAATTAATTCATCAGATGTGTAATCAGATTCATCTCTACAGACATACACATACTCATACACAGCACACATACATTTAAAATTAATCTTACTATTTCTACATTTCAGCTTCATTTCTCAACACTGATATATTTGATCTTATGACTACGCCTAAATCCAAAAAATGTTCTTCTGCACACGAATTTATGTGATGTGGCAAGAAAAAAAACCTACTGTCAAAATCTTCACCATCAGTTCCAGTGACACACATAGAATTGGTCTCCTTTTGCAGAACTGATTTAGTCTGCTAATTATCATTATATTATAAGCCCTTAATAGGCCTTCACAATGCACATGGTGTATCTTTAGCCAAAGCCAATGTGCCAGTTTTTATGAATGAAAAATGTCTAAAACCTGATCCTTTTACTGTAAATGCACTTCCATACACAAATAAAACAGAAGCTCATCTTATATCTGTATAACCACAGTCTTGAGGTTCCCAGTGAGCTTCTAGGTGTCACGTATTATAACACTACTTTAATACATTATAAGAAATAAATACCACTTTAAGTTACAGCCAATTTACCCTGTGTACTACTCATCCTGCTACACATGGCAGGTCAGCTGGATGTGAAGTCAGTATTTTATGGAAGACGTTTGAAGAACTGCTTGTGTCAGACACAGTGCTCAGTGTTTCAAGATTTCATTTTTGCTTTTATGACAGATAAGGGTTAGCACACTTAAACTGTCCTTCATGAAGTGGAGTGTAATAATGATACTGTGCACTTTCTCAGGCTTTTCTATTCATTAGAGTTTGGTCTAAAGTAAACGCTTCCAGCAGCAGACATCCTCCAGCAGCATACTGAAGTGACAACCTCTGCATAAGAACTTCAGCCTAAACATAACTTCCTCTACAGTGCCTGGCACATGCCAGATTCTGTCCTGGTTAATTATGTTTTGATTGCTAAATGCTCTCTCCACTGCTCCCTCACCAGACACCACTGTGCTCCCCATCTCAGAGTGCTGTGTCATGTCACTGGATTTCTAGCCAGCTCCTCCATTTCATTCCAGAATTAGCAACATGAAAAAGTTACTTACACATTGGGTTACAGTAGAAGTAGGAAGTACAGAAATGTAAAATAGTATTGTTCTGTAGGCTTACAGGTTTGGAAGTGTAGTGAAAAAATACAGCCACATTTGAGTGGTATATCATAGAATAAGCAAACCAAGGTTAAACACAGGACAACAGATACTGAATCTGCATAATCTGCATGTATCTGTATCTAAGCACAGGATTTGCCAAGTTTCTTTTGCTCACTGCAGAGAAGACTCACATAGTCCCTTAAGTAAATTTGCTGCAATATAATTTGGTTATAGTAAAAGGATTAAGCTGGGCACCCCCTTGCTGATAATTAAATCCAATTTATCACAGCAGACTCATATCTATAAAAGAGTTTCCCAAATCAAATGGGTGCACATAAGCAAAATTCCCAGCTTGTGAAGAAAGAATACATTTGTCTAGGCATTGCAAAGTTCTCAGATCAATCTGATTACCAAGGCAAGTCAATCCAATTATAATTGACATAAATATTTCAATTGCATTGAATTCAGCCTCAAAGTAAATGCTATTTTTTTCTCTTCATGGGAAAAAACCTCCCAGTCGAAAATCAAAGAAAATCACTTCCATACAGATCACTATAGTAGGGGGGGAAAAAGCACCCAGTCAGTACAAGTAAAAGAAAAGCCTGACAACTCCCATACAGTGAGGTTTGAGTCAAACAATCTCAGTGAGTGTGACTGTAGCTGGTTAGGGAAGCCAGCAAGGGAAATGCCACTAAGGTGTAGGTGCCTCTCCATGTCAAGAGTCTGCCTTGCTCACTGGATGCTGAAAGAGTTCAGCATTGATGGAGTGAAGAGAAATGCAACTCGTTACATTTTATCTCAGTGAAAAATAGTACTGCTTTCTTTTTCCTTCACTGCTTGCCAGTTTGCTATGTGATCATGCACAGAATTAAAAAGCAGAAGAAGAGCTAAATTCTCCAAGTGAACTGCAAAATTTAGCTACTTCTGTTAACTTGCCACATGTTCACAGAAAGACAAAAGCTTGTAGTGATGACAGGTGGAAATAACTACAGTGAAGAGTAAATAAACCCAGCAGCAGGA
>NW_009953205.1:4791330-4815281 GCF_000747805.2 Chaetura pelagica | reverse complement strand
AGCAGGAATACCCTCTTGACTTTGCCTCCAAAATCAGCTGCAGCCCATGGAGGGCCCCATTCCAGAGCAGGCTTGTCCTGAAGGACTGCAGCCCATGGGAAAGACCAAAGTTGGAGCAGGCAAAAATATGAAGAGGAAGGAAGAGCAGAGAGAAGATAATAGGAACTGACCAGAACCCACCATTCCCCATCCCCACTATGCCACACAGTGGAGGGGAGTAAGGAATAAAGATGTGGATTTGAACCTGCTAAAAAAAAAATATTAAAAATTGTGGTGTTGCAATTTGTCTTTGTTTCTCATTATCCAAATCTATTTTAATTGGCAATAAATTCAACTAATTTTGCTCAAACCTGTTTTGCCCATAATGGTACCTGGCAAGTGATCTCCTTCTCTCTTTACCTTGATCCATGAACTTTTCCAGCTTAATTCTCCCTGATTCTGTTGAGGGACTGCGACAGCAGCTGGGTGGGCATCTGGTAGCTGACCAAGGTCAAGTCACCACATAGTATTAGGTGTACATTACTACAGGAGTGTAAGGCCTTCCCTGTCATGAAGTTTTTCTGGTTAACTTGTGTTTCATTTAAGCTTCACAGAAGGAAACTACAAGAAATAAGCCAATAATGTTTGGTATCTTTAACTGCAAGAATGCTGATGGGGCTGTTACCTGTCATCATAACTGACATACTGAGTTCAGATGTAAGTAAAAAGCCTTCATGTCTGAGACAACATAGCACCCAATGACGCCATTGGCATTTGCTAATTTCTGGGATCCACTTCTCCAGAATAATGTTGTAAGAAGAAAAGAAAGCACCAGTTTTACCAAAACTCAACAATGAATAGTTTTTTTTAAATGCTGAAAAAAATCTGGAAAAAAATTATTAAAAGGAAACAATTTCCTTATATGATTTTGCTTCCCAGCTTAACCTTAGACATGGATGTGAGCCAAAGGAGGGTCATTAGTCTCTATACTAATTTGATACATTTTTTTTACTTTCCTGGCCAAGGCCAACTGTGCATGATAGAACTTTGCTTTGCTTTTAAAAACTAGGAGTTAATTTTCCATCTTGATAGCTCCTGAAATAAATGTTCTAAAATAAGTGATGTTGCTCCTGGCTGAGCTACTGCGTTAACATATTCGACATGTGAATTACTCTATTAATCTCAATAGGAAGTTAACTCTGGGGACTAATGATGCCTTGTTGAGAGCCAGTCTCCAAATGTTTCTAGCAAACTTGCATGAAGAAGATGTCCATTTCACTTTTCTCCCAATTATGCAAAAAATTACTTCAATTGAATATTATCCTACTAGATAGGAGAACAATCAGATAAGTAAATACAAACAACAGGGCATCAACACTGTATTTATATAACTTTTCTCTCTCTGCAATATATGTTTCTCCTTTTGAAAGGCTGAGTACCTGTGACACAGCTCAGGCTCTGAGGGATCCAGTTCATCCCCAGCACAATGGAAAGCAGTATTTTGTTGTTTTGTTTTGTTTTTCTTCCCTTCACAAATCCAGTTGACATTTAGGAGGACAGAATGACAATTTAAGCCAGTTTCTGTCTCTGCCTACTGACCTGCACTTTCCCTGAGGCCCCAGTGCAGGTAGATCGAACAGGGGGCTCTCTCTCTTGCGTGACAGAGCATGAAGTGGCAACTTTTGAGTTCCAAACACAGGTATTTTTGCAGGGCCACTCTAGGCTCCAGCTTTTATCATCAGTAGGAATGCATGCAGACTGTGTTTGCATCCCATCCTGCAGGTCCTCATCAAAAGTGTAATTTTATCTTCTTGCAGAGAGCAAGTCTAACACAATGGTGAGAGCCAGAAGCATACAGATCAGCCAAGGAAAATATTTGTGTATCTATGTTATAACTCCTGCTCTATATGAATTCCAAGATTGGATATAGGCAAAAGAAAAAGCAATGAGATATGCCTTTGATAGACAAGAAGGGAAAAAACATCTGTCAGTTACCTAATTAGCAACAGGATGTGACTTTTTCCAGAGATCTATAGCGGAAAAGCTCTTTTTATTGGTGTAAGAAATGTGTGTATGTGCATTAGAGAAAGCAGTTACACCATGAAAGACTTTGGAAAAACTAGCACTTTTCTGCTGAAAGCATCTGCAGTGTAAGTAAAGGTACCATATATTTATTTAATTGGCTGTGTAAGAAGGTAATATATAACATCTCTGAGAACATCATTTAAAAATGTAGCGTTTCCTAAGATACAGACAGGATTTAGAACTAGAACATAAGGGACAGACACTGTTCACCTCTTCTCCAGGCAGGAGGTAGCCTTGCAAGGATTAGCAAAGAGTTATCTTCCCCTGTTCTCAGAAGCCTGCAGAGTTCTTGTGGGTTAGCACCACTCACTAATGCCAGCTACCACAAGGCAGGCTCCAATACAGCACACAAAGCAGGGACAGGTGGAAAGGGCTGTCTGGTGCAAGATTCCTGCTCCTGCAGACAAAGCAACAAAGTAAAAATCATTGCTATTACTGCCAGGGAAAATGTTAAGGGGATTACAAAGGATAAAGACATTTAAACATTGTGCTTTGAAGGCTCACACATATTGAGAAGGACTGGAGATATCTAGAAGCAGACTGGAGCCTACTATTCAACTCTAGGAGGAGAGAGTATTTGACCATGTATACCACAACCCCAAATCATATCTGTATAGTGTGCAATTTATCTGCAAGTGACATCCAGTCTGATCCAGCACCAAAACCAACATCATCACTGAAAAGAACCCCCAAATCCAACAACTTAGTACAGAAAATATTGCAGTCAGCTGCACTTAAGGGTTTCCCACTAATACAATCAACAGATATCAGCATATTGCAGTGTACACTTCAAGAGTATTAGGCAGAAAGTTACTGCATTTGCAATGGCTTTCAGAGCAAAAAAGAGGTGGTAAAACCAAGTGGTAACACAGGATTCTGTTCTCTTTAATTAAACAAACTGCTCGAAAAGCTTCAGGGAAATACAGACTTCTTTGCTGTTACACTTCAGGTACTGCCTTCATCATTACTGTTCAGAACCTACTGCATCATTCTATTAAAGCAACATAAAAAAAAAAAAAAAATTAAAAATCTGTGAGAAAATCCTCAGGTCAAATGAGAAGAAATCCTTCCTTCTGACTGCTTCTTTTCTATCTTTTTTTTTTTTTTTTTTTTTCTGGGGGCTGGGGGAAATGGCTTTGCAATTCAATCCTAAAGCTAACAAACCTAATGTAAATGCTAAGAGATTTGGCTGCCCCATCAGGATGAAGCCATACCAGGTGTATTTTGTTAGACTGGCCAGCCATCTGCCCTCTCTGACAAAAGTACTAAGATTAGCCAAAAGTAACACCTGATCATTCATCACATCCACTCTCATACACAGCAATTCTTTTTAAAATAACGTATTAACATATTCCACAGGAATTACTAATAAAATAAATATCAAAATCAAGTCCTTTACAGTGTACTTGAAAAGTAATATGAAGCAACAGAAATTTGAATCACAAAGCATGTGTAAAGCTGATTTCTTGAAATACATGCTGCCTAATAAGAAAGTTATCACAGTTGCCCCATTGGGTTCTCCCAGTGGCTCTCAGATGCAGCAGCTGTCCCCAGTGGAGAATCTTGTAGCACTCCAACCTTGTGACCTGGAACACCATGGCAACCTCCACATCTCCTATGCAAAGGTCTTAAAAGCAATACCAAATGGAGCAAAAAGTGCACATGGTGCAGCCCTCCCTCAAGCACTGAAGACCTTTCAAATGTTGAATGTGTCTGATATCTTCTCCACTCAGGAGATCAGCAACCCTCACTGTCATTTAGCCTAGCTGCTATTAGCATCCTGTCAAGCCCTTCCTTGCTCAGCCAGCCTTCATTCACTTGGAAATCTCCTTCAGACACTACTGACATTCAGATTACCATCAAAGGCAGTTTTTAAGTAACTGATAGGAGTTTCAGTTTACTCTGTTTGTTTACTAGGTCTTCCAAAAAAATATGAGGCATAATATTTGAAATTCAATACATACTTATGTTCATCTGCTAACTGCTCAGACACTTAAAATCTTTATATGTGCAACATGTTTTCCAACTACTTATGTAAAGATTAATACAGAGCTATACATAGAGTACACTAAATTATTTCCTGTAATATTTTCTTCAGATATTAAGAGCAATCAAGAAAATACTTTCAAGATAAATTGGCATTTGACAGGGGAAAAAAAATTGCTCTTGAATAATTAATAAAAAAGAAAGGCTATTATTAAGAAAGAACTGCTTTCAACCCTTTTAATTATGACCAAGCAAATACTTTATAGCCCTGAAAAACTTTGGATCTGTAGCAAGCCATGAGAATGATCATTCTGCCAAGACAGTTATCTGCTGAAATCTGAGACATAATTATGGTCAGTGAAATTCCTAATCTTGAAAGACCTTAGATTTAATTCTTTACACTATCAATCTCTCTCTCTGGATTTCCTCCATGTTACATTTGGCATGATTATCTGTAAGTGGGGGACAAGTCCACAGAATTACAAGCCACCTGAACTGGGACATGGAAGGATTATTCAGTGCCTCCTGTAAGAGAGATGTTTTCAGTGTCAACCTTAACCTCTTGTGTGCTGGGACAGGAGGCAATGACAGAGAAAAAAAATCCATTTCAGGTCGCTTCCCAAATGCACAAGACAGGCAGCGAACTGAGAAGGTGCACTGTTCAGTCCTCTACACACACACTACACATCACTGCCAATAAGTCTGTACTGCATGTTGGAGCAGATTTACCAGATGGAACGAGCTAGGCCAAGCCAAGAAAAAGCAACTTCTCTAGCTGTGTCATTGGGATCCAGCCACTGCAAGAGGTCACAGAATACTGCAAAAATTACTAGGTAACACTAGCTGTGTTACCACCAGTAAGTCAGGCTGACATTCCAGGTAGACCACATTTTTAAGCACATCAAAAAAATACAGGTTAAAACAGTATTTTTGGAGGACATTGCTGGCAGCAAGAACTAAACACAAGACCTGAGATAAATTATGCAGATCTGGTGACTCAAACACTGTAGCAGACTCACAGCTCTATGTGGCTGGGCACCAGAGGGAGAAAGAACTACCAGGTCTTCATGAGTTACTATCTGTAAACAATAAATACTATAAGAAGCTGACACGCAATAAATTATATTCCCAAACCCCATGGTTACAAATTAGAAGCCTGAAACAGTATCTTTGATGTTGGGAAATCAGTCTAGAATGCAGGTGGATCCATACCTCCATTCCACATCAATCCATAAAGTCTGGATCACATCACTTAGAGAATGAAATGGAACTGAAATATTACCTTTTCAGGTAGCAATTACCACTTAGCTCAGATTTCAAACTATAATGGAAAAAAAAAATCCTACTGTGATGTTACCTCATCTGGCAAAACATTTCAGCTTTGTCTGGCAAGCATGACAGAAACAGTTTTTGCAAGCCTATAGTCCTCCCTAATTAGAGTCTGAATTAAAATCTGGTTTTATCACTTAATGACTCGTGGGACCATTCCTGCTTTTTTTATTTTTTGCATTAAAATGCCTTTATGTTGTTTTCACCAAACCATCAAACACATTTTGCACAAACAACTAAGATGACAGGGTGTTCTCATGACAGAGAATTTTAGTTAACAGAGCATCTTGGAGCAAACAAGTATATCCCAAACTTGCCATATGTTTTTTTTTCCTAATAGCAAGAAAAGAAAGCAAGAGTTTCTTTATAAGAAAGATCCCTCTGTAAATGAGCTGTGATCCTAGCCAAGCAGTTCTGAAAACCTGCTCTAAAACATGAACTAAATCTTAAGTGAAAGTAATTGGCTTTTCTCCATCTAGCCCTAGTACACCTCTAACACTAAAGCTAGAAGGACACTTGAAGTCTCCTTACCACAGCAGCAAGGTAGAATAATTTTGGAGTACTCTTTCAATGTTTCTTCCTACAGAAGAAATCATCTCTGTGACTGTATTCTAGTGGATCCTATTATTTTTTAATCTCAAAACCACTACAAATTATTACACCCACAGCAAGTTTGCCAACAACACTAAGCTGTGTGGAGCAGTAGACATACTGGAGGGAAGGGATGCCATCCAAAGATACCTTGAGAGGCTCTGGAAGATGCCCCTTCCTGGAATTGTTCAAGGCCAGGTTGGAAAGGGCTTTGAGCAACCTGGCCTAGTGGAAGATGTCCCTGCCCCTTGGCAGGGGAATTGGAACAACATGATGTTTCAGGTCCCTTCCAACTGAAACCATTCTATGATCTACAAATCTAAAAAAAAAAAAAGTTTTAAAAGCCCTCATATGCTCACATTCTTTTTTTTCATAGGTGGGTCATGTCTGAAATTTTGAAATTTTGTTCTAGCTATAAAAAATCTACTTCTCTTTTTGCTTGGAGTCATAGAGTGTTAGCAACCTGCATTGAACAGATGCTGTTATGAAACTCTCTAGGTAAAAAGAGGTTCAACATCAATATACTTTAGTAAGTAGCTGCTACAAGTGTGTGCCAATATGAAAATATTAATTTTGGCAATCATGCAGTAAAATAATCAATATTTAATATTATTACCAAAAAAAATTAGGAAGTTATGCAGTTCAGCCATTTTAATACATTCTCATAACTCCCATATTTCTTTCTGATAGAAGAAGAAGAAAAAAAAATAATCTATTTAATTAAAAATATCTGCTTGAAAAATTAATTTTGCAGAACAATATCATGCAACATTTACGAAACCTTCTCCCAAAAAGTAGTGAGGCACCCCAATACAGGGTTAACTATTTTGCATCAGAAGAAAAAATGGTTAGTTTGTTGTAGGAAGGTCATGATCATTAATCTGTATAAATATGTAGAAAGCTGTTATACATGCCTGCACTGAATTTGTGAGAGGGAAAAAAAACCAAACACAAACCTTCATATTCCAGTGTTATGGGTCATTAATTTTTGAGAGTAACTATTGCCCTCTATTAAACAACAACTTCCCTCTTTTCTCCTCTGTCCCTTCAATTCATCTAACACGTGATGTCCTTCATGTAAACCTTAATGCAGTTATTGACAAAAATGTTTTGGACTATTGGTGAACTCTGTTATTTGCTGTGGGAGACTATTTATTACTTTGCAGGTGCTTCAGGGGGAAGCCCATTGTTTGGTGTGAAAGGGGAGCAAATGGAAAGCACAGTGTTCATTAAAATGGATCACACAGCCAAGAATCAACCTCTACCTCATTCACGTGGGTACTGATTTTTTCCATTTCTGCTACATTGAGCTTATCACAGGAGACTGCACCAACAGCTGCAAGTATAATATTCAGATTCCTTTCCAGAGCTAATGAAATGTCCCAGTAAGTCAGCATTTGCTTTTGGCTTCCAAGTGACAAGAATATAATGTATTGTCTGTACTCACTGTTTCTAAGTACACAAAGCTTATGTTCACAAATAACAATTTATTCTCCTTTCTCAGACCCCAAAAAGTCTATATTGGCTGTTTTTCCTTTACAGTAAATTTAAATCGATTTCAGCAGTAATTTCTTATTAATTTTTATTTACTTTTTCTACTAAAATACAAAATAAAACCCTACCTATTGATTCTTTCCTGTTTTGAAATAAAACCTAAAAGTTTTTTTCTTTGGTTTCAACAAATAATTTCAAGCAAGGATTTCTGGTGAAGAGTTAGTAATTCACTGTCTTATTGTTAAGCATTATAGTTACTTTAGCTCTTGCCTGCAGAAACATAAAGAGATCTACGAGATTCTAATTCTGAAAAAGAAGTCCAAATATATCCAAGGTATTTCAGCCTTAACTGAAGCTTATCTAAGCTCATTAAATTGGCCAACTAATAGAGCAGGATTCCTGACAAGTAAAAAACATTGGATGGTCACAAAAAAGGTTCAGGTCTAGAAACAAAGGAAAAACATAGTTAGACTAAAAGCTGGGAATTTCCACTGAAAGGAAAAGCAAGATCCTGTGAGACATGTACAAAACTGGTGCTGACCAGTTGCAGTTCTGAAACTCCAGACTGCACATCCCACATCCAAGTCTGGGAACATCACAGCCAGTGCCTCCATGCTGGGGCCTCTCTTTGCATGCTGTCAGGACTGGATGCCTTCAAACTATCATCTGTCACTTCACAGAAGCAACAGTAGTGCAGCACAGAGGCACCACAGGCATTTACAAACAGGTTTAGATCAGTCTAACACTGTCAGGCCACAGCTTGATATTATTTAATTTTCCCTGCAGAGAACTTTGCCAGCAGTTTTTGATGATGCTACAGATGAATCCCAGTGGCAGCCCAAGTATTCAGCCAAGTGAGAAATCCTTAAAGAACAATGCTGTCACTCTTGCAAACCTAAGGTAAACACAACTCTAAACTCCGGACAATGGAGCCAACCTCTTGGAATTTGGTTTCCAAATTGCCTGGTTGGCTGATTTGCTTAATATGAATGCAAGCCCAAAGGAAAACTCAACACCAGGGTTCTCTAGCAAAGACTGCAAGGTATGTGGTAACTGGGATAACAACCATAGAGACAGGAGCTTTAAAACAGGAGAACTTCTATGCAAACATGGGATAAGCTGATACTAAGCTGCAACTCTTGAGATTCAGACTTGTTTTAAAAAACAAACAAACCAACCCAAAACAAACCCACAAAAACCCAACAGTGTTTGAGTCTTCTTATTTGTATAATACAACATAAAATCTAATGGCAAACCCAAGCAGTGAGAAGGATCAGACAATCCCGTCATGTTCCCTCATTCTTCCCTCTCTTGGCCAGACAGACCCATCTATTTCCTTGCACTAGCTCTTGTGTTCACTTGGGCTGAATTAAGAAAGCAAGAAAACTTTACTTTTGCTGGGTTAATTGGCTGAATCATTTAAAATTAAATTAATACTAGAATGAGCACAAGGCAGGGATAAGGAATAAGAAGGAAAAGGTTTTTCTCTTTCAGTTTTGATAAAGCTTTTAGACTATCTTAATAATCTCTGTCATACAACTTCACTCACCCTCACATTATCTAAACCCAGACACATGTCAGTGTGTTCCCAGTGCTTTCAGCCATTTTCCATAATGCTTTTGGGGCTGCTAAAAGTCTCTTCATCACTCAACAGTGCTGGCAAAAGAAATCCAGGTATCCAGCTAATAAGATATTATCCAGATAATAAGTGACTATGTTAAAGGTAAAATTTGCATTCAGATTCTCCACAGGAACAAGTTTTACATGACTGCTCCTGGTGGGAGCAGTGTTTCTACTCATATCTAATCTTGGCCTGTACAAAGGGTACTGTTTTCAAACACTTTCACTCATTAGTCAGTCCTGGATTCAGGCTTGATAGAAAATACTCTCTTTAACAGTCACAGAAAATACAAACTAACAGTTCCACTTACGCTTTTGCTGGACACCTTAGAAGTGGATGCAAGCCATTAACAACAACCAACCAACAAAAAACAACAAAACCAAAAATCACAAAAAAACCCACACACAAAACACCAAAACAAAAATCAAAGTGAAAAAACTGGTGCTCCTTAGGAGGATGGGCTGCCCGCACAGACATTGGCGATGCCAGAAAAGCTTTCTACCCTCTGAAGAAAAGATAACATAGCACTTAGATGCCATGGAGAGAGATACCAGGAAAAGGTCAAGAAGGTGGCTATAACCTTTTAAGAAGTTTAAGGTCTGTTAAAAAAAATTAAGTCCTGTACCAGGTAGCTGGATGAGAACAAGGCATCCAATAGCTGTTCAGTGCCATGGTGATCAACACGAACACCATGACTTGCAGCTGAAAGCAAATGCTGAAAATTCCCCCGAGAGAGGTTTGCATCTTGCTCCTGAGCAAGACTTTGCAGAGCAAAGCTGTACCATCCTGTCCAGCACAGTTTAAGAGAAAGAGGTCACAACATCAGCAATATTTTTTGATCATATTTCTCTGTGCAGTTATCAAGTCCCACCTTTTAAATCATGGCACTGAGAGCATATGGGCTTATTATATTCATATTAATAGCATACTTAGTCCTGCTCTTTCCTATTGAACAAGTGCCTCTAAACTCACGAGCCTTCTGCCATTTATCTGCTTGACTCTCACTCAACAGCAAGTTAAAAATTGCACCACTAGGGTACTAAGATACCAGAAATTTCTCTCCAGGCACACTGTCAACAAAACTGTTGAAAGCAGTGCAATTAACAGAGAAAAGCTTTAGACTCCTGTTTGAATCAGCTGTGTCTCTACCTAAGCAAGTCAGAAGGAAGCAACCAGAGGAGCAGTTAGTCCTCCGAAGAACAACCATTCCTTCCTCCTGAGCTGATCTCAGTGCTACCTGGATAAAGATCTTGTTGACAAAGCAGAATAAATGGCTGGTACTGAAAGCAGCTCCCTGAGGGAACGAGTAAAGCCCCATTTCTCATACCTGGTTGCTGCTATTTTACTACAGGGTATGTTGGCATCTAGCAAAGGTTAGAAGAATTTTCAGAATTCTCAGCTATTGCCTTTCTTCAAAAGGTAGATTATTAACATGTACTCAGTAAAAAAAAAAAAATTCAACTTGTCTGTTTGTGTATTCAGGATAAGAGCTAGAATTAAAGTTTTCACACTTCTCCCTTGGCAACACATTTTCCAGGGTCTCCTATGCTACAAGTTTACATGGCTCAGAGAGGAGTAATCCTTCATCCCAGCTCGAGAATGTCTAGATGCATGGGTTGCAGGGGACAGAGCTTGCACCACAGCACTTTTGTCATATAATTCTAAATCCAGAGCAAGTTTGCCAAGTCAGAATAGACATCCTTTAAAATGATAGCATGTAAAGTGTTCAGTGCCATTAATAGAAAGGACCACAATGTAAATTCAGCAATGGATACATCACCTATTTTACTTAAACAGAATGCAGCTATCTGCCCACTTAATGGCAGAATTTGAAAAGGCTACTATTGCATTATATGATATGATACAGCAGGAATTAAACTACACACTGCTAATGAAGGGGTTGGGACACGCTTTTAAATTGAAAATGTGGTTGTTCCTCTATGAAACCATAAGTTATGCATTCTCAAGTGTCAATTCAGATTTTATGTTCTGTCAGAAATCTAAGCCATTTGTTCAGCTACATGGCCTTGTGGACAGATTTTAAAACATCTTTTTATGCAAGTGTCCAGCACACAGACTTCAGCTAGCCTGAAAGAAAGGAGTTAAGTAACAATCATAATGAGGTTATGAAGGTATTCTAATTCATACAGTTACTCCTTCTATTGAATTAAACTATTAATGGAATTATAAAAAAATTAAGCATTCACCTCACCAGTTGCTGCAGTTGTCCAAATGACAGCTTAGTATTCATCTACCATCCTTCACAGGTTACACAAAATTCAGGACGTAATGTCAGATAGAGATCCAGAAAACTCAGAAAGTGTTTTAACAGCTTCAAGTTATTTCTGCATTGCCATTCTATATAGGTATTGCTGATAAAAAGAATGCCATATCAGTCTTTCAGGCAATATGAAGTTATACAACTGAACTGGATCTAAAAATTAAAGTCTTAGTATGTGTCAGTTAAGCATTAGCCTGAGTCTCAGAAGAAGACTGAAGTTTAAAGGACTGTCTTGATCATGCAGATGTAATCGGAGTCCAATTCAAACTTGCTTTGCTATAGGATTTTTAAAAATTATTATTATTTTTACATTATTTTTTTAAGCCTATCCTGGGGATTTGTTGTCCTGATATGAACTGGTAGCTGGTGAAACCGTATTCCTGGGCTCAGCTGTAAGGCTATTGGTCCTACTAAATCTAGGAACAAAGTTACCCATTCTTGAACACCACTAATTGCAGTTTAGAAGCTTGTTCACAGGCTGACAAAGAAAGAATCAAGGTTGTTAATTTTTTTTCTGAATCAGAAGAGAGTAGAATCTTCAAATGCAATAGCAGTGAAGAAACTGATTATTCTAATCCCACTCACTATTATTTCAGTTGTTAAATAATTCTAGTACAAATATTTGATGTCTTTAAAACAGCGTAAATAATTACCTAGTTGATTTAATATTTCTGTGAAATCTCTCAAGTCACTAACTGATAGAATATTAGCCAAAAAAAAAAGAAAGCAATTACATAAAATGAGGAGATGGCAGAGAATAAAATGGTTTCTTTGCCTCAATGTTGATCCTACAGCTGTCCAGCATATAAGTCTCCTCAGTGGATTTTCTTCATTGAACAAAAACATGTTTACAGTATGCCTGCAGAGCCACTGAGACACAACTGTGCTGCATATGCTGATAAAGTTGGCTAATTAGCTTCAGTTAACTTCAGGTAAAAGAATTACTGAAGACACGCAAAGAGGGAACTGACTTCCAGACTGCCACACAGCTATGCAAGGGCTAAAGATATACTCTGCTTCTTCACCTGTATTTGATCATCTGCCATTCCATTTTCATCACTTTTATTACCTATGCTAGCTAGCTGCTATCAATAAATTCACACTTTCAATTTACTCTCAAGACAAACCTCCAACAAAACTAATGTCTGGGTGAGACAATACTACTTGGTGTAGTGTATGGGAAAGTAGGTAACCAGAAGATTAAGTACTGGGTTTAAAAACAGATTGAGAAAGAACAAAATAGATGAATAAGCTTTCAACAGTGTGGTGAAAAAATACTGTTACAGAACCTCTGTATATTCCATAATCATCAGTTACCAAGTAAATGGAACAAATTTTCAAGTGTTAAATGAAAGTGCCAAATGCAGATAAACACGAACATAAGTTCTTCTTAATAACAGAGCATATAAATCCTTGAGATGAACATAAAACAAACAGTGAAAGCAGTCAGCTGGTGAAAATCCATGCTGACAAAGTTGTATCATGGACATAAAATGAGAGTATAAAGTCAATTCAGATAATTTCAAGTTTTCTTCGAATCTGTAATCATGCTGAAAAAGTGATGTAGTGTAACCAATGGAAAAAGCAGAGTGGCAAACAGTTGCCACTTATGAAAACTCCACCAACTGGAGAAATATTCCTTAAGGATTATAAAGCAGATTCTGCATCAAACAAAATGTATTGCTGTACCTGTTAGGGCTTCTTGATGTCAAGCTGCAGTGTGTGCCCCTTAGCACTGTATCAGGACAAGACTAATGCACAGGCTAGGCCTGAACAGTGGATTTTCTAGAAGTATGCATAGACATGTTTTTAGGGAACCAGGACCCTGGAGGTGATGATACGGATCAGCCCAAACCCAGCCTGAGGGATTTTGGCAATATACGTGAATATGGCAAATGGGAAAATCCTCATACCATCTGAAACCATCCTCACAGTAAAATAACAGTTCTTCTTTAACTGGAATATAAAAAAGTTATTGTAAAAATATCATGAAAGAAAAAGATGTTTCAAGATGAGTAAGGCTGATAAGCACCTTTAAAACACTAGTGAATATATTAATGAGAGTTACTGAAATGGAATAGCACTGTTTATTTCCATGAAACAGAGCATTCTAGCTAAGGGTAGTACTCACTCACAAAAGACATCTATCTTTTATAAATGTGAAAGGCCTATTGTATAATTTATAGAGCATGGACATCATTTAGAGCAATGCTCAGTTTGTGTACCTTTACAATCTCTTTACACATAAAAATTATATACAGCCATCTTCACAGTCATAAAAAAAGGTATTTATGGCAAAGCCAGCAAACTTTCTTGGATGAATTATTCTATTTCCACACATTAAATATGGGGAAAAGAGTATTTAATTTGTACTATTTCTTTACAAACACAGCATATTTGGCAGAGCCCTAGGCAAACCAATATATTTGTGAAGCAGATAAGTTTTTGAAAAGGTCAAATATGAAGGACATATTAAAAATGCATTTCATTTTTCACAAGGATGGAAAGTTCTAGCCAACTGGTTTGTTCGTCATCAGCACAGGAAAAAAGTAGGTAAAGATGCAGCAAAAATAAAAATAGTAAAATATAGTAAAACTATCATCTTTGGCTAGTGATGTGATCTTCTATTGATAGATATATTTATAGCTTCCTCCATAAAATATTATCAGCTAAAAAGATAAAATTGAAAAGCTTCTATGCAGAAGCAGATTCCATACCATGTATTTGATGTGCCACAGAATTCCCCATTTCCTTTGTATTATAGGTGCAGCTCCTGACAAAACAGAGTCACAGAAAAGACCAGTCCTCCTCTTCCTTTAGCAAGGTGGAGATTTGCTGCTTAAGATCCCTCTGGCCACACACAATACATCTACTAATGCCTCAGCTCTGCATTCACAGATTTTAGTATCTAACAGCAGCTACACAAAATGACTGATGCCAATTTCTCTTTTGCACATGTGGCAGAGTGTATAGTTTTAAAACAGCAGACCTTGTGCATGCAAACAAACAGCTTCTTACTCATTTAACCATAGTGGTAATTCAATTACCTGTTTCCTTCCCTGCCTAGCTTGCCTAAGGTCCCCAGGGCAGGGGCCCAGGCATTGCCAAAGACTGCACTGATAGTGCAGAGTTTTTAATGCTGTGTTTGTTACCCATTCAAAGCTAATACCAATCTCCAAAGTTAGATGTACTGGCACAGATCCCAATGCACACCACTAGCAAATACAGTTAACATTTCATGTTAGTAAAAACTTACTGCTTTTTAGAATTCTAGACATGGCCAACTTAACTTAATCAGACAAAATACTGTTGTTATATGTAATGTTCTGGTATGCTCCTCTTATCAAACAGTCTTAACTCCCAACAGTGTATCAATAAATGAGAAGAAAACATCACTAGTAATTTATTGACATTTGTGACAACATGCCAACTGTTATTAACTGAAGAGTAAAAAATATAACTGACATTTTAATGTCACTGTTTTCAACTAAATGCTTAAAATAGAAGCTCCCTCTATACTTCCTACACAACTTTATCTGAGGGTGCTGGGAATTCACTAGCACTGCTGGGAGAAATACAACATTGCAACAAAAGTACTCAGCAATTATGCAGCACTGGAAGCACAGGAATTGAAGGCGCAGCATTGTGCAGAAAAACAAAGTTCTGTTCTTACAGAAACTTGTTGGTGTTTTTCTCTTCTTTTACAATACAACACTTATGTCTTTGCTGAAGTTTTTCACTCCTCTCTTGTGTATTTACTTTTTGTGTCTCAAGGCCTTTCCACACTCCACCATATCACATGTATAGCAACAAAAGTGCTGCAAGTTCCTCAGTAGGATAGCTTAATCTCTGAAATTCGAGTTCATAAGAGGAGTTCTACCACTGCAAACTTCCCCAGGCAGCTTCCAGAGTGTCCCACAGTACCCAGAACAACTTCTGAATACAGAATACTAGTTCTGTTACACACAGCTCTTTCCATCCTACTTGTCTGCTGATAATTATTGAGTACTACCTTTATAGTAGTCCAGAGTCATGTGTGCCACTAAGTAATTATCAGAAGTAACAGAAAGGTTTAGGTCCCCACTTCTGAAGCATAATCTATCATAAAACATCAGAAGAAAGATTTTTAAGTGGGTGCAAAATTAACAAATACTCTTGTCCCTTTTCAGCTGCTTGGAGGGTAACAGCTCACCTGCAGTTAGAGATGAAAAACACTCCTAGCATTCAGCCAGAGCAAACTACATTTTGAGATATAACTTAATTTGCAATACTCTGTTTTTATAAAAAAATAAATTGTTTTAAAATAACCAAAATGAGATATGTTGATTTTTAAAAATATTATATTTTTCCCCCCTCTACAGATTATATTTTCAAAACCATAACCTAAATTCTATTCTTCTAACGATTCAAGAAAAAACAGAACGGAGGAAAGAGAGTGGAAATTATTTCCCACCCATCTCTATTAGATACTCTTCTTAGATACAGTAGCTAAGCATCTTCTCTTTAATGTTATTTCTGTAACTGAAATCTCAGCAAATATTGCAATAATTTCAAATATACCATCCCAAGATTGTACACTGTAGTTGGATTCATCTGTATATTGTTTCTTGCTGCCCTTTTCCCATTGCAAACAGAACATAAAGTATGTCCAGTATGACAAGAAGGGAATGACTTTGCCTTTGCACAACTCTTTTCTGCCCAGAAAACACAATTAGATCCAAGGGGTCTTGGATGGATCGTCCATTCAAACAGAAGTATTAAACATATTACTGATCTGTCATTCCTTGTTCCTGCTTTATGACTCATTGGAATGCCTTTTTACTGACTCAATCCTCGCTTGGGGTTTGGGGGGCTTTTTCTTATTTGGGGGGTGGGGGGAGGGTTGGGAGGGAGAGAGTAGACTTTGGGGTTTTGGTTGATGTTTCCAAAGATATTAAGTACAGAAGCATGGTGGAACCACAAAACTTTCACATGCTTGGCATTCTCATTTGACCACTTGTCATATGCACAGAATTACAGGTTTCTGAGGCAAAGCCCATTCATTATGGTGGGGACACAAAGAAGTGTAAAGGTATAAAACAATACATGGTCAGATAAGGAAATTATAGAACAAGAAATAATATACTGAAGTCAAAGAGGATGGCATTCTTCTTCTGACAAGTATATGTAAATAAGACATTAAACTTCCTTAATCCTGTAAAATATATCAGGAACATTGTCATCGGCATGATGGAAATTAGATGTGACAGATTTTGGTTAAAAGAGATACAATTTGCATTATGGGGGAAAGTTATTTTCTCTATAATATCATAGTATAGATATTCACAGATAAGGAAAATTTGACCAAGAATCATAATCCTGATATTTTTATAATTCTTACTTTAAGTGTATTCAGATACATAATACCTACAGAAGGCAGTGGACACTACAGAACTTTAAAAAGGAAATGCAGTTTAGAAGACTCAAAACTTTGGTTTCCTTATCAGTCATTTCCAAACCAGCATTTAAGAAAAATATATTCTTATAAAAACCTTTTAGCTTCCCAATCTAAGAAACTTTCTTTTCTTGGACAGACTCCAAATGCTGTTAAAGTTGTGCATCACTGAGATTAATAGTGATGTAAAGGGAGTTGTGGATTTTATTACGAGCGTGTACTGATGTATTGTCTAGGGGCAGGAATTAAGCCCTGCCAAGTATTTCTGTGTCCTAATTCCTGGTAAGAAAAATTCAGAGAGCTTGAAACCAGTACTTGGGCAGAATATAAAGTCTGATATCATACACTTAATTGACCTGGAAATCAAGAGCCCAGCACACAATCCTAAATCCTTATACACGCAACCAGTCTCTCCAACCATAGTACACTGATGCTATTTCTCTGCACTCAAGTTTTACCTGGAAGGGAATCCTGCTGACATGAAAGTTTCTTTGCAACAATTTGACATACTACTTTGAGTTTGAAAACTCATTTTGCTGTCACTTCATATATTACCCCAAAACTTCTTTGGGACTTAAATCCTCTGCAAAACCCAACCAGCTGGAAAAAGGATTTCATATCTTCAGAGCCACAGACAAACATAGGCCTGCCGTGCCAGATGGCTTATATAGGGAATATATGCTTCTCACCCTTCAGCAATAACATTTCTCTTTTCTGACATCCACCTCCTCCTTCACTAATATCACAGTATCACTAGGCAGGGAACCAGGGAGTAGAAATAAGGACTACTTCCACTTTAAATTCACTGTTTGTTCGTTGCATGTTATTCAGTAAATGAAGCATAAATACACGCTTCCCACAAGAACTTTTGAGGATTCCCCATGCTCTTCTGTAGATAGCAGTGCAATCTGTAGGCATCTGGATGGCAACGGATGAAAGCGAGGAGAGAGTCTGGGACATCACAGGGACATTGCATAAATCAGAGTCGTGCAATGCTGCTACTTGCTGCAAAACAGAAGCACAGCTTCCATGGGGTAGCACACAATAACCAATACGTTGGTTGGTTTGGATCATTAGCAGAGAATTCAACATATCCCACGCACACCAGCTGTTGGGGGCTATCTAGAGAATGCCTCACTGGGCACAGAACTGTAGAATTTACAGATGAAAATGAGCCAGTCCAGGCCTTTTCAGAATAAAATAGTTTCTTACACAGCCTCTGCCTATGGCTTCTGCAGTTGAGATTTTTGTTTTGAAAGCCCCTGAGAGTAACAAAGTACATGATATTCAGCATACCTTTCCCTTTTTCTTCATTTCATCTTGATTCTCCTAATTATATTACCATGTAGCATACTAATTGGTGTTCACACATGGCCAACTGAGCTACAGCTGGTCAATTTACTGTGCTACCTAGCATAATTTGAGATTCCTTAAAATTCCAGTTGTGTTAGTTAAGTATTGCTTACAAAAGGAAAAATACAACTACACTATTTTCACAGATCTCTTCCTTTTTCCAATGGATTGTGCTATAAGAAAGACAGGACCTCAACTTGCATTTAGTTGTTTCTCCCTCTCTCCCCCTTAGCTCAAACTGTCACAGATGTATTTAGACACAGTCATAACAGAAAATCCTGATTAGAGAGAAGTCTTCAACTCACATCCCAAACACCACACACACCCCACTCCACTTTCAGGCATCCAGGAAAAATCTACTGGCAGTTTTGTTTGTGATACTGTTATCAGATAATGATAGTGCATTTCACCAATAAAAGAGCGATCAGCAGATTTAAAAAACAACACATATATATCTGCATTAAGGTCATGGTACTGCATTCTAAAATGAGCTATAAAAATTCTATGGTACTAACATCTCCCTCACTACCAATATAATTGTTTCACAAATTAAAGGTATGATTGTGAGTTAATGTAACATATCTGCAATACATGGAACTGCTAGCAACTCATTTTACAGGATAGGAGGCCAAGTGATATATCCCGGTTATATGGGCAATCCATATTAAAGCACAAATCAATCTCAAGCTAACACCAAGCCACAGAAATTTTTTTCCTCTGAAAATTAAGTTGCAAAATTCTTGTGAATTGTACAAAGTGATAGGGATTAAACAGATGACCACTTACACATACAAATACCTTGCCACTAAGCCAGCACCCTTCTTTCTTTCGTCTAATGAACAAGAACACAGTAATCCCCATTTTAGCATGCTAAAGGCCACAGCACATCTCTGGGAGGTGCAGAGTGAGATAAGATCTATTCCACCTACATCAAGGGACAGGGAGTAACTAATGTAGGCTAACACAGAGCAATCTTTGAAAAAATCTCTAAGCACGCTGACAAGAAAATTACTTGCCTGAGGCAAGCAGGTGGTTTGTGAGATCTCCCCAATTACTTCTTCACCTCTCCATATTTACCTCTAAAAATCATTTCCTCCATCAGAACAGCTGTACACAACAGGACACCAGTTTAGAAATTCAAGGCATATCTAACAAGAGCAGTGAGGCCATGCTGGTTTGGTGGGTACTGCATCTATTTTAGCAACATAAAAATATACAAAAATAGGTCATGATCTAACCAAATTTGAACAGGTTTCTATGGACTCAAAATCAGGTGGAAGAGTCACTAGGCAGAATGCCCATGGAGGGAAAGGTGCAGCATGACATAATGCTACTGCCAGGGAAAAACAGAAGGCACAGAGGACAGATTTTCATCACCACAAATGTATTGGTCTTTTTGATAATAGAAAAGTAAATAATTATTTAGGTTTTTTTTAATGAAATAGTCTTGTATTGAACGCAAAATAAATGAAAAACGCTATTAATGAATCAGTGGGATGGCACTCACTAGGTATGAGCTGTACGTGTACTTGGTCCCAGCACAAAGCCAGGCAGCTGCTGTGTTTCCTGGAAGGCTGAGGCTCCCTGTGCCCTCAGCGGCCAGGGGGGCAGGCAGCGCCCCCCAGAGCACCCCCGGCTCCTCTCCCCAAAAACCACCCGAGTTCAGTCAGAAGAGGGATGACCAGCAAACGATCTCACTGTGCAGCAAAACTCTCCTGCCACGGTCGCTGAGACATCCCCACGTAGGATGGGTTACTCCAAAGGCACTCAAGAAGAACGCGTTAATCTCGAGTACGACCCCAGCAATAACAAAGATTTATGGCAGCCCCTGAGCACAGGCACAAATCGTGTCACCTGCTTACCTCTCAAGACACCCTCACGCTACGTTTGGGGTGTCCGTGCCCAGGCGCTGGCAGGGGCTGCGGGGGGGCTCTGTGAGGAGAGGCAGGGGCTGCCCCACACTGGACACAGCCGGTTCTGGCTGGTTCTGGCTGGTTCCGGCCGGTTCCGGGCGGTTCCACAGCTGCCGCAGCCCCAGGGGTCACTTGCCCCAGAGCCCCTGATGGCGCCGCTGGGGAAACCTGTTTGAGAAAGGGCTAAAGGCTGTGAGGGGAAAGCGTGAGGGGAGAAGCGCCAGGACCAGCCGCGGGATGGGCGGGCGGGAAGCCAGCCTCACAGCCCTCCTTCACCCTGCTCACTACACCCTAGGAGCCCACTGCCATCGCAGGTGCTCTGCCAGTCCGGCCACCTTCCGCCACAGCCACCCCTGGCCACGGGGCCATTGCCAGTCCCGACAAACAGAGACCTGGTAACGTTCATACCCATCTCCCATATGGTTAGTTTCCCAGACTGCTACACTTTTCAGTTTCTCCATCTTTCTAAAAGTAATGCATCCAAGAAACAGACAAATGAGCACATCTGAAGATCAAAAAATCTAATAAGTAATCATGAACACCTAAAAAGCAGTGTCCAAGCAAATTCACCACTCAAACATACTGCAGCAGTAAGAAAAATAAAGGCAAAATCCAGATTCAAATGGCTGCTTCAGTGTCTGCAAGTACACCTACAGAAATAATTCTGATAATCAAACACTTGCGGCATTCTCATACCCCTAGAACAATATGTACAGCTGTAAACTGCTTGGGTATTAGTAAAATGGATTTAAACACACAGAAACCAGTCTTTCACTATCGCTTTTTCAAAACGCTTGAAAGATTATGTAATATTTAATAAACCACAGCCAAGACTTGGTAATAAACCATTCACATCTTTTACATTATGTGGCACCATTTTCACCATTGTGCGTGCAGTATTTTTTCATTTATCGATGGGCTCTTGTAGTGTGGGTGTTTTAGCTGACACAATGAAATTGCATTTTCATCTGAATCATCCACGTTTTAAGCATTTTTTTCTCCTCTAATTCCCTAGGTTTTCTCTCTATACAAAAGCAACTCCAAGCATAAAGCTTGGTTTGGAAATCTCTGAAGTTCAGAGCTGCCCTGAACATTTAGATTCAGGACAACTAATATTTTCTTGATATATCTTGACATAATGTTTTAGTAGACTCAAATTCAAGTTTTTGCAAAGGTCTGTTGGCTTTTGTGTTGGTCCATTCCTATTCTCAAGATCCAGCCCGCAAATTTGTTTTTCATGTGCAGTTCAGACAGTAAAATAGACTCCGTGCAGTTTCTGGCTTCTAACATTTAAAAAAATAAAAAGGCAATTTTGAATATAAAATGCAATATATCATTTGTGTAGAACCAGCAACAGCATGGATATAAAGCCAAAAGTAAATGATCAGACCACATAAAGTTAATAATGTGATTCTAGTAAGAGCATTTAATTGATTTACAGATTTAAATTGAGTGCAGCTCAATATATAATCACTGCGCTGTGAGTAAAGCTATAAGGTAGCCCATCAGTTCCTACTAGTCTTCCTCAGGAGTTTCATTCACAAACCTGTTAATTAACTTGTGTCCTTCAGTGTCCACCATCCAGATTTAAATAACTTGTCTGCTGTACATTGCAGGCCCATAAAATCAGGCATTAACATTTCTATCAGCAGGGCTTCTGGAACTTTTATTAATATAGGTGAAATCTTCCTCATCCTTGCAAACAAAAATGATTACAATGCAATGAAGTAGTAATTCAGAGACAGTGCTAAATATTGCAGTATGTTGTGGTCAAATACCATAAAGTTTATTCCTCTTAGCAGGAAAGAACACTTAAGATCAATCTATTTTAAAAGATGCCAGAAAACTTTACAGGTTTTTTCAAGCAAATTCAGATGTTAATTGATAAATTTTAAAGCCTTTCAAGTTCTGTAGATGCTGCATTTTTCATCATACACCTTCTAGACTTTGTGATTCTGTTAATATAAAAGATAAGCCAGACTATGCATACAGCTAAAATGGACAGCAATATTTGTTAAATGTGTCAACTGCACAAAATAACTATATAAAATTATATATTTAATATTTAGCTATTCAAATTGAATACTTCCTTATAAAATGAATTATTGCCTTACTTAATGTCATGTTCCTCAGATATATTTGAGCATGCCTTTGATTTACATTGAAGACTGAGATCTACAGATTGTCAAAGTAAGCTTCAACAAATAGAAAAAAGCAAACAGGACAGGATTAAACAACATAACAGTCACAAATCAAATGCTCTCTATACTCTGTGTAATTTAAACAGCTGTTTCCTGGGTTTTTACATACATCCTACGATTTAAATCTCCTTAACAAATTGACAAAATAATTTTATGGCACTTAAAAATATTGCCAGCAAATGAATCTGACAAGTAATGAAGAAAAAAATGTTCTCAGAACCATTTAAAATAATAATTTTTTCTGCCATACAGACAAAATTTTGCATTTAACTTTTAAACTACAGCTACATCATCTGTGACTTGAGATACCTAAGAATAGAGAACAGTAGCCTTCAGGCTCATAACCAGCCCTGACTGAGGTTTACATTTCTTTCACTTAGATTCCTTTGTTCAATGTTCAGCTGTTACTTATTTCTCCAATGAAAACACTACCACAAGTAGCAAAATCCACCCTTTCATCAGCCATGTGAACCAAAAATATTAAAAATAAACAACACAGAATTGTATACCTCTAACAGATATACAGTAGCTTGGTTAGGGATTCAACCTTGCAAATTCATCCATCAGATTAGGATTTAGAAAAAAAGTTAATAATCGATGCTGTTAGTAAGAACTTCCTTATTACACAAGATAGAAAAATATAAACAAACATCTCCAGTGCTTTATGTTATAGTATAAATCTTCCCGTAGTTAAAATTAAACCAAAGAAAACAGGCACTGTCAAGTTACCCCACTTGGCTTTCACTAGACTTCTTGAACCATCCTGTGAAGCAGGTGGTGCTTGCTGCTCCTGGGGCAAGGACATTGCCCCTCCAACACTTGTTCTGATTGTCTCTCATCCTATGCTCTTATCTATCTTACTTGAGCATTGTATGCAACTGGTAGAGAAATTAAATAATTTAATTTTGCCACTTAAAACAATTTTTATCACTTAACTAAAGACTGGATTTCAGTTGCAGTGAAAATAATTCATTGGGTTATCACTATCCTAGAGATAGTAAACCTTACAGATGAGAGGGAGGAAAATGCTTATTGCAATACCTCCGAATTATAGAGGATGTATTGTGATAAAACACACTGCTGGGTAGCATCTAGGAAATGATAAAAAGAGGCAAATTGAAAGAGATGAAAAAAAAACATATCCTGTTTGAAGCTTAATGGAAAATTTCCATAGATGCCAACAGATAACTATCACACTGTGGCAGATTCAGGGTCAGAGGCAGAACTGATCAAGATACTTTGAAGACAACACCAGATTTTGATTCCAAAATGAAAACACTTCACAGTAGCACCTATCATGAAAAATTTGGTTACATTTTGCTAATCATGTATAATGAAGCTTTTTTTTCATTAATTTAATTAATTTTAGACTATTATCCCCCTCAAAGTCAATGAAAAACTCTTGAGAAAAGCCTGAAGGTTCCACTCCAGCTACAGTTATTAAGCAAAACACCTAGCAAATGTGTTAAATAAAAACCACATTTCAGTAGCTGGCAAAGCTCCCTTACACTGTGTTCTGGTGCCACAGCTTTACCTGTGTAAGTATTTTGCTGTTTTATTTCATGTGTAATTTTAGTTCCTGTTCAGTGAGGACTTTGAACATCTCTGGGAGTCTCAGAAGGCATAAAGTTACTAACTGGGTTGTCCTGTCAGGACTGAGACTGAATGGTAACTCCATCTTTCC
>NW_009953205.1:4779652-4791161 GCF_000747805.2 Chaetura pelagica | reverse complement strand
TTCCCTAATGCCACATCCTGTAACAGGGGCATGCAGTTCTCTGTTGCAGTAATTGCTTTGTTCAGGGATGATGAAGAACAGTTGTCTTGAATATGCATCTATTTACATTATGTCAGTCAAACCCTCTATATAGAACAACATGAAGCTCCAACAACATTCTCGCAGGGCAATACCTCTTAGTAAACACTCATGGGTGGATTTTGGAGGCTGTTTCTCTTTGCAGTAAAGAGCCAAGGCTACATACACTACCACTGTTCACAACAAATAAGACCTCTAACAGCTGACGTTCCTTTTTAGGTGACAGCATGAGCTCTGTTTTACAGCTTTGAAGAAAAAGCCACTGACCTTGAATTAGTTCACATAATCATTTTGACACTGCTGTAATCTATATAACACTGATGAGATATTTCACTTGTCATATTCATGTGGAAGAATCCTGAAGCCCGGAAGTTCATATACAATTTCATATGCTTTTCCTCACCACCTTCAGCAGAATCATTTACTGTCTTTCACTCTAAAGGTTTATTAATTCAATCAAGGACAAAGGATAAGCAGTATGTTCTACCAGTTAATAAAGTATGAGGGGATCTACTTGGATGAGAATCATTACAGAAATGCAAGATTTAATCAGACCAAAACCAGCCCTAATGCCAGAGAGACGTAAAACTCATTTAGAAATTAGAAGGAGTGGCTGAGCAAGGAGACAAAATCAAAAAGTTCTATTCTGAGAACCCAGATGCAAAGACTTTTAACTTAAGGTTAGGCTTTTAAGGCTTAAAAAGTAAGTCCTGTGTAATAGACCTGAGGTGAGCTGTTGAAAGGATACTCAGACATAATGGATGTGCTGACCATAAGAGTTTACAAATGGGGGAGTATCAGGTTCCAGCTGAGAAAAAATATTTTAAGATACTTAAACACTGAAGCTCTATCAACACTACAAGCTAGGAATTACAATAGACATTACAAAATTAGAGAGCTTTAAAAAAGCACTGTATAATCCAATGATGATTCAAAGAGTAACCTGCAAGCCAGATGCATCAGAGATATGGTTGTGTGTTCAGAATGGTTCTGGATCACATGCAGACTTAATAACAACATACCCATATGTATAGAAGCACTTATTTGTCAAATAACCATTAGTGTTCAGAAAGTGCAAATTAATTAAAGCACTAGCTTTACTGCACTTCAAGATAACCCCAGTGATTCAGGTGGGGTTTTTTGGTAAATAAAAGGGGTGATGTAGCAAGTGTTATTACAGTGCCATCTAGTGCAAATGAGGAGTCTGAATGAAGATGGTAGATGGGTGAAACCTCTGCAGACAAAGCACCCCCACTGTCTGCCCAGGAAGGGGAAAGCCACTCCACTAGGGCCATGGTAACTAGCGAGGCCATCCTGATTCCTGCAAGGAATCAGGGAACTGGCTCAGAGAGTAATTACAAAAACATTTCCATTTTTGCTTTTGGGTGAATTGTCACTCTGAGTATCAGTGTCAAACATTTAGCATTTTTAGGTAGCTGGATTATGTGCCGGACTCCTTTTCTCAATCATAGTTACTTGCTCCTCCCTCAGTCACACAACTGAGAAGACCTTTGTGCTGGCAAAGAGAAAACTCTCTGAACATGAGAAAATGTTACTCTGAGTTGCCTGAATGAGAAAAGGCAATGACCAGCTTAACAAGAAATACTCAAAACAATTCCTAGTTCATGCAAACTGGTACTTGGGCTCTGGCCAACTTTGTACCTGCAATTGCTCAGAGATATAGGAAGCCCATTTCACTCATGCTGCCTTAAATATTGACAAGGCAGTGGATACATCATGTGACAAGATGAGAAGAACAATAAGAGAACCAGAGGTTAACAGTGAGTGTTGCATTGGTCAAATGCTAAAGTGAAACTCTTAGGCTTTCCATACCACAGGGGTTTTGAAAACTCTCTAGAAGGAGATACAAATCCCAGCTGCTCACAGAGCTACAAAGAAAACCTGGCTACTTACTATGCATGCAGGTGACCTTGGGCCATCTCACTCAGATCCACAGGGGAACTTCATAAAAGAGGAGCCACTCCAAAATCCTAGCTTTGTGACAGGATTTTCTATTCCATCTTTTGTAAAGACAGATTTGGGTCCACGATGAGAATGCCTGTTCATATCTTTGCCATGCAAGTGACAAGTACTTGTTAAATCCATGGTAGTTTCCACGTGAACATTGCAGACAAAAAAGAAGTTCTAAGGTACAGCTGCTACAGCAGCTTCAGAGCTGGTTCATCTAACTGGTTCATTGTGTTCATCTAGCTTCCTCCTAAATGATACAGTCTTCCATAAATTTTGTAGAAAAGCATGAAACTTCCTATACAAATTCCAAGAGAATTGCTTTGTGACACATGGGCTGTCCCTGATGCTTCACAGGGAAGAGCACCCAAAATGCGTATCTTGAGCAAGAGGTGCAATTCCACTAAGAGTGCAGTAGAAACACTTTCTCCTTGCAGGACTGTATGAAGCAGCTTGACTCTGTTGCTACACTCACGGCTGCTCACTTTTTGATGTCAGAGCTCCACAGCCTGAGGCAATGAATCAAAATTGTTGTACACAAAATGAGAAAATTACTCTTAAAATCACAAACCACAAATAATGAGCAGCACACTTGTCTCCTCTCCTGCCTACACACAAACAAGCATCCATACACATGCCAACTTTATTTTATAAGGAAATGATACAGCTACTACCTGCCTAACAACCACAATGCATGCAGAAATGTTTTCTATATTGCTTTACCTCCTTAAGGTCTTTCATGGAATGATGATTCATAAAAATACTGTATGGGCCCAACACAGTTTCCTTAGATGGTCTCAATGTCCAAAAGCCAAAATAAAGACAGAAGACATGTTTGTTGGGATCTCTAATCCCAAGCTGGCCAGAGACTTGCTTTAGGCTCTGCTCAAACTACGTTTGAAACCATTCTTCCTGGATGGAGGGAAGAAATCCAGCATTTTTGTTCTTCCATTTCCACTTCCAGCTCCTTCCACTTAAATATTCTGTATACAGAGGTCCCACATAAATCCAAAACTCTTTGTTTTGCCATTTATGGTTCCCTGGAGTACTATTACAATACCTTTGATTAAAACACAAACCAAGTGAGTAATCGCAGGCTTTTTAATTTTACAGTGTCAGTTTGTCATTGTAATGGATATGTTGGAACACGGAAGTCTCTTAATGAATTAAAGGAAATGTATATTTAGAAGGACTTAAAACTGTCCATGACCAGCAACCTCATACACTCACACAAATACAAGATAGCAAGAACAACTTTTCTTGTCAGTGATACAAACCCCCAGTAAAAATGATCAACTGTATGTCCTCCTGACTGCAGATGTCAAAGTGCCCTGTGGCTTCACTGAATATCATTAAGCAGAACTCTATTGTACTTATTTTGAAAAGGCCCTTCTGTCCATGTGTATCCATAATGCTGGAAAAAAAGGGTTTTTACAGCAGAGTTGAATAGAAAGTAAAAAGGAAAATGCTCAGTTAATACTGTTAGTTCACTCTGCTAACAGTCTTTCAAGGTAACAATAGGGAACAGCAAAACTACAACATCACTGCTGCAGTCATGCCACAGATTATTTCATTGTCAACGTGATACAAACCCCCAGTAAAAATGATCAACTGTATGTCCTCCTGACTGCAGATGTCAAAGTGCCCTGTGGCTTCACTGAATATCATTAAGCAGAACTCTATTGTACTTATTTTGAAAAGGCCCTTCTGTCCATGTGTATCCATAATGCTGGAAAAAAAGGGTTTTTACAGCAGAGTTGAATAGAAAGTAAAAAGGAAAATGCTCAGTTAATACTGTTAGTTCACTCTGCTAACAGTCTTTCAAGGTAACAATAGGGAACAGCAAAACTACAACATCACTGCTGCAGTCATGCCACAGATTATTTATGCATTGTCAACACTACTAGCTATTATTCTTCAAATAATATGTGCCAGATTAAACTGAATTGTAAAGTACAACACCTTCTTCCTTCCACATTCTGCGTGAAAATCACATGCACATGTATGAACACAGAATGCAGAAATGAATGCAAATTTTATGCCTTTCAAGGAAGGCATTTCTGGGCATTGGAAAAGGAACAGAGCCCCATATCCCAGAGCAGGGCCTTCTTCATGACCCATTGCTCCTCTCCCAGTGTGTCTTGGTGTATACACATGACTTACAAAAACTTCTGGGTTTGGTGGTCACTGCTTTCCATGGCAAAGCAATTTCTCCAGCTGTAAAAAGCTGAAGATAAACACCACACACTAAGCTGTTTAAGGTAGCTGTAACTCTTGCCTATGCTTCCTTGGCAATCTGCACTATCAGAATGACTCAGTTTTTTTCCTGATTTTAACTTAAATCATCAGACGTGACGAGCACCTACTATTCATAATTATTAGAAAGTGAGAAGTATTCAGTAACTTTTCTGTTCTGAGATCATAAGATTACTGCGCACTCTAAAGACTATAATAGCTTTTCCTTAGCATTTATGCATGAGCCTTTTAAAAAGCATTTTCCATTTCTGACAGATGCAGTTCTGGCTGGACCTAGGCAAAGAAAGTGGCAGGGAAGGGTGACACTGCAATAGCAAATATACATTTATACTCTGCATCTGCTTTCCATGGTGTTCTACCCACACCAACTAAGTATACTCCAAGGTTATACCATTCCGTTACTTTCTACCCACATCCCAAACCCTTGGCTTTGGATTTGCAGCTCCAACAGGGCCAACATCACTCCCCACTGTAGTCCCTAAGTATTATGAAATTACTGTTTACTCACATTGATGACAACACTGAATAAGACCTCAATTCAGCAAACTTCTGTGCACGAACTTGATTTGAAGTAAAGCATATATGGGAAAGTGCAGGGTAAGGACTAAGACTGAATGCCAAGTATGTTTACTGGATACTGCCATACAATCATACCTAGTACTACTTTGCTCAGGGTGACTAAACTTAACTATATTTTTGCCCATAGGAACATCCACATCCACACCTCTTATAACAATTACTCTAAGCAAAGCTATTCAATGCAGTCGGTTGAAATGATCCTTTCACAACCATTCATTTTTCTTGCAAACATGTCGCAGCCACCCAATCATTTTTATTTGGCAAACAATTTCCAGTACATAAAGGAAATAAATATACTTTGAGCAATTTACCTCCCTTCCCTTGTATATGGTTTTCTGGTAAAAATCAGCCCTTTCCCCAAAAGCAGTATGTGTTTGGTAAGTGTAAACTGACTTTGCTTCCTTTTTTTAGCAGAGGGATGTATGTTGAGAAATAAAAATGAAAGCAAGTGTTCCTCCTGCTTGCTATTCATTGCTCCAATAGTGAATGTCTCTCTATGAGTAACATGAATTGATGTTCTTGTCAGTACCAACAATATTTACAGAATGTATGTTACATTAAATAGGAAATTGAAAGTAAAGCTGTGAGTCCACTAAAAGAGACATTGAAACGTAGAATACCTCACACTTGCAAAGTCTGCTCACCTTTTGTCAAGATGTTTTGCTTAGCATTCATAAATCTATTGTATCTGAAGTAGACTTTTAAAATCAGTTATTATCTGTCAAAGTGGGTCTCTGCAAACATTTGTGATGTCAGAAAGAAAGAAACAGTAAGCTACTATAAAGCACAACAAAATCCTGGGATTATTCATAAAATGTAGAAAGCTACCACCATTTACCTAAGGATGTTCCTTGTGGGAAACACAGAGAAAACATTCTGAAAGTGAAATACAGAACTAAAACAGAATTCACTAGTCTTTCAGAGTACCTGAGTAACTGCTATAGGCTCCATTAGTGTAGCAGCTGAGTGCCAAAGGGTATCATCAAAAATGACATAGAGCTGATCACAGTGCAGACTTCAAAGGTCCATCAGTACTATTGAGAACAAGAGGAAACTTCACCTGAATAAATGTATCTCCACGATTTTCAAGCTGATGGAACAATACTGCTTAATTCCTTCCCAATATTCTGGGGTTTTTTTAAGTTCATTTTCCTGCAAGTAATTCCTGAACTCATGAAAAGAGAAGAATGATGCATTCACCACATAGTTGTTTGAGAGGATGAAAATCCTCACATTCTATTATTTACCTGGAGATCAATAAACATACTTTTAGTCAAAGTGTTTTTCACTCCCACAGCCATTGAAAACACAACTGAAAGTCTCAGCTTAAAATTCAAATTATGTTCCTTTTCTCCATACACAGAGGCACAATGCACCAAAACACACCACCAAAAAAAAAACCAGTAAGAATCTAGCTTTATTTACACTATCCAAACCATCTTTTTGAGATGCTCTTTGACCAAGTAAAAAAGGGAGAGAATTTCAGAGCCAGAAACTTAAGAGCAGTGCTCCCTCCTGTTTCAAGGAACAATCAACTCCCTTCGCAAAAGAAGAAGGGAATCAGTTAGTTCAGAAGTTGCTGAGAAGCCCTGCAAATTCTTACCATATAGAGAAAAATCTGTAAAATAGGCCCTATTAGACAAATACTTTGAAATCATGGAGTTGCTGACACACAGCACATAACAGAATTTACACATTAGTTGTTAACAAAATATAAGTCTGGGTACCAGCTCCCTTCACCCCAAAATAACTGAGACAAGAGTGTAGTGAGCAAAAGAATGTAAATAGGGGAAACACAAAAACAACAACAAAAAAATCCCACCCCCAAACAACAAAGAAACCCAGAAGAACAAAACAGGACACCTGGAGAAAGAGGGAAGGTGTAGTTATTATTTTACTACCCTGCATTGCATTCAAAAAAAGTTATTTCAAATGACTGTTAAAAATAAATAAATAAATAAATAAGATCCTAATGATGCTGAATATCTGTAGTAGGGGCCATGCACAAATGGACAGACAATGCCTTTAGCAGGTCCTTCTGTTGTGTCTACTTGCAAAGCAGAAAATTATGCAAATAAAAAGAAAGGAAGGAAAACTCAGTAGAGGAAAACACTTCTCTCACAGGAATGAAAACAAAAACAATATTAATCATACAGCTCTGGAGAACTGAGTGTTAAGCACTACAAGTGACAAAAGATAAAACCAATAATTCAATTGCATTTCAACTGTCATATACATCTACTAATATTCTTCTTCTCTCAAATTTTACATTTGTCATTTCTTTCCTCATTGAAACAGGAAAAACACTTATGAGGAGAGATGAAAGGCAAAGAAAGGACATCAAAGGAAATTGCAACAGGTAGGTAAAAAGCAAGCCATGCTTCAAGCCAAGACAGCTTCTTGAATGGATTTATATTAACACATAACTGAAGTACTGTGCCATGATTTCAGGTAGATTTGCTGAGGAAAACCTTCTCAAAGCCAAGCTAAAAATGCAGAGTTAACCAGAAAACATAATAAGAAATTGTCCTGATTTGTGCATAATAAAGAAGTTTTCAGGCTACAAATTTTTTTAAAAAATAATATTTTTCAGTGAAAACATACTTTTTTTTTCCTTTTCCACAACTGGCACGGGCAGGCTTATCCATCTCATGGGAATACTTGGTAAGCTGGACTGATACATGAGACACTCCCTTTTGTTTGAGAAAAAGAACATCCTTTTCTCAGGGAAACGGTGTGCAAGTCAAATTGTAGGATACCAGCAGTCAGTGCAAGAAACAAGAGAGCAATAGTAGGAAAAAAGCTGCATTTTTATAATACATCTGTGTCCTGGTTTGACCCAGGATGAAGCCAGTTTTTCTTTTTACTGATTTTTTTTTTCCTTCGGTAAGCTTTCTTGTAGCTAGCAACAGTGTGTTCTGCTAGGCTGATAAGACACAAAGAGGGAAGGTGTAGTTATTATTTTACTACCCTGCATTGCATTCAAAAAAAGTTATTTCAAATGACTGTTAAAAATAAATAAATAAATAAATAAGATCCTAATGATGCTGAATATCTGTAGTAGGGGCCATGCACAAATGGACAGACAATGCCTTTAGCAGGTCCTTCTGTTGTGTCTACTTGCAAAGCAGAAAATTATGCAAATAAAAAGAAAGGAAGGAAAACTCAGTAGAGGAAAACACTTCTCTCACAGGAATGAAAACAAAAACAATATTAATCATACAGCTCTGGAGAACTGAGTGTTAAGCACTACAAGTGACAAAAGATAAAACCAATAATTCAATTGCATTTCAACTGTCATATACATCTACTAATATTCTTCTTCTCTCAAATTTTACATTTGTCATTTCTTTCCTCATTGAAACAGGAAAAACACTTATGAGGAGAGATGAAAGGCAAAGAAAGGACATCAAAGGAAATTGCAACAGGTAGGTAAAAAGCAAGCCATGCTTCAAGCCAAGACAGCTTCTTGAATGGATTTATATTAACACATAACTGAAGTACTGTGCCATGATTTCAGGTAGATTTGCTGAGGAAAACCTTCTCAAAGCCAAGCTAAAAATGCAGAGTTAACCAGAAAACATAATAAGAAATTGTCCTGATTTGTGCATAATAAAGAAGTTTTCAGGCTACAAATTTTTTTAAAAAATAATATTTTTCAGTGAAAACATACTTTTTTTTTCCTTTTCCACAACTGGCACGGGCAGGCTTATCCATCTCATGGGAATACTTGGTAAGCTGGACTGATACATGAGACACTCCCTTTTGTTTGAGAAAAAGAACATCCTTTTCTCAGGGAAACGGTGCGCAAGTCAAATTGTAGGATACCAGCAGTCAGTGCAAGAAACAAGAGAGCAATAGTAGGAAAAAAGCTGCATTTTTATAATACATCTGTGTCCTGGTTTGACCCAGGATGAAGCCAGTTTTTCTTTTTACTGATTTTTTTTTTCCTTCGGTAAGCTTTCTTGTAGCTAGCAACAGTGTGTTCTGCTAGGCTGATAAGACACTGGAATGTTTTTCTAACTACTGGGGCGTCAAGGCTGCACTTGCACTCTGCCAGCTCAGACACTATGGGGAGATCTGTGATCTGTTCCCATATATCTACGTAAGCTCAGAGGAAGGTCAGAGATCACAGAAGACAACTTCCTTCCTCCTTCTTCTTCCCTTCTCTTCCGTCCATGGCCGGCGTCCGGGGAGGACTCTGTTCATCCATCACCGTCGACCCTTAGGCTCGAGCTCTCCTGACCCCCATAACTCTCTGCTCTTTTCCAGCAGCAGCTCCGGGATTCCTCGGGACTCTTCCCAGTTCAGGGAAGTGCTGTGGGAGTTGCTGGGGTGGGGGGAGGCGAGAGGCTTTTGCCCATACCTGAATGTATCTGTATATAATTGTATATATTTTCTTGTATCATTCATTAGTGTTTTAATTAAAGCTGTGTAGTTTAGTTTTCAATCCAGCCAAGTCTCTCTCTTTTTCTCTCTCTCCTTCCCTACCTGGGTGGGGGGGGGAGGGGATCAAGAGCATTGTTGTCAGACCTGAGTCAAACGTGGACAATCTGAAATAGAGAGTCAAACTGCCCTTGACTAGAAGGATAAAGGGTCATTCAGAGGTGCAGGTTCAAACCCTCTTATGCATGAAATGGTTGACAGACATAATCCAGTGAAAATGCTATTCTGTTCCTGCCAGATACCTGCTACAGAATTCTACCTTCCTCCTCTTCAGCTCCTCAAGCAAAGTGTTCTGTCTCAAAACCAAAATGGTTATCAATAGATATTCTCTCTCACCACCAAGCTCTGCTGACACACCTGGAAAGCTACATCAGAAGCACTCATTCTGCCCACTGAATCTGGCCCTTGTCTGCATCTTGTCTTCAAACTGCTTGCATTACTGCTCTGATATCCCATCCTTTTCACTGGATCCATACAGATACAGGTGACTGAACCTACTATCTGCTTCACACACTGCTCTTCAAGCTATGCATCACATTGCACAGGCTGGTTACACAGCCATCTCCCCTGCACATGCTGCTTGCTGGCCCTTGTATTTCAATAAACTATTTACCCAGCAGAAATGGTACAATGGCCTTTCTCAAAACTGACTTGAAAACCTCAATGACCAGAAATCTGTATAGTGACATCTATTTGGAATAGAAGTCTTCCAGAACTTTTCTTACAGCCCAAGTGAAAAATGGATGTTGTCCAAGAACAGCTCTTCCAACAGAGAACACAACCACTCATTTAGGAATGTGTTTCTGTTTTAAGAAACCCAATACCTGCTTTACAAAAATATGATTCCCCTCCTACCAAGCTACTGACCAATATATTCTGTTTCTCTCCACTGAAACACAGTATCATGCTGTGTTTTCATGTTGAGATGAAAATTGGAAAATAGGTATACAGGTTTATTCTGCCACTTTGAAAATCTGTTTGGTTTGGTGTTTTTTTCCCTGGTGGTATTTTAATACACTTTCCATACTTCCAACATTAACAACTTCAGACAAACTTTTCTTTTCCCATTAAGATAATATCCTCATAAATGACCTTACGCTGTGTCCAAGGCCTGGAATATTAATTTATTTCCTTTTACGTACTAAATAACTAAAATTTCCTTTTGTACTAAAAGTGAAGAAAATTAACCATTATTAAAAAGGGCTTTCCTCCCCTCCTTTTTAATTCTCCTTAGGAATAAGTTTGTTTTCCTTTTATCTTTTAATTCTGAACTTCAGGTACCATCCTACTATACGACTACTTAGTGATGCCTTTAAGCATAATATTTCAGCTCAGATGCATTTCTTAAATCAAGGAAAATGAATTAAATTAGTACCTGCAGGCAGAATAAATTAAATAAAATGTACAATAATACAATTTGTACATATTTTTCTCTGTGCAAAAACATTAGTATTTTGTGTCTGACATTCAAATAAACAAGTTTATCCTACTAAAATGAAATGTCTGTATTTTCAATTTTTTTCTTTACTGATTAAAAATTCAAATTTTTTTAAATGACATTATTTCAAGAAAAAAGGTAATAAACTATTTTCCCACAGAGAAAAGGCAAGCTTATTTACATTTTAAAGAACTGTTCCACTTCTAAAAAATACTGCTTTTCTAGGATGGAAAAGTGAATTTCCTTCTTTACCCACAGAACAAAACAAAGTCAACTGGGGAAAGAATATTCTGCATTGGTTCACACACACGTTTCTGCCATCAATGTGTTATTTTTAGGAGCAAGTAGTTTGTACACATCCTGGCCTCTGCTTGAAACACCAGTTGATTTGAATTTCTGGTACTAGTTATCCATAAGAAGCCAGGCTGAGCACACACACACAGTTAAAATAAGATACTGAAATTCAGTAACAGGGTCAGCTGTGACCACGCTCGATAAACGTGGGATTTGCATCAGTTCTTATTGTTCAGTGTTCAGCATCACCTCCAACATCCTTGCTTAGAGATTCTGAACTATGTGTTATAAACCTTCCACAGCTGACCCACAACAAAAAAATGCATCTTGATTCAGAGTAAGTTTAAATTGCATTAGAAATTCCTTAGTCAGATAAATTACTTGTGAAAATGAGCTTTTTGACAACTATCAATTTCATAGCATCAACTATCCAATCTGTGTGACAGCCAT
>NW_009953205.1:4771173-4779486 GCF_000747805.2 Chaetura pelagica | reverse complement strand
GGAATTCATTATTTTAGGAAGTAATAAGTTTGCATTAGTGCCATGAATGGCATGCACTCACTAGCTGTAGATCAGGCAGTAGTTCCAAGGAATTCCAACAGTTCCACTGTTCCCTCCCCCTTCCTCCTAATTATCTACAGGGAGATGGGTTTATGCATCCCCAAGAATTCATTTTTCCTTTGGAAAAAGAATACAGAACAAAAATAAGAAAAGCTTTCGGACTTGACTTTCCTGTGCTCCTTTCTGCCTCAAGTCTACCATTTTAACTTATTTAGCCCCAGCCCCTAAGCACCTCATGATTCCTCACGTATGAACCAGGCACATTTCAGATGAGAAACAGAGGCAAAGCAATTAGCTCAAGCTTCCCACAAGCCCACAGACTTGCTCAACTCCAGCCTAATGCCATACCCAGGCCATGACCTGGCTTTGCAATTGCTAAGAACCCAGAGTGGTTTTCAAATGTTTGTTTCATTTTAGCACAGCTAATGCTGCCTACAAGAGAACTCATGTGAGTGTGGGGATCTTCTGCTGATGAACTCAGCTGATGACAGCTCTCCAGAGACCACTGATAACATACGTGTGGACAGCCAGAGCCTCCCTGCTGGGTATCAATGCACAGCACTCATCCCCCTGCTGCCAAACAGGGCCTGCAAGAGTGAAAGGCATCAGAAAATATATCCTGGCCAAAATGAAATCAGTGGCAAACATCTGTTCACTGGCAGCCCCCAGATGATACCTCACACCTGGAAGACCTTCCTTTGGAATAGAAAAAAGACAGTCTTTGTGGTAACCTATTTTCAACATTTTGCTAGTGATACATGTGGGAGCATCTGCTCAGTGCAGATGACGTCACGCACAGCCGGTAAGTGAGCACACTTTTTGTCCTAGGATTTGAAAAAGATGAAAAAGAAAAATTATTCCCTCTTATTTTTTAATTAGAATTGCCTGCCCCCCAGCAGGTGGAAGGATACTGCCTGCAGGAGTTTTTTTTGTTGGCTAAAAATGTGGTTTATATAATCAGCATGGTAATTAGTGAGCTCTTTGCTATTAAAATGAACTCATTACTGCTATATTTTGCTGATTGATCTGCACTTAAGCAGCAATCTAAAAAATGTAAAAAGCATTTTGTGAACCACTTTAAATCTTCAATATGAATATTGAGAAAATGTAACTGACAGTTTGTCTTTGACTAAACTCCAATCTAGAATTCTCTAGGAGTTCAATCTATGTGGAACTGGACTGTAAGTCACACATTGTCCTCTACTATTTATCAGATTTCCTTTGCAAGGGATGGGATCTGTCAGAGCAAGTCAATACCTCAGATTCTGTGACATTTTCACAAGTGATCTTGCAATCAGACAAACAAAGCAACTAAGTTCCTACACACCTAGTTGTAGAATCACTGGACTGCCTACAAGTAGGACTGAGGCTGCTCTTTTCCCTAAGGGCTCCCAGGCTTGCCATGTCCATGAAGCCCTATTAGTCAGATGGAAAGAAAGCCTTTGAAAAGACAATCATAATTACTCAAAATTAATGATTAGCATGGATCTGAAACTGCTACAGAATGAGTTACTTCCAACTTTGTACTCTCTGCCAAGTCTTCTCATGCTTCCAAAAGAATGGATAAATTATCCAACAATGTATAATATTGAAATGCAAGGAGGAGGGAGAAGAATAAGGGAAAGATGACAAGAGAGTGGACACATGCCAACTATTCAAAGAATTTCCTTTCTTCAGGGACATCTCCAGTGAAATTCTGCCTCCAATGAAGTCAATGTACAACTCAATGAGCTCAACAGTACCAGTATCTCAGCTTTGACCTATTGTCTTGATCTCCATCCCCTAGTGCTTCTAAGCAGTCTGTTCCTTTCTCCCCAACCAGCCCAGGTGCCACTTCATTTCCAAGCTAGCTTTGGCTCTGAGGCTGACCCCACTCTTTCAGCATAAAAAAAATAATAAAAATTGATTCTCCCATCACCATCCAATTGGGTATTTATAGGCTCTACTACAGTGCCAAATCATTTTACAAGCTAAAAGGACATCACTAGTAACTGAAATGGCTAATTTTTTTTTTTACAGGGATCGTAAGTAACTATGCTGGCCCAATTCACCCACTATTAAAAGTAAAAAGCAGAGTTCAGTGAGAGCTGGGTGGGGCCCTAAAATCATGCAGCATGGTCACACAGTGCTTACAGTAGGAAGGGAGTATGGATTTCAGCTCAGACATTCATAAAATCAAGGTAGGTCACTGTCCTGGAAGGCATAAGGACAACCACAGCTCTGCTCATGTCCTTCCATGTAAATTTGATGAGCACTGTACGTGGACAAACAATCTCTATGATTTATTCAGATAATTTCCTCTCTATGCTCCCACAGACACTCTCCTGCCAGCATTAATACTACCAATGTGGTATTTCAGAGCAACTCAGTGAAGAGAATACATTTCAATATTTAAAGGGTCTATTTCCCCCACTCTGTTTTTTTCAGTTTCCATATTTTTGAGAGCGTTTGCTCTTGTTTTTTTAGTGCATTCAGTATTTTTAGGCTCCTTTTTCCTTCCACAAAAATGAGTGGTTATAACATTCATTTTTATTTTTGCTTTCAAGCTGCAGAAACAACTCTCACCGAGTATTATTTTTATCTTTCTTGAAGATGGGTGATTTATTTTTAATTGCTTCTTTAGGTCATGATGCTGCATACCAGTGTGCCTACATTTACTGTGTTCATTAATTTAAGCTTTTAAAAAAAATATGTGAAATCACTTTTTTTCTCTTGGAAAGGGAAGTAATGGTAGATAGAGAGATCAATTATTAATCAGCATTAACTGAAAGTAAAAAAAAAAAAAAATATAAAAAAAAAGGGAAAAAGAAAGCATGAAGTATCTTAAGGACTCAAGTGCTCTTGAGTGAATTAATTTGTACCAGATCATACTTCCCCAACATAAGTTCTCCTACAAAATTAAAGTACAGAGAGATGAAGGTCTTATTCCTTAGAGCTATTGAGGTCCTTTTTTTTAAATCTGAAAGCAAAAAACCCCACTACTTAAAATAAAATAAAAAATAATAATTAAAAAACAAAAGAGAAACCGAAGGCAAAAGAACAATCTCCAAGGTAACACAAGGATGTACTTGAAAATAAAGTCCACAGCCAGCTCTTCCAAATATTAAACTCCCATTAATCCAAATCCAGCTGTCCATCCCCTCAAAGTTAATAAACTAATATATTCACAATAGTACAGGATCCTAAACGCAGCAGAATAAATGGTATCATCTATAGATTTCAGTAGATGCAAATAAATGCACCCTCCATTATTTCCTGCATTTTAACTGAAAAAATGTTTTCAAAAGTACATTTAAAAACTCTGGAAAAATCCCTCTGCTTCTCAATCCTACATATTTATTACATTGATCATAGGGGAGAGCTCATAAACATCCATAAAATGATTTATAGCCTCTTCTGCTAAGAAGCAGTGTATTGAAAAAAGCCAGTACAGAACTGCCCTGAAAATGTGATTCAATTATCTTGTACTCACTATGTTTTATGTAAAGCATCAAACTAGGTTTTAACTCTACCTGATAATATTCCTTTTGTCTTTTATCCTGCATTTGGGTAAGTAAATTTGGACATAATACTGTAAGTACCACACTACCAATGAACTTTCTACCAGAGAATAAAGTGAGCAGACAGAAGTTCATCTGTTTCTATAAATAAATAAAAAAAAATAGTACAACAAATAACAGCGAGGAATTAAACTCTCCCAACAGGCTAATTCTAACTTCACGTAATTAATGTTCAAAGCCAGACAGGATAACATCAGCAAAAGTGCCATGCAAGGAGTCCCCCAGGTCACACTTGCAGAGTACTCTGAAGTCCAGCATCAAACCTAGAAATGCAGCCACTTGTCATCCTGGGATATGCTGCTGAGCTCCAACCCTTCGGCATCCCTTCCATTTCCCCAAGATCTGCTTCAGATGCAAGGCCTGGAATCCTAAGATTTGTCAGCTCTCATCTGCCTACTATTATTTCCTGATTTATTATGTTTTCTAAATGAAAGTTATTCTTCCGAACCAAGGACAAGGCTGGTATGGAATCAGAGTGATCCAATTTTAATAATACAATCACAATTAATTACCTTCTCTGTTGGTTAGTTATTTTCCTGCCGTTCAAGAGCTTGCCAGAACATGCAAATCTATGCTTTATTTTCCTTTATTTCCATTTCAGCTTGATGCCATAGGCAGTTTTCAACTGGACAAATCCCATCTTCTTATTTTTCTCAGAAATCTGGTCAAGTATATTCTACAGGATCTATGGTTTTAATTCCAGTTTCTCAGCATACCTTCTGTCCCCCTTTATCTTTTCTTCCCCTGTTCTAACAGCTGTTTGTCTAGTAACAGTCCCTTCCTTAGAAAATGTCACTCATGAACCTTCATTTCTGTATGAACAAATACCTGCATATGAACCACCCTGGGAAATCGATGGGTTTAAGGTCTTTACTAATACTCCTTTGACCACCTCCTTGCTATAGGCAGTACTAGGAGAGAAAGGGGATACAATAAGAAACCTAGATAAGAGAAACAAAAAAAAGGATGAAATAATAAGCTACAACAGCAATGCTGATCTGTGTAAGAAAAAGCAAAGCTGAGAGCCTGTGAAATGCTCTTCCCTGTAGCCACTTTTCCAAGAACTGAAAGGAGGAAGTGAAACCACAGACCAGAAGAGGAAAGTCAACTGGAGTCCTTTTTCTCTGTGAATGACAAGTAGGTCATTCTTCTGAAGATGTCAGGGACAAGTATGTCAGTCCAGTTGATAAAAGGAGACTAAGGAAAAAAGAAATAGTGAATAAGAAATTTGCCCTAAGTTCACACAAATGAAGCAACCAGAAAAAATTGCAAATAATAGCTCATCTCCTGAGTAGCACATGTTAACTTTGTGCCACTGATGATCTTCATTTTATTGACTAATTTGTTTGTTACTCCAGACTAAAATAATGAGTCTATGCAGCCAGGTGAACTGCTTTCCTCCTTTATCTAAGAGTTTCTGTCTCACAGACATGACCTTGTGGACAGCAGTCAATTTGTCCCAACAGGCTGAGTGTCAGAGCTGTCCTCAGAGTTCCTGACAGAGACAGCACTAATGTGATGACCATCAGGAGCTGTAGCTTACACTGGGGAGGTATTCCAGTTTGGCACTATGGAATACCTGCGAAGACAAACCTGAGAAAAATGAGGGTTGTGTTGCTGTTCAAGAACCAAACAGCATTACTCTGTTCACACTTTTAAAAGCTTTTCTGCTTATAGCGCTCCCAGAGTGAAATTCTGAAAATAAAAAGAAGTATTTTAGAATCCCCAGTTTTTCCTGTAACCTACATCCCTGCACACACTTGCTGTGTCCAGCAAAACATAGGCTAAAGTAATCCTAGACAGGATGCAACATTACTTTTTTCCTCTAAAGTATTATTTTCAATCCAGAAAAGGAACTAGTCCTGCCACACTATGTTCATGCTGTTTGTGTTGGCAAATTCAAAATACACATCACTGTAAAACCTCAGAATCCTTAAAAAAAAAACCAATCAAAACCCCCATAAAACTACAACAATCCCCAAAAACCCACAACTGGTAACAAAACCTTCTTCAAAAACTAGACCAGCTCATCAGCCTCATGGTGAAACACCCAATATCTACAGCACACCAACATCTGATGGCCTTAGTAAAACCTCTTATTTGGTTCTGATCACATTTTTACCATGACAATGAGAATTTCATAATGTGTCAGAGAATAAGATAAGGAAAAAAATAATACCATGTTTTTATAGTTCTTTCCTCTTAAATGAAATAATGTTTGTAAAACCTGTGCTGTTAAAAAAAGCAGCCTTACGGGTCTTCCTAGTTTCCTGCCTGAATATTATTTCCACCCAAACACTGATTCACAGCCCCAGCAGTTTCTACAAATTACCTCGCCTCCAGAATGGAATTATGGTGTCCTGTAATTAGTACTTCTCTATTAACTACAGTTACCAACAATAGTGTGCTCAGTTGGGCAAATCATCATCTACCCAGGCACAGATGTCACAAACTGCCTGGGAAAGAAATAAATTATAGATCAATACTACTGGAACTGGAATCACCCATCCCACCTGATTAGAACTCACAGATTTCAGTACCTTTCAGACAACAGGTAAACAGACTCAGAGAATTATTTATATTACAAAGTCAATGCCTTAAACAAATATTAACAAAGCCTGTCCCTAAACTACCACTCTACAGAGACAGTTATGTTTATTTTTAAAGTACCGTCATAAGATATTTTAGTAGCCACACCATTAGCCACAGCTGAATTTCAAAGCAATACCTCCCTATATGGCCACTGTGGAACACTAAAGCTTCACAGCCTTGCACAAATAGTCTGGGCTGACTGGCTGAGAAATTGTGTCAGTTTCTAGCTCAGCTCAAGTGCTTTCAAACATACTTGTGTGCCAAGTTTATCCTGCATTTTGGGAAAATTTAAGAAGCCTGAACTAGTGAGAATGCTTGACTGGAGCAGGTATGCACCTACTAGCACATCCACCTGATATCAAACTAAATCTTACCACTCGATGCTCTGAGAAGTCAAGGATGAAACTGATGCTGTAAAGTAAAATAAATTTGGAAGAAAACCACAAACAACCCAAACCACAGATATTTATTTGTTCACCCTAGTTGTCAGTGGAAGAATAAACCTTTCCTTTAGTCTAGGATTCATCCATGGATTACAGCTTTTGTTTTCTTATTCTTGCAATTAACATAAATAAGTTTTGGGTGCGAACTGGAACCCTGCCCAGATCTTGGTTAGAAGCTGGGCTGGTTCTTCCAACAAGAGTCCAAGACACTCCTGGCTCACAGTGCTGCTGCCTGGCCAGGACCTGCCTCTACATCCAGGCTGCAGCCATGCGCAGGCAGCCAGCAGTATCCCTGTTGGAAAGGGAGGAAAGATTACCAGAGAATTCTACCTTCTTGTCTCTTAAAAGTGCTGTGCCACCCTTCCTCAGTGTGAGTGACCTGTACATGACAAGATTCGTGATATGAACTGACCTGACACCTCCGGAATAGCCTTTGGAAGTGGGTTTGGTTTCAGTTTGCCTGGAGGATGTCATGCACTGCTTCTTCCTGGGGGAAAGAGCTGGCAGCAGCATTGTTTTGCATCAGAGTATTTTTCAGTGCAGTCAAAAGGGTGAAATCACATCTATTATCTAATTAGAGAAACCAAACATACTAATGAACTGGTATTTCTATCTTGCATGCTGCTGGCATATCATCTTAGAAAATGTACATTAAAAACAAACAAACAAAAATGTTTATGTCCCTTTGAGAAGCTCTGCAGTGGTGCCAACAGCCCTTCAATGACTATCCTGCCAGGTCAAGCCAAATCTGTTGCTGGCTATCAGACCAGATGCAGAGGATTCTTAACAGAAGAAATACTTAAATCTACCAAAGTATTTTCTTTAGTATTACCTTAGTACTTTTAAATACTTTGATTTGTCAATATCCACACAGAGACAAGCACTGTGCATAACCAGATAAGAAACACCTAGAAACACAGCTTCTAGCTTTTTACTACCAAAAAAATACAGCAGAAGGTTTTGGAAGACAATCCATTCTATCCTCAGGAAAGCAAAGTCGTACGTTTTTCATCAATCATAAAAAACACCTCGAAGATACAGAGAGTACTGAAATTTCTTCCCTTAACGGACAAACACCTAAGGTGTGGGGGAGGGAAAAGCATGAGTTTGTTTTAAACTAACTGCACAGATCTAAAGGTGCAACAAAGTGCAGGGCTCCTGTGCCCCTCACGGCTGAACAAAACCCACCTGAGTGGAGATGAAAAGTGGATTCAGGCTGTTTGCATCTCAGCCAGTGTTTGTGATTCGAGAAAGGAGGAAAGGTATTTGGGGCAATAATGACAACTGCTGTGTTCCCTCATCCTGCTCACCACTGGTGAGTGAGTTCCTGGGGAACTCTCTGGCTTCAGAGAGCTGCAGGCTGAGGTGGGGATGAGCAGTGGGAAGGCAGAGGCAGCTGGAACTGCCCCAGAAACGTGGCTGGGAGCACAACAAGTGCAAGGCGTGCTTGGTGCTTTTCAAACGCGATGCGAAATCCATCACTCGCCAGCTTACTACAAGCTGAAAAAACCCCAAGTTTTTCCCTTTCACAAGTGATCCAGCAGAACACAGGTTTAATAAATAAATAAATAAATAAGCTCAGATAAATAAAAAAGGGGCAAAGCCAGAACGGGGCAGGTGCTGCCCCACCACAGGCAGGCCCGTTCCCCAGCACCACT
>NW_009953205.1:4764227-4770490 GCF_000747805.2 Chaetura pelagica | reverse complement strand
CGGGGGGGGGGAGAAGAGTCCCGAGTTAGTTGAGAGGTTTTGGCTTTTAGTGCTTTTTTGTTATTATTCGATACATTATTTGAATAGAAACATAGAATGTCAGGGTGGAAGGAACCTCAAGGATCAGCTGGTCCAACCTTTTTTGTTAATACTACAGTTCCTATGAGATTGCTTAGCACCCTGTCAAGCTGAGACTTTAAATTGTCCAATGTGGGGGAATCCACCACTTCCCTTGGGAGACAATTCCAATGCTTGATTATCCTCATGGTGAAAAATGTACCTCTTGTGTCCACTGGAATCTTCCCCAGGAGCAACTTGTCTTTTCCATGTACCCAGTTCTGAAGTACTGGAACGTACATTATGATAACGTGTTTATGGCTACAAAACTGAGGGCACTTAAAAGCCAACTTCCCTCTGACAACACTCGTGATTTTCATTTTGTAGTTAGAAAGATGCAGAAAAAGTCTGTTTTGTTCAAGAAGGTGCTTAGGTGAGGGGCATGAAAGCAGAGATGTGCACTTGAGAACACAGGGTGCATTTTACTCTTCCAGAAAAACAGCTCTGACTGTGAATTCACTGTGTCAAAACCATCACTGTTTTCTTTTTTGAAATTCCGTCTTCTTTCCCTTGCAGCACCTGCCAGTGTTCGTTGTGTCCATAATGATGTTGCTGTCCCTGACTTCTCTGACTATCGCCGTCAGGATGTGCTGGATGCCACCGCCTCCTCTCAAAGCAGCAGTGAGGCTAGAAAAGGGTTTTCCTACCTGGTGACTGCAACAACATGTGTAGCAACTGCATATGCTGCTAAGAATGCTGTCACCCAGTTTATTTCCAGCCTGAGTGCCTCTGCTGATGTGCTAGCATTGTCAAAGATTGAGATCAAGTTATCTGACATTCCAGAAGGCAAGAACATGGCTTTCAAATGGAGAGGGAAGCCCCTCTTTGTGCGTCACAGAACCCAGGCAGAGATTAAACAGGAAGCAGAAGTTGATGTGTCTAAACTGAGGGATCCGCAGCATGACTTAGACAGAGTAAAGAAACCAGAATGGGTCATATTAGTGGGTGTCTGCACTCATCTTGGTTGTGTTCCCATTGCTAACTCTGGAGATTTTGGTGGTTATTACTGCCCTTGCCATGGCTCCCATTATGATGCCTCTGGCAGAATCAGGAAGGGTCCTGCTCCCCTTAACCTTGAGGTTCCAACTTACCAGTTTATCAATGATGATGTAGTGGTTGTTGGCTGAATATGAGGTGGTTGCTCACTCCCATATTCCTGTGAATGTACACACTAAAAGGTTGACTGAGATTCTGGGATACCGTAAAACCAGATGATCCTGTAAACACATTAACTCTCTGGATTGATTCTCATACAGAAGTATGGTCAAACACTTCCTTGTATTGCATTTTAATAAAAACTTGGAGTGAGCACTTGTTCCTGACTTACATGAGCATGTAATTATTTGTGTAGTGACTTCTAGTGTGTCTAGTCCATGAGATTTTACAGCAGACCCAGAAAATGTTTATGAGGCCCTCCTGAAGGGCTGCTGATTCAAGATAGACACTGAACTACAAAACTCTTGTTTCCTTAATGCCACCTATTTTTACTGTTTAAGTTTGAGTTTTTTTCACTTAACTGCATTATAGGAAGAAAAAAGATCTAAAAAAGATCCTGCTATAAACTTCTAAGAATCTTTGGAGTAAGTTTCAACATAGAATGGGACAAGATGTAATCTTTTTCCTCCCAGTGTATTTATGTTTGTTATGTTTCCAAGGGAAGTGAAGGAAAAAGTAAATAAAAACCTACCTAGAAAACTTGCATTGTTTAGAGTCAGCTGAAAATTGTTTACTTAGAACTGTAGCAATGCAATGTTATGATGATGTAAACAAAAATAAGCAAGTCAATGTTAGCATTACAAAATTTTTTTTTCTAGCAGATAATACTTGATCTTACACATTTCTAAACACCAGATCAGGTGCTTCAGACACTGAAAAATGTGAGACACTTTCAAAATAAGTTGAGAAGGAAGTAAAACAGGAAATACAGGTTTTTCACAGAGTGAAAAATAGGTCATCAGAACGACTGAGTCTGGACTGATCTCTAGCATGAGACATAGCAGGAGGTCATGTTCCCATCAGAGGTATTTTAAAGCTTGCATGTGGAAGTTACCATTTTCATTGTGTATAGGCTAAGCTCCATATAGGCCAAAACTTTGAAACCTCTTGCACTTTGGTTCTCACTGAAGGCATGGAGAAACAAATGCAGCCTGAAACATAAGCTCCATATAGGCCAAAACTTTGAAACCTGTTGCACTTTGGTTCTCACAAGTGCAGCCTGAAACGGATCCTTTAACTAGTATTGGTCTTCCCAGTACAAAACAAAGCTAGCAATTAGTTGCCTGTGGCACAAGAGGAAAAGTGTGCTGTTTCCAGAAGAAAACAAAAAAACCCCACACCCACCAAACTATTCCTGTTTGGTTCCCATTCTTGCTGTTTTGTGAACATTTCTGTCTTGTACTTGCATTAATGTGCTGCTCCAGTTGCAAAATAGAAAATTAAATCCTCAGAATTCCCTGGGTCTGGAATATTTAGCCTCATATGTATCTTATGTCCAGCTGTGGTGACAGCTGGGTTAAAGCTGAAGTTTTAAATGGGATTACTCAGAACATTGATGCATATAGCTTAGACACTTCAGTGGAAAAAAGGACCATTACAAAAGTTCTTGAGTCTGCTTTTTACAGCACTGCATAAAATTGAGCTTTACACTTTTATACCATGTCCAAAAAACATTCTCAAGAAGATAGTCAAGAAGACTTTTGGTATAACAAATCATGTCAAACCAGTCCTGAAAGGGATGTTCCCAAACTTGCATCTAAACAATTGGGATTCATGCACATGTGTTCTTTCCTAAAATGTGTTTCAGGAAAAGCAGCGTAGTAACTCCTGAAGTAGCATTAGATCTGCTTTCAAGGGGCTACTCTTAACCTCATCCTAAAAATGTTTTTTAGCCCACAGGGGTATTATTTACTCCTACGACTTTTTAAAACTACTGTAACAATTATAACAGCCTTTATTCTTGCAGAAAATATTTAAGGTTTGTGGGCTTTTTTTGTAAAAGGAAGATAGAAGCACTTTTATGCACTTAAAGCAGAGGAAGAACACATCTGTATAATTAAAAGGCTTTATCATAACATGGACACAAAATGCTGTCATGTAGCACCTACAGGGAAATACTGTCCTCGATGTTTCAAAAGCTTTAAGATCTTGGCTGTGATTTCAACATTCCAAATTATATCACTGCATTGTGCTTCTAGCAAAAAAACAGAACACATATGTTCTGCTAGCAAACTTGGTATCTACTTCTAAGATAAAATGACACATTCTGCAGTCCCATACTTCTTGGAACCAAAGAGGCAAAACACAACACAGAGTGCACCAGTGAGCACATACTGTACATGCTCCCTGAGCACATACAACTGGAACCAAGCAAGCTCACCTGCTGGATTTGTTTTCAATTCCTGCCTGTCAAATGAGTCTGCCAGGATTCAGACAAGCTGAACCGGAGCCACAGAGGCCTTGGGCACATCCTGAACCTGGTATTTCTGAAATCTTTAGGCTACAGAATATCTTGTCATTCAGTTATCATAATCCAACCTGCCACTAAACCCCATGATCTTCAGTGTTAAACTAGAACCTTACAAACCTTCCCAGCTTTGGTTCCTACAGAACTACAGAAAAGTTCAACAGAAAAATTTCAAGATGCAAGTAGTATGAGCTTATTCACTAATAAGAAAGGAAGATAGAGCTCAAACAGATCCGTAGAATTAAGCAGAATTAACCAGAGTCTACAATATTGCATGATGCAATGCTAATATCTGGATATATGGAGCCAGAATTCTGTGACACCAGCTTTTCAATAAAAGTGTCATCCATTTCAGGCATTCTGCTTCAATTTATGCAAGCAGCAGCCACTGACAATTTAAAACCATTGTGTCCACCCTATTTTTTGAGCAACCCACATCCTATGTGCACACAAATAATCCTAATGAATAATTTACTTTGTGCCCCATGAAAGAAGAAAACTATTAGATTGCTTTGTCCCTTTCTTTTTCAAATGGATTCAGACAAAGCAAAGTTCCAGTAGTTGAAGTGGTCAAAAACAACCAAAAAAATTGTTGCCCATATTACGACAGGCTCAGGATGTTGGAATGTGGATATTGTTCATCTGAGGCACCTGATTTTGCCAGATTAATTTAAAGGCCAACCTTATAGAAAGACACTGATATTCTAAGTCTGGCTTGGATATAATAAAACCACTGAAGAGGAAGCCTTTTTTGTTGACTACTGTGGAAGCCAAGTTTGAGTAGATGGTTAGAGTGGACATTTGGCACTGGTGGTACAACCATTCCATTAACTTCATGCTTTTACTCTCCTTCTCCCAACTATTTCCAACTCTAGAATATTTAATAGTTAAGAATAGTTCAAGATTGGATACCTGAAGAGATGTGGAATTTTTGCACTGGAAAATGGGAAGAGCACTCGTCAGCAGCAACTCAGGCATAACTGATGGGGGCTTTGGAGATCTCCCCAGGTGGCTCCCAGCTGTACACTTCTGTGAATACAAAATAATGGATGTTTTGTAACATTTTAAATGCATCTTATTTTATCTTTGAAGATTAAAATCTATGGGGATAAAATATAATGTTGAAATGAATGGGATCCTTGATACAGGAATAGGGTCACCTGGGAAATTCTCATGCACTGGTAAAATCAATGGAAGAAAGAAAATGACTGATTACAAGACATTCCTCTGGCCTGGAAGTTGCTAGATAGGGAAAAAACAAAAAAAAGAAATATCACTGAATGCATGGTCTATTCTCACATTTTGTCCCTAGTATCTGCTTATAGTCACTGTGAGAGGCAGGTTACTGAGCTGTATGGGCTTTTTGTCTGACTCATTAGAGTTGTTCTTACATCATTTAACATCCTGCATCAACTTTGACTAGCACTTAGTGAAATGCAAGAGAGAAATAGCAGTTTATAACTTGGCCTGCTTAAAGAAAACACAACTGTTGACATTTATTGTCCTAACACAATTAGCAACCAGTTTGTATTGCAACTGTGATACATTTTCTTCATTACCTATTTAGCATTATAGCATCTTAATAACCTCAAGACATCAATTATGATATTGCCTCATTCTAGCAATGCATATTCAACATGCCATGTACCATTTTACTTACTACTTACACATACTTTTTTCAGCATTAGAAATTTATAATAAACAGTTCTGGAATTAAACCACATTAGAGATTCATATGTTACTTGTTTTTACCTGAATTTTACAGAAGCGAGAAACATGAGACAGTGGAGATGGTCTTTTCTGTCTATAGACAGCAGTAGCATTAGTGGGGGAAGATAACTTCCACTTTTAAAAGTATTATGTAGTACCAATGGCTGATGTCTTTTGTCAGCTAATTACAGAATGGGTAACTATACTATGACTTCGTCCTCTCTCATACTAAACATAAGTTATGCACCTAAGGACCAGAAGGCAGCAAAAATGATAGTTGTTCTAGCTTCAGGACCTAGCATGAGTCTTTCAGTTACCTTCAGCAAACAATTCCATAGTAAAAATCACCAGTATGCAGATGTCTGTGCAAAATTTTCCACAAGCAATCTAATCGTAGTGTGTCCTGGTGACAGTGCTGGGCAAAATTGCTTTACTTCCACCATGTAACTTGGTAATAGAATTCCCCATTTTTCTGTGTGAGCAGTCATATAATTTGGACCAGGAGGAGGAGGGTACGAAACAGTTTATTTTGTAACCATAGATGCTGTGTGTAACTCCTCTATAGTTGGCCACTGATGACAGGTCCCTTTAGGTAACATTGCTATTTATAAAAAGAAAATGAGCTCTCCATTTGTATGTCAATTAGTGTGATAGAGCATTCCGATCTGAGTCTGAATGTCACCTGTAGGATGTAACCCCTACATACAGAACAAGTTGTGACAGGCTATAGCTGGGTTTTCCCCCTTTATTTTCAGTTCCAGCTGAACTGTAATTTCAAACTAATTACTAAAATATCAGGAGATTCAGTAGCTTTTTAGCAGTTTGCCTGGAATTTAACATATCCCAAGGCCCAAAGTACATTAAGGTTTTGCTCAAGCTAGAATTTAATACACACAAGATGTGGTTCCCAGACTTCCCACTGAAGTACCTACAGTGACATGACAAATTCTGACCTAGCAACTATTCTTTCCCT
>NW_009953205.1:4665756-4764125 GCF_000747805.2 Chaetura pelagica | reverse complement strand
ACAACAACAATTTTGACAGGCAGATAAAAAGATTGCATATTACGTCTGCATTATTTTCTTTCTACACTTGTAGTATGCTCTGATTTAGATGGTTTTTTATTTGGACTTAAAGTTTCCACGAACAGATCCCACTGTTTACTATTCTCTCTAGGTCTTTTAATACCTCTGCTTCAGACTACAGTACAAAATAAAGATATTTCTCTCCTAGCCACTCTACTTGACACTGATTAGAAAGATGAATAACTTATTCAAAAATCTGTGTTGCTTCTAACTAAAACATTGCTATTAGCTCCTAAAGCTTTAGCTGACGTTGCATATCTAGTAGACCAACCCTTGCATTATGGTACCCAAAGAATAAACCTACCTATAGATATTTACACACACATATTTGTGCATGTAAATGAGTATATGTCAAACTCTTAGAATGTAATAATTTAATCTTTACTAGGATGTTTTCTGTACCTTTTTGGAAGGTTGGACATTCATCCAAAATTTTTTCTCAGGCCATAATCACAGTGCCACTCAGCTCGTCCTGCTCACTTTTCTTAACCTACTGGAAGAGATGTTTGTGATCATTTCATTTCATTGAATGTGACAAAGACCTTCTCACCTTGTGCCAATTATTTTTCAGAAATATTTGTTTTTGAAGACAGTTCCCTATTTTGACAGATAATCTGTCCTTACATATAGCTCATATCAATAGATATGGGCCATTCTCACAAACAGTCTATAAATCATCAACTTTTTTCAGCCTGAATTTCCTGTCATCTCTAGGCTGCTCCACTGAGGTCACTAAAGGTTGCCATTGCCTGTGCTATTTATCTTCCAGATTTTTTCTTCTCTCTACCTTGTAAATTGATATTCATTTCCCAGGCAAACATACTTCCACATATGCCAGTAGGTCACCTACTCTGCAGGAGGCATCACATCCAACAGCTTCTCTTGTAGACAGGAGAGATGCTCCAGAGCCTCTGTGAGCACATTTACAAACTCTGGGCCCTTCATTTCAGTTACACTTGTAACCCCAGTGAAAAACACAAGGATTTATCAACTGGGAAGGTTAAAACAAGTCTGAAAAAGTAGTGATCCAATTGTGAAGTCATGGTCTAGCTTGTAGTTATAGATTAGGCAGGCTTTCTGTCTAGAGCCTATCAGTCTATAAATAATTACAGACTTAATTCATCCAGTGTTTTTCTACAAAGCATAAATATCTTCAAAGAATCAGCATGAAACAGGTTTTTGCAATCAAAGCACATAGCACATGGGGAGTATGTTTATCATCAGTACAACGGTAGCCTAAAGCTGTCTCATCTTTTGTACCAAACTGAATGGTGCTGTGGAGCTTCAATCTTCAGTGGCAAAATACCTGCCCCACAAGCAGTAATGAATTACAATTTCTGGATCACCAAAGCTCCCTGCATGCAGCATGGCCAGAGCCACAGCCCCTGTACGTTCAGTGGAGAAGATTCAGCAATCTATGAAGAAAATTCTCTTTGGTCTCTGAGTGCACTTTTCCCCACCATGTTCATGATATTTAAGCCATTTTACATTCCACAAAGCTCAGAGACAGCAGAAATTGCCACATTCTGTGTTTTTAGCTATCTTTCATTCATCTGTAGCCTATCATCAGTATGTTTCTCCCAGGTGAAATACAATATAATAATATTTTGGCAGCTTCACATGTGATGCTTTTGCTCTCTTTAAGGGAATGTTTTTTAGCTGATTTGTATTTGTTTAGACAATAAAATACAGTTGTCTCCATTTTCTGCTGTAATTAGTTTTATCAGTATGTTCTTCATGGAAGAAAAAAATTCAAACCTTGCACCTCTTTGGTTTCTATCTTATATTTTTTAGACTTGGTTCCAAAGCTATTATTTCCTCTGCAACTTTTGGAAAAATCTACATCTATCTGTTGATATTTCTGTTCTGAAATAAATCACAGCAATTAAATAATACTGAAGTCCTGGACTAGAATTCTCTTTAGCAACTCATTTAACTAATGTTTATAAAAACACTTTCATCTAAGGATCTTAAAGAAAGTTATTACCATTATCTTCTAAGCTGTATCCCAGTTGCACTGCAGTGTGTATTCCTGAATGACATGCTGCTTTGAAGTCTTCAAACTACAGAAGAAAGTCACGGCTTAGGGATGTTTTTGACAACTAACTGTAGTTTTTGATAAAACTTTTCCAAGTCACTCTCTGAGAACATAAGTCTCAGTGTTTTCATTATTCTTGGTTCATTTTATTTAGGCCAAGATTAGCTTGTCACTCCTCTCCAATCTCTGACTCCCCAGTAACATCCTTCATTGCAACCACAGAAACTCCTCTATATGCAGCACAGCTTTTTTCTGCTCTCTTTATGTACTAATAGTTGCTATATCCAACTCATTCTGCCAAATTGTCGTACATATTTTCCAGAAGTATTTGTTTAAAGTCACATTTTCTTTCAGCTGTGAAAGGTAATTTCAATATGACATATCTACTATGTAGATACAACTCTAGGTACTGTAGAGAAGTTCTGGTCCTTTCCCCCATGGCCATTTCAACCCCAGCAGAATGACACTGTCTCACAAGAAATGGCAATACTCAGAATACGATTACTTACAGAACAGCATGGGTAGCTTGAAAAACTGATTCAAGTGAGGGAGTCTAGCACTACCCAGCTCAACACACAGGTTACAGGGGTTCATACACTCAGCAGATTCTTCATAGACTTGCACCAACCTCCCACGGGACCAGTATGTATGATCAATGATTGAGCTGAATTTAAATAGTTTTAAACTCATCTTTCATGTAGCACAAATCAGAGGAGAAGAGTACAGCAAGAAGACTAACTAACAGAAATCTTAAGGTAATATGTTAGCAGGAGTCTACATCTTCTGCAGGCATAGTATTTAACACCATCTGCTCTCTCACTTGTAATTGAATGAGTCTCTCCACACACAGAGAAGGAGAAAGTGAGTAGGAAGATGCTCAGGAACCTGACTAAAACTGCTGAAAAGACTGTTCTTTTAAAGACATATTTAAAGCAGCAGAGCAGAATTTTCTGGTTTCAGGATGAAACATATCTGTCATAACACAGACACTGCTCACCTACTGGTTAAATCTTTCCAATGCACCATTTAGATCATCTCTAAAATTAACAACAAATAAAAAGGGAAAAGCAGCAATAAAAAGCATGCAGATAAATCTTCAAATAACAAGTGTAAAACAAAAGAAAGGAAAAATGAATTGCACACAATATCATTGCTTCAGAATGCAAGCCAGAGAGACAAATACAGGTAGTTTAACAAGGGGAATAGAAAAATCATAGAGGAAGGTCCATCTGTGGCTTTTGAACACAATGTTCCAGGCTAAGTCTCTGGTTCAAGGGAAGCCTACAGCAGATGACTGCTGGAAACCAGGACTGTAAATTCAGAGGGAAGACAACTCTGGTCTTGCATGTTTCTTGTGCTATTTCCAAAAGTATTTGCTACTGGTTGATGTTGTAGATAGGGTGAGCCAGCTGTGACCCCACACAGTATTTCTTAAGGTCCCAGGGGAGCAAGGAGCTCAGTGGCACTGGTAATTGTCTTTCTCAGTGGCAATAATCTACCCTGCATTTTATGATCTCTGTGATGAAGCAACAGACTTCTACAAATTTATTTAGAGCTCTTTGAATAAAGTACCCTATATATAGTGGGTGACAGTTACCAGCAATATTATTGTTATTATTATTACTGCAGGGAAAATTTCAGTACAAAAATGTTTATAGAGCCAAGGTTTATACAGACTGATTTCACATTGCACTGCCTACACTAAAATACTCCTCTGAATAAAAGAACACAATAATTCTAGCATACACTGAATCCAGAGGTTTGAATAGCAACTGTAATGGCTCCCTTAGAGCCAAGCCAATTCCAGAGCAAATGGATAGCTCACATTTCATCTCCCAAATGAGACAGGAAAAGGCCAGTAAGAACATTCCTCATAAGCAAAAAGGTTTAAAACTTGAATATAGACTTGTAAAACTTGCATATATTTTAGATTATTGGTACTTGGCTGCTTTGTAATGAAAGCTGTTGTCAATAAATATTTCTGGGCAAGATAATGATGATCTTTGATATACGAAACAGCTAGGAAGAGTATCTCAGCATAGAATACTATTTGGGTTTGCATCAATGCTTCATTTTTACTGTTCTCTTTGGATAGTGTTCTGATCCCTGCTACCCCGAGTACCACAGGTAGTAGTATCCAAAATATCCCAAACTTCTCCATTTTTTTTCCAAATTTTAACTGCAGCAATGAGATCAGCTTGTATTGATCATAGTTTAATGTAGTGTCTTCAAAGTACTCCTTTTTAAATAGAGGCTGCCACAACTGTAGCCAACATGTTGCCTTAATCAAAGCAGCTAGAAAACACAATTCATTTGCTTAATAACACTTGTTGCTGATGCACCATTTCATTACAGAATTAGGTTGGGCAACCTATTATAGAAGCTGCTTATGAAACTGATCGAATAAACTTTGGACCAATCCTGCAATACAGCATCAGCCTCCAGATTAAGCAGAAATGAGATTTCTTAAGGTAATATAAATTTGTAAGAATTGGTCCAGGGTTTTATAAATAAAGGTTTTTTAAAACGATTAATTATTTAATCAAGCCTATTTGCCTTAGAATTATTATCTACTTGTTTAAATCATGTTAATGCAGTTATTATTCTTTAAGTCTTTATTAAAAAAAAAGTAAGCTGTCTCCTGTAAATAATATACTAATTACATTTTCTCCACACAAAACAATTAATTCTGAACAGTAACACTGCATTATAAAACAATTCCAAATAAAACATATCTAATTATAATTCCAAAGCTCACATTATTTTTTAAACTTGTGTTGGCTTTTAGATAATTATAATTAAAACAAATTACTCTATGTTTTAATAACATAGTTGTCAAATAAAGCCATAATGCCCAACTGATGACTAACCACAATGTGTAATTCCCCATAAATGCTAATTGACAATTGATTTTGTTAAATACTGAAAGAATTCATCATGATTAACAGTATTACAATGAAATTCAAAGGAATTAGGAAAGATTTATCTCTAATGGAGCATTTCTGCAAATATTAGTCCTACGGAAGAGAATAAAAAATTAGGTTAGAACCACAGCATCCTCTTCCCTAGTTCATAGACAGAATAAGAATTACAAGATGTAACTGAGGGGCTTGGTGCTTTTTGCAGATGCATGATGGTTTCTGTGCACAGTGGCAGCACCGTGCATCACTCTGTCCTCTTCCTGAGCATGGCCAATGCCATCATCCCTGCTATTTATTCCTCTGCTGAAATTTTTTCTTCCCCGTCCTTACAAGAAAAACTCCTGATCTCATCTGTAAGGACTTACAGGATCTTCTTTCTCTACTTAAGCCTTCATCTCCCTTCACTCCTATCATGGTGCATTCCCTTCCAGACCTTCCTTCTCTGCTGCCTCTGTAGGGCCGTATGATGGAGCTCCTGGTAATACGCAGTGTGTGACAGAGCAGGAAGGGAAGAGCCTGCAAGACCCTATTTCAGGAGCTTTAGTCTAATCTAATCAGTTAATCTTTGCTGATTTTCAATTGAAACAAGCAGTTATTGATTCACATAGGAAACTACACATGAACATACCCATGATTACAAATTGCTGAAGATATGGAGTCTCAGCTGGTGGGGAATCCATCCTTTCTAAACTGCCATATAGCAGGCTGGGAGATATCTGGAAACCTCATACAAGAAAGCCAGGTATGTGAGAAACTGGCTTAAGCTGCAAATATTAAGGCATCTGTTACCACAAAGCTGTGAGTCTTGAATCCAAACTCAGAGCCATTATTTGCTTCCCAGTGCAATGGTTTATACTTCCTGGCTTCCCATTATCTCCACCAGATTAGAACAGAGTACAGAGCTAAGCCAAGCTGGTCAGAGCCTGGAATATTTATTCTACATTATCATGTACAAAGACATCAGTCAGTAAATTATGAAAAAAAAAAAAGGGGGGGAAAAAAGCCTTAACCAACTCAAATGTAAAAAAGAAAAACAAAACAAAACAAACAAACAAAAAAACCCTTGATAAAATAACTTAAAGTATGCAATTATTCAACAAAACCAATCTCAGTGTGCAATTTTGAGATAATAGGCTAAAATGAAAGAGAGAGCACACCATTGCCTGATCAAAAGCCAGTCTGGTCAGAATGCTTAACTAACAATAACAAAATATTGTATAATGAACAGTTAGAATGGTCAGATCCCTTAAAAAAAGTAGAGACCTTTGTGTAAAGCACTAACTATAAAACCATAATCCTATTTACTAGTTTCCATTAAACAAGAATATGAGAGCATTTGCTTCAATAGAAAGCCACACACATCTTTGTGAGCTCTGCATAAGCAGATAATGACAGTCAGACTTCCCAACTTCCCCTCCCTGATCTGTTCTGGGGAACTGCCTTCAGTATGAAAAGAAATAAATAATCCATGCTGGTTTCTTTGTTTGTGCATACTTTTGCACCTATCTGTCATCATACCTGAGGAAACTGATCCCTGGTTTACATCTACGGTTTATTAGAAATACTGAGGAATGCTTGAAAGATAAAGCAAAACCAAAACGCAGCACAACATAGGAATTGCTTGTGGATGTCAATAGCAGAAAACAGTAATTAAGGAGACAATTTATTAAGTTTAGTTAAAAGTGAGCCAAAACCTGAAGAGAGCTTCCATCCATGTAGAAATATATTAGCTATTCAGTGCTACCAGTCCTCACATTTCAAACAAATTACCCAAAGAAATTGGGGAAACAGTGTTTTTATTTATTTGGGAAAAGAAAAAATGTCCACTGAGTATCTTGCAACCTTTCTGCATTCCTTTATTGGAACTAACACACAGATCTTGCTAGAAGTACAGTGTGATTTTCCATGGACAAACAAGAATATCCTGGATTTACATTAAGTTGGGTGCCAACTACTCGTGTGTGTGCCTGTTTATGCACATGTATACATTCTGTCAGAGAAATAAGTCATTGAACACAAGCACTGCTCATGTCACCTGCATGCTGAGGGTGAATGTGTGTAAATAGGAATTTAATTTGCAAATAGGAATTTCAATTTAAGGACATGGTTTACATATTTTTCCAAGAGGATTGCTACCCTCTTGAAAAGAAAATCAGACCTGCTATGTCACATGAATCACACATGTGACAGTTCACACTCATGCTTCCACATTTAGATTTTGTTTTCATTGTTCCCCGTAGGTGTTTCTATCTGGCTATAATTAGAGTTAATCACATTTCAAAGTACAAAGATAATTATCTCCATGTCAAATAAGCTATTTTCAAATGAAGAACTATTTATGCGTAATTTTTCCCATCTTGAAAGCAAAGCAGTGATCCCCAGATCTTTTATGTCATTTCTTTATGAACATCAGGTTATGATAAGCTACTTTCTGAACCACTGCTTGAACGCCGTTTATTTTACATAGCTTTGCATAATAAAATGGGCATTTTAGATAACTTATTCAAAGGGCAGATAATAATTCTCTGAAGATTTCATTAAATCATTCTTTTCATGTTAAATTAATGTGCCAAGTTAATTTTGGAATACACAAACCAAGATATTTAATTGCTTTGTGATAAGTATGTACTACTTAGAATTTTATCATGCAGCTTTAAATTTTAAAACTCCACATATTTCTGTATGTCTCAAGCTATTTAAACGTTTGTGTATTTACTAGTACGCACAATAAGATGTACTTAATAAACTGGCAATTCCGTGTGCATACCAAATGTCATTTTCTCTCCAATAGTTCTTTTGTATCCTATTTTCCTAAAGCATGAATAAATGATAGGGGTTTTCTTGGAAGAAGGCAGTTCTAAACAAATTAACATGGAAAAACTGAAGGATAATGGTCAGCTTTTACAAACAGGTAACTAATGTTACAAAAGGCAGCTGCACAAGAGCAGGAGAGCAGAACTTGGCACTGAAGTCAGACTTACTTTAACTCAGATTTCACAAGATCACTTCCCTCTTTTTTCCCCCCTTAAGTAAAAACAAAGGAGTGCTCCAAAACTGCACCATGGAAAATGCAGTTAGCTGGAAATCAGCTCAACTGATTTTTGAATCTGAATTTCAGAAAAAGGTCAGCTTTAAGTGCAGAAAGTCAAAACAAAACAACACAAAACCCGTGCTCCCAGTTTAAAAAAACCTAAGATGCTCCTTGTGGTTATTTCAGGACTGATCCTGCAAGTGCTCCTTTCAGCCTTTATCACTGGGTAAACAAAAACACCACCTACTGAGTATCTGTGGTTAAAAAGGTAAGTATGCACTGCTAAGAAGTAATTAATGTAACATCTTTAAGAAGGGAGATTTCTATGAGCTTTAAGGGTACAAAGAAAGCTGAAAGTCCAGCAACAATTATTTGCTAAAACAGTTAACATGGAGAAAGATTTGACTTGAGATTTTAGAGCAAAAAGGTACCCTTAACAGCCATCAGTAATTATTATTGTTGCTTTAGTAATATGTTTAGGTGCATATTTAATTTTTCTTGGTAATGTTGTGCTCTAAGGATGCTTACCTCACCAACACACACAGGGAATGCCTTCCTAATGGATTACAAGCATTCTTAAGCATGATCTGCCTGCTCTGTTCTGGCATTTTTGCTTCTATTAAAGAGAACAATAAGTTTAATGACCAATTGTCCTACATTAGTAGAATAAAGTACTTCACCTAAGTTGCATTCCTGGAAGCTCAGGACATGAAAAGCACAGAGCAAACAAATTTTATACTTCTTAATAGGATACATAAAAAGGTAAGTTTTTATGATACACAGTAATTCCTCATCAGAAAGACATGTAGAATATACTTTAAGAGCAGACTTATGCCCCTTTAAATTCAAGATCACTAGAGCTCACCAAATTCAGACAGCCAGCAAGCTAACAATTCAGTATAATCTAAACATCACTGAAAGTGAAGTACCTGCCCAAATGCTTCATTGACTCAGTCTCAAATAATGTGTATGGGGAGCTCACAACCGTTACCATCTTGGGGTTTTACACATACGTTTGTATTTCTACAAAAATAAACACGTATTTGTCAAAATATTTTTTTCCAGTGGTAGAAAAGTGTGCATGCATGTCAAAATGTGGGGATTGTGTGAAAAAGCAAAAGCAGCTCATTCTCTATCCTTCACATTCTAAAGCCAATGGAGTACACACTTATTGGAGTATGCCTATGGGAGTTCAGCTTATTCATTCAAGTCTTTAAAGGGTTAAGCCCCTGGTCCATTTTCAATGGTTTAAAATTATCTTGTATTCATTATAAAAAAATCATTATTTGTCTGAATGAAGAGGAAGAAGGAAGAGCAAATGGTAAAAGCGAGGGCAGAAAGTATACACACTAATATGTGCCCAGGTCCTGATCAGCATCCAGTTGTGAGCACCAGCTCTTCTCAATGGGATGAAAATTTGTTGATAGGTTGCATGTGCAATTGAGCAACACAAATACCTTATTCTCAGCAACACCAAGGGCTAAGGCTGCACTTCTGAAAATAATTATTTTTTTTGAATAGACAATTTTGAGGGTCATTGCCCATAGCTTGCTGAAAATGCTATCTTTGGGAATCTAGACTTATTTGTTTGGCCATGAGTTTCTATTTCGCAGTGCAAGATAAGGCCTATTTGCTGCTATTGCCCATCACAATGTAATCAGCTTCTGTTATTATCATCAGTTTATTCATGCTTCTATAGCATACTGTGCTATGCTCAAGTTCAATCAGAGAGATTTATTTTAGGAATGACTTGTTTGTTGATTTGCTTGCCTCCCCTCCTCCCAGACAGCATGGAGGTATGTAGGTGGGTTGCAACATTTTAATGGTTTTCTAAACATAAATTGATGTAGCTTCTGGCAAAGTTTTTAAAGTGATGCCAAACTAGAGTGTCTAATTCTCATTTTGCAGAATAGGATTAATATCTAGCAGCTTCTGCCTCTTCACATTAACAGAAATGGTTTCAATGTAGGGTAAACAAAGTGAGAAAATGAGAGCACTGCTGCCTACATTTGGGAAATGTTGCCAAAGGCAGCAGGCCAGGGCCAAAGGGAAACTCGATTCTCCTGCAGACAGTTGTCCTGCGGTGAAGGTTAGCTGTAAGACAGCCTGCCTGAGCACGCTACTATCTTAGCATAAGTGGAATTTTCTCCTGTTTTATAGAAATGCAAGCCTTCTTTCCTACATTTACAGCCACACAGGCACTTTTTTCTATTACCACAAGCACTTCAGGGGTTTGCTAATGCATTGGAAGCACCTTTCTGATACGGCAGTATAAATATGTACAGCAATAAATCAATAAGCATTATGCTACTCCATGATGTGGAAGGGGATCATTGCATTATGCTGAGAGAGGGGAAAAAAAAAAGACAAACCAATGCACATTATAATAGGAAGGTGCATTTTTATGTGCAGAGAATCTAAGGTATATTATACCTTAATAGGAGAGAAAAATAATTACAGGGTATGCTACTTGCCAAAAGCAATCAGTATCACACAACAACTGTCAGCATAGGCTTATTAGAGAGGGTTGTATTAGAAGACAATATGCCTCACGAGGAAGATGGAAGCATTATTAAAACATAATGCACACATACAGGGATGCATGCTTTACACAGTGACAAGCTAATGCTTCCCAGGAAAATATAGTGTTTTAAGCAGAGCTTTAATTATTTCATCTCCTTGTTCAAGTGTACAAAGCTCTAGCCAAGAAAGCTTCTCCCTTTTCATTGGTTTAAATAACACCTTTCTCCTATTTATTTGGTAGCTCCTATTTGCTACTCTATTGCCACCAGACAAAAAACAAAACACTAGTGGCATTAACAAAATATTAATTGTATTAATTAAGAGGGTTTGGTTTAAAATTTCTATAGCGAAATTAATTTTTTTTTCTGAAAAATTGGACCAGCACGTTAATAGTCCTACGTTTCGTTATTTATTTGGTACATTTGTTCAATAAAATCAGCCTCTTCCTTTAATTAAACACATTTTATACTTTTATTGCCATTGCATAAAGTCCAAAAGTCACAACAGGGAACACATTAGTGAGCCATTACACATTTCATAGATGACTGAAAGTACTTAGTATCACCTCAAACATCACAATGCTCTAGAGAATGAAATTATGATGGTGATTATAAATATTAACAATCACTTGTTAATTGAGAATCTCCCAGTGACTTCCACCAGCTCTGGATCCAGCTCACCATACCCTGCAACTCAACCTCTCCTGGCAGCTTGTCCCCCTGTAGAGCTCCTCTGCAGGAGGAGCTCTCCTCTTCCCCTCTACTCTCCACCAGTGTCCTGTGCTGCCAACGCAGCCTCTCTCCAGCAATGGGGACAGAATCTAGACTTTGGCAAGACCCAGCAGCAGAGTCAGGCCTCAGCTCAGTTTCAGGGAGTCTTTCACCTTGAGTAAATTAAATGTTACTGGTAGGTAACACTGCACCACTGGCTTTGTGTCTGATTTAACAAAACCAAACATTGAAATGCAGAAACAAACCTAATTCAAGCTGTTCTTGCCAGGCCACATGTGGTCCAGAATGTTTGCTGAATACTCCAGAAGCCTATTCCAAACAAACACATTGGCACAAAAGGAAGCAGGAAGAGACAAAGGGTAAAGAATATTACCCAGTTTCTGTTCAAGATTCCTAAGTCCCGAGGCCACAAAACCCCCACACAGAGTCTAAGTTACAGAGATACTCAAAGATGTATTTGTGTGTGAGCTTCAACATGTAAACAAACTTTGCAGAACAGTGCCATAGGGCTTGCAGCCACTGTAACTGCTTTATTTTCATTATCTGAAATACAGTGCTTCCAAGGCCTTTCCTTCTCTATTTCCTTTTTCTACACCAAAGTCTGGACACTATGAAGTTTTCTCTCTATAATAGTCTCTACATTTGAGATCATTAACCAAAACCAGAATATCTTGGGGTTTTTTCTTTTTTGAAAATGTCTATATCAATGATAATTTAATCTCCTTTGCAATCATTTAAAACTCCATTCAATTAAGGCAGCTTTTACAATATGGCTCAAAAAAGTTCCTATATGCAAAATTTTGCTTTATTTATGTTTCCTGGTTCTAAACACTTGTGCTCTATTGATTGCTATAATTCAGATCTAATTGCACTTTTACAAAGAATAATGAATAGAATACAGTTGAGCTAGGAGGAAGCCAAACATCAATTATTAATGTAAAAGAGCTGCCCTCTACCATGTCTGTATTATTTACCTTGGGGAGTTTAGGAACCTGGTGAATAATATTTATTCTTGTAAATTAACCACTTAAAAATATTTGTTTCCATTAAGGAAAGCAACCAAACTAATAAAATACACTTTCAGCAAATGCAAACAAGCTCTTAGTGTCTGTAATAATACGTGAATACACGACACACTTTCACAGAAGGAGGCAGCCTTGATATTTCAAAAAGCAGCCTATATATTCTTCACCAAGAATAAATACAGCTGGTTGATGTCTAGATTAGCCTTTAGCACAGGGTCTTTGCTTACTGTTTCAGTCGTTACTATTTTAAATGATACCTCTTATCTTTGTCTCTCTGGATACTTCACCTGCCCGAAGAAGTTATTCCTTTTCTGCCACTAGTTTGGTGTCCTGCAGAATGATCTGTCTTGATGCAGAGCCTGCCTGGCCAAAGCACAGGGGCTGGCGGTTTTCAATCACATGCACAAAAGCACTAAGAATTTCACCTTAGGAGTGAATTTCAAACATGTCCACAGGCAGACAGTATCAGCCACAATTCCCCTTCAGTATTTAACCATTTTTTTAAGGCAGCTCACACAGAGAATAGATTCTGTGGTTGTTCTGTAGGTAGAGGTGAATTTCCTTCAGTGAATGAATACTACCCTTAATAGCTATTGTTTCTCAAATAAAAACATTCACCAAAGCCAATTCTGTAAATTTCTACTATGTTGTAGACAAGAACTCACTGTACAATATTAATTAGTTAGCCACTTGCAGCTAGGGCTGGAGGCATTCATCATCTTTCCAAAAGCATGCATATCACCATCTGCAATATCCTCTCAGTATTTTGACTCTGAATGAGATAAAACATTTAACATGTTGGCTGCTAAAAGCTAAAAAGCGTATTTGTTACAAGAACAGAAAAGGTGAATTCTGTTGTGCTGCTCCCTTGAGTGTACAACCTCAGAATTTGCCACTGGGGTATAGTCTCTCACCAAAAAGCCTGGAGCAGAATCAAATGAAATCTGTGCACAATATTCAACTGCAACAGAGTTAATGAGCTCTTTTCTCTATCTCATTAGAGAAAATCAGCCCTTACTACTATCAGGCATCTTTTACCTGCTCCTGAAACACACAGGTTTCTGTTTCTTTTCAATTTTTTGCAAATAATATTGGTGCAACACTAGTCTAGTAACTGTACATCTGTGATGAAAACTTAGGACTAGATCATATCAAGAAAGAAAATAAGATGCTCTTACTTGATTACTGATTAGAAACCCCCTGTGCAACACACTTGGATATGAGGAATACAATCAGGGAAGACTGATAGCTCAGCTTCACAAGATTCTTCTCCCCAGACATTCCTCTCTCTCTGCTGTCCTGCAGAGGGTTCAGGGCACCTCCAAGCCTCTTAGTTCTCTTCTCCAATGCATTAACAGGCCATCTACACACACACCCCATCTCTAAATTTGCTTCAGGTAGATTCCTGGACCTGAAGATTCCCTTACCCAGTTTCAGGGGTAGAGCTTTCCAGAATATAATCTCTGCTGTACAGATAAAAATGCACTGCTTCACACCCGTGAATATTCACATTTTCCCATGATGCAAATCACCTCTATTGCAATATACAAGTAGCAGCCTGTTATATCTTGAATAGATCTGTTATTAATAGCAAATTTCTCCTCCAAAATGAAATCCTCCCATGAATATTTATCTACATTCAAGTAGGAATGTCTTCGAAAAGAATTCATGAACTTTAATAACAACTTCAGACGATTTGACAGTTTTATATCCCTCTCAAGTAAACAGCTTCACATTAGCATATGAATGTTATTATCTGTCCTTTAAATTTGCCAGACACTGACCACTTTATTGCATGGTTGATAGTTTACCCATGAGTTTTTTCATTAAACATTTTTGACTTCTTGTTAGGTTTGATGTCAGCTTGAAAACGTATTTTGTCTGTTTGCATACCAGTGAGCTAAAAGTTACCTAGAAACATTACACCCGTGAATATTCACATTTTCCCATGATGCAAATCACCTCTATTGCAATATACAAGTAGCAGCCTGTTATATCTTGAATAGATCTGTTATTAATAGCAAATTTCTCCTCCAAAATGAAATCCTCCCATGAATATTTATCTACATTCAAGTAGGAATGTCTTCGAAAAGAATTCATGAACTTTAATAACAACTTCAGACGATTTGACAGTTTTATATCCCTCTCAAGTAAACAGCTTCACATTAGCATATGAATGTTATTATCTGTCCTTTAAATTTGCCAGACACTGACCACTTTATTGCATGGTTGATAGTTTACCCATGAGTTTTTTCATTAAACTTTTTTGACTTCTTGTTAGGTTTGATGTCAGCTTGAAAACTTATTTTGTCTGTTTGCATACCAGTGAGCTAAAAGTTACCTAGAAACATTTTATACCAGCCTAAATTGCAAAAAAAAAAAAAAAAAAAAAAGGCCTTAGACAGCTAGACTTACCTCTCTGTTTTAACAGTTATCTGAGGAAAACAATTAAGTATCATGAAGGATGCAAAAATATTAGCATCTGAAGCACTTGTACATCATCCTCATTCTTACTTAGTGCAGTAAAGTTGTGGGTTTTTTAAATCTAAATTCCCATTTCACAAAAAAATATAACATTAACAGAAGTTTTTTTTCTGAACCCCAGGGGAACTAAAATACATGTATAAATGTGGAGTTAAATATTAGAGAGAGACCTCCTTGATACCTTTGAAGATTGAGGAACATTATTCATGTACATCTTCCTGTTACGTTTGCTATTATTTATTATCACAATATGCTTAATACTACAGTGATGGACAACATTTTTCCTGTGTGGAGAACACCTCAAACATGATCAGATGCATCTCAAGCACCAGAACCAACTCTGCTCTTTAAGTTTCCTATTAAAAGTCTATATTGAAACTCCTCCTAAAGAAGGGAAAATAAAGGGATGAAAAGATCCTTCCCTCCCAGCTTGCTAAACTTTTGTTTTGATTGTGGTTGACTAACCTAGAAAGGAGCAAATAAGATTTTTTTTTAAAACTTTTTTATACATGAGAATATGATTATCATGAATTGAGGACAACGCCACATGGCACATCATTCATCTGCATTAATGCACATACTTGAATTATAACAAAGTCTAAATTCTTATATGCTTGAGAAAGCATCTATTTTATGCAGAATTTCCATCAGTTTAAAAAATGATTCCTACTACTAAAGGTATGTGTCCTTACATAACACTTTGTGCTACGTTGCTTCAAGTCTCAGTCAAAGAAGTTAACGAAAGAGTCTCTTTCTCACAGGAAATCCCACCTATAGCAGACTTCAGCAAACAGGTGCCTCAGAAGGTTGAATTAATTAGATAATTCACCCTGATACAGGAAGGGATTTGTATGCATTTGTTTTTACATCTACTCTGATAGATGTCGCACCAGAGCCTTTTTGGATTAACTCATTATTCATCAGTCTGCTTGCATCTGAAATGAATTTCACAATAAAATAAAGCAACAAGGAACTTGCTGCCTAAGTGAACTGATATTGTTCATGTGACTGCTTCAATTCCTAATTTACAAAGGCAAATGGAAATTGCCATGCAACTCAAGCTAATGGCCCGTTTCATCCTTTTTCTTACTGTGTCCTAGAAAGGAACAAAATCCTCCACAGTAGGAAAATGGTGGGTAACCATTTTCAGAGGCAGGTTTCCTTCCTATACCATCCACCAATTAAGATGCTGCTTCCAATTACTGAGAGAGTTTACACATCTTCCAGAAGAAAATCTGGGGTTGAATTGTGTTGGTAACTTTATTATAACTTTGGCTAGGAGCCAACTGCAGTCCTCTTCAAGTTTTTCTCAATTGCCAGTTTCTTCGTCTGCTCAATATTCCTTCATTATTTTCAGTACTATTCTAGAAGCTAATCTTCCAGGATGTAGATCAGACGGTTGCTTTATGTGAATTTTTGTTGGTTAATAGCTGTTCCTATACTTGAGAGATGTCCTTAAAATCAGTAAAAATCAAAGCAAAAACTTGATAGAAACACTGTTTTCCTAGTTAGCTCTCTGCCTGTACCTGGAGAGGGCCAGGGTGTGTTCAGCTCTCAGAGCTGTCACCAGGTTTTTTTTACTTTATCTTACAAAACTGTTGCAGTCCAATATGTATGACAGTAGGAAGACTGAAGCTGTTAAAAGCTGAAGTCTTCTATAGTTATTTTAATTAACAGTCTGTCACCATCTGAATTATTATTACTGTTACTTTAGGAATTACATTGCAGCATAAATTATTATAATAAAGAAGACTGGCAATTGTAATCTTAGTCAAAGTGCCTGAAATAGGCTTAGCTTGCATTGTGTCTTTTGAGCCACTGGGGAAAAAGAAGTTCAAAGATTGCTTCCATTTGGAAGAAGAGCTCTGATTATGCCAAATACTTCCATAATGGACCACTGTTTAGCTATGGAGGCAATAGATGTGATGTCTCAGCCTCTGAAGCCCATGGCCTTCCCCATGGCACTCCCATGGTTCCTCACCCATGCATTCCCTTCCTGGGATCCACACTCACTCCATCACAGGAGAAAATGGGTCATAGCTGTGCTAGTAACTATTGTGTGACTTGCATAACAGCTGCAGCCCAGGACTCCACCTAATGCAACAATCTAGAGAAGTGATGCAAGATATAGGACTGGATTGTGATCCTTAAGCTCCCCCTGCTTGCATCTGCAGGCCTGCAGCAGCACCCACTTCATGTGAAAACTAATCAAGGAAATTATTTACCTACTTGATTCTGATTCTCATGGCTGGGTCAAAATTCCTTTCTCTTTGCACCAGAAAACTGAAGTTATTTAATTTACTAAAGCAATGAAATGCAGATGCAGCTAGTTTTTGAGCAGACAGATGGACTGTTTTTACTGTACCCCAAAAGGCCAACCAAAACTACAACAGAGAACAACTGAGCATAATACATAACTGAAACTCTAAATAAGAAAGAAATAGCTTGGCAGCAGGTTAAGCAGAATTCTGTGACTAACAAAAATGTGGAAGACTAAGTATGTTTTAAGGAGAATTGAATAATTTTATTTTCTTTCATATTTAGAGCTTTATCATCTTTTTTTTGCTAAGCTGTACTTAATTCTGCAGCTTCCCTAAATCTTGGTGTGAATTTTAAAGCCCATGTAGGATAAGTCCTAAAAGACTGTAGTTCAAGTTACAGCATTTAATTCTAGATTGTCAGCAATGCAGCATTCAGAAAATACAAAGCTCTCAGGTGAAAAAATGTTACTGCCATAGTATAGGGTGAGAGTTTTGCTTCCACATGCAAAATAAAATAATTGACATAATTATTTTCAAACTCCTGGAACATGCCAGGATGAGAACATTAGAGTGGACTGATTTCTTTACAAAGTAATATGAATATAGAAAAGTGAAATCTTACTGTATTTTTCACCAAGAAAAAAATCTCAAACAATTTATTATTATTTTTATATGCTTACCCAGGCTTCACTTCAGATCTGTTAACATTTCAGACACCTAGGGCCTCCCTTCATTACTTGTGTTTCATTCCAAAACTAGCATTATGTGTTGCCTGGATAACATCTACAACTACATTTGTACAGTAGACATCATCTTTCTCCAGCGTGGGTCTGCACAATTAATACACAGCATCACTACAATCACCATCAACTCATAGCTCTCTCTACAAAACATGGGTGGCAAGAAGAGCTTAACATGTGCTTAGAAAGAAGGTAGCAAATCTTCATCTTTCACAGCTGGGTCTTGACCAGAGGATCTGATTAATTGGTTTGGCAGCCACTCTACCAAAGCACCACATCCTCCCAAAGCTACAAGGCATTCACAGTCAGTGCCCTATTACAGCACTCTCTGCTACAGTCTGTTATGTATTTCAGTTTTTTAGTTTCAGAGTTTTCTGAAACTCAAGTCCTGTTACATAGAAATTGTACCATTTGGGTAAAGCAGGAATTTGTCTAAGCTAGGGCTGGGTGTGGCCACAGGAGGTAAGGGCTGGGTCTGCTCAGAGAACCACTGGCTTCCAAATCGCTCTAGAAATCAGCTGAGATCTGATGGCACATCTGTCCCTTCTGCCCTCAACTCTCCCAGTTCTTCACACAGAGTCACAAACTAGCATATATAATGGCATGTTTACCTACAAGTTTCATAAAAGTATCCACTGGCTACTTCCATGTGGGAGTTTACTTTTCTTTACCTGCCTTGTCCACTCTCCCCCTCCTTCTGGCCACCCCCTGGTAAGCTGGCAACTTCTTCAGCTGGAGCAGGTTAGCTCTGGCAATCACATCTCTTTAACAACACTTAACGTTGCATAAATGCTTAGAAAAATATGGAGTAAGTGTTAACAGTAGTTGCATATCATAAGAGATTTATAGGCCTATTAAAAATTACTAGGCTTTACTTCAGTGACAAAGCTGCTTACATAAAGTGCTCTTGACAACTTCATATCCAGAGTCTGCAGGATGTTTATTTTCACATTTTCAAAGCTCTGTATTTCCTTCACCTTTATTTATTTAATTTTTTTTTGGGTTGTTTGTTTGTTGGGTTGATTCCCTAACTCTTCTGATCTAAAAATTCAGTTTAAAAAATATGTATTACCTTGGAAACACTTTAAAATGGACAGCACAACTGCAGAGACTGTTGTAAGCAATACTGTAAAGTTCCCAAGTACCCAATAACTTACATATACACGTCACAGATCTGAGTATGCAATTGGGTATTAATCATTGATTCCAGTTTCAATTGCTGGTACATTGTGATTGAACTCAGGGTCCTTATTTACAGTGGTTAAGTCTCTACCTCTGACCTTGGCGAGCAGGGGGCATGACAATGAAAACATCATTTGCATATCAGCTATAACACTAGCTCTCACCTTTCTATCCTCTGACCCGCCAAGAAACAGAAGGGTTAGTACCATCCTTTCATACTCATGGTGGCCATCTAAGGTCTCTTCATGTACTACATTATCTTAGATTCTGCTTCAGCTGAATAAATGCTGTACTTTCTATTAGAATTCATGAACAGTGAATCACAGCTTCTCTAATACATCAACCATAGATAATATAGCTGGACAGAGTTAAATTCAAGGGCAAATTCATAATTTCACCTTAATTTGCTCAAAGAGAAAAAAGATCAAAATCTTCAGATTTGAGCTGAAGTAACTCCCCAAGTTTCATTTGGGTTTTCTTAAGAAAACACATCAAAACTTGATCATCATAGAAAGACCTTTGGAATGGGCAGACCTTTGTGTGATACAATGCGAGCAACAACAAAAGTTTGTTGTTTTTTTTTTAACAGAGCTCAAATCTATTACTTGCTTCCATAAATGATAATAAATCACAGTAGAGTTGCCAACAGAAAAGATTTCTACTTCTGTATTGGCTCCCAAGGCATTTGCAAAAATTTATGTCCATCACATCCCAAGTCCTCAGTGCCAGACAGGTACTCTAGTAATAGACAACAGTGACAGTCAAAGCTTTTTAAGCAATTAAACACCAGGCTGTACAGAATCTTTAATCAAAGCTTACATGATGAAATCATGAGGTAAAATGTCAGTGGTAAATTACAACAAGGAGGAAAAAAAAAAGTCTTGTTTGGGTCAATCTTATTTACCCATCTAATTTTTTTTCAGTATATCCCACTGGTCTTTTTTACAGAAAAGATGAATGTGATCTGAATAAGAGAAGATTGATATTAAACTTAGCAGAACCCATTCACAAGAAGAGGTAACAAAATTCCAAGCCAGCAACCAAGAGACAATGATTTTAAAGTTTCCCTCAGATTTTCATCTCTGTGATATATGGCCCCTAGTGTGCAATCAAACTTCCTAAGACTGTTGCACAACACCAGCAGATCATCCCTGATCAAAGAAGTAGTTAATATTGAGCACTACCCCTAGCATTGTCTCCTGTTCGGTATTGGCTACAACAGGAAAGATGCTACGAAAGTAAATGCTGCAATACTCCAAAGCAGTGGAGTTTGTAAGCAGAATGACAATGAATTTCAAGGTATTTTGCTATTAAACAACTGGGTGGGACCAATTCCTTCGTTTTTATGGAGCTGAATACCACCTAAAACTGAACAAAGTGGGCATCATTCTTTAATGTAACATCTATTGTTTTCAATGCTAATCTACCAGAAGAAAAATCTACCAGAAAACTGTTAGTCTGAGGATCAGTTGATATGCATCCAGCTTCATGAGAAGTTCTATTTTCTTCTAAGTGCAAAAGAAAATAAAACTCTAGAAGCAACAACTTTTGAGACTTCAGTATTTTCAAAATCACAAATGGTGTCCTCACAGAATTAAATACCAGCAGTAGTAACCTAATTATTTTGAACAATTATCTGCAGTCAAAGCTGAAGCAGATAATAGAATTAAACGTTCCACTTCACTGAAGGAGGCAGGTGGCTAACAAAATCCCTATGCTGGTGTAAATTATGAATTGTCCAAGAAAAAGAAAATGCAGGCAAACCAGCCACAACCACCATACAAGCAGTAACATAATCTGCAGACAAAGACAGCACATGGAGCAGAAGACTAGAAAGTACATAGTACTTTCCTCCCATGTCATGGTCAATATGTAATATACCAAGGTACATATTTCAGGTGGGTCCACAAAAAAAAAAAACATGCTTACATGGCCTTGGACTACTATTTATAGAATCAAACAATCTAAGCCAAGACCAAATGTGATGAGATGTTGCAGATCACACACAACAGCCCTGACCACCCAGCATCTGAGTAGCATCACTGCAAATGTGCAAGTCTTGAACAGAATCCGTGCAAGTCTTCAGGGGAATCTGTGCAATCCTACAAGGGATAGGAGTGCACCAAGAAGACACAGCCTTTTATCCCTCTAAGCACTGTGTGAGGGTTTTCCACCTCATTTTTATCTTTTTACCTATTCCCATATGAGGCAAATTTTAATTTGGGACTTTGGGGGTAGCTTTTTCCCCTACCCTCTATTGGTCATTATTTCTCCCACATAAATTACAACAGCAACTGAAGACATAAAGGGGAAATTTGTCAAACATATTCTAGATCTTCCTCTTTCTTTCTGAAAAAGCGTTCTTTGTAGAATATAGTATCTGATTAATATAGATATGGTATCCCTAATAATTTACAGCACCTAATAATTTACAGCAGGTAATTAGATCACAGACACCTACAGCAGCAGTACAATTATTTTTACATTGTCTGCAGCTAGTAGGCAGAAATAGCAGATATTTCTAGACAGTTCTAATAAGATTGTGGCTTTATGTGAGCCACAAGATATTCTCTTTTCCTTGCAAGTTGCAGACAACTCAAGACCTGACAGATACATGCATTAGAACCTTTTCATAATTCCAGTAATGACAAATAAAGTCACTATAAAGGCAGCCAAGTGAGATTTGCAATGCCAGCATTTTCAGCTGACTTCTGAATACACTAAAAGCTTTGTCACTTATCCCTGAGTCTCTAAGAACTAGCAAATAGATACATTTTCTTAATTTCTCTACCTTCCAACCCTGTATCACCAGTGCACTGACAGTTTGCTAGATAAGGTTTCAGTTTTCATAACCACAACCTTTGCACTCTAAACTGGCTTCCTAATCCCACACTTCAGTAACTGGACATGGTGCTGGGCCATAACAGGTACTCATGACTATGCCAAAGCTCAGCTCAGACATTGGATCAGCCCAGTGCAGCAGCAGGAGCAGCAAAGCAAGTATGGCAAGAGGCGTGTGTAATCTCCCCAATGTGTTCAAATTCTTTTTTTCCAGGTTACCTGATCCTGCTGTGACCTCTTGCATGCTACCTGTCCATGTTCGCAATACAATTTAATACAATGGAAGTTACAGCTACTGAACCAGTTACTGGAGCACTTTGTTTATAAAGTTAGCTGAGTAGCATGTGAAAGCAACAGTAAACTTCACCCTTTGAACATCTGAGTAAGGCCTTTATTATCACTGTTGCCATGAAAGCAGAGGTTAAATATGGCATTGCAGAGCATGTAGTTCATGGAGACTTGTGAGGTATTAATGGTTTGCAAAGGAAAACGGAGGGGAAAGGGGCTCAAGCAAAGGATCTACCATTATTACTTACTAATCACTCATTCGACTTACTTCCTTGTGCAGTACACATACTATTGCAGAGATTAGTCAAGTCTCCCTGAACTCCTAAGTCCTTGAGTGCACGACACTCATCAGCTCACTTTACTTTTAAGGAAAAGTCAGCCACTTTCACATTTATTCAGGTGACCCCCATGCTCTCTCCTAAGGACCTGTGTAGAAAAACAGGCCTTTATCCTAATTAAAGGACAAGGAAAAGAATACAAGCATTTCCTATGCCTTAATTATAGATACCACTTTTTGCAGTTATCACCCAATTTCTAACTGCATGACTACTCAGAGCAAATACACAAGTTCTGCAAATGTGGGGTTTTTAAAAATTGATCTTCTAAGCAGGGTCAAACTCACAAAGAGGAACACTGCAAAAGCCATCCTGCTTTTCTTAGTCCATGACATAATCAAGGCAGTAAAAAGTAACAAGCAATGCCTCTGAGAACAGCATTTGCCAGTTTACATTCTGCTGGGAGCACTGACAATTAAATGCTTGCTCCAATTACCCAGGAGAAAGTCTGAGGAGCAAAGCAGCAAGTACTGCCAACCACAGCTTGTCCAGACAGCAGCCTGGCAAGCAACTCACAGAGTAGGTGAAGGGAGCTGGAACTGCACCTTCTGAACAAAACCTGGTACAGACTCTGGCAGCTCTGGTTAGGGACTAAACATTATACTTCTTGCTGAAAAATTAAGAATCAAATCCAAATGCTTTACAGTGTAAAAATCCTTTAGTGAAAATTGATTTGTTTAGACTAATACTTCCCAGACAGTAATAATATATGGGTGACATTTCCCTCTGGGAATCTCCAATTGCTTAATGAAGGCTCAAGGAACTGAGCCCTGCAGCTAGAGCTGGTGAAAGTCTACAATTCCTGGAGCACAGAAAAAACTGAAATGAACCAGCTGGGTATATAGCCTAGAAAATTCAAATCTAGGATGGCTCACAGGCTCCAGTGGTTGCTCCATGCACAGAGCAGGATTAGAGATGGCTGGAAGTGCCAGGAACGCCCATCGTGCTGCAGTGAAGGACCCCAGTGCCCCGGATATGCTTGTGCCATCATCCCTCTGTCCCCCAGCAGGCTCATGTCTGGTATCACTCATGTAATTATTCACAGAAAAAAGAAAATCAGACTTCTGCTGAACTGAAACCTTTCCTGAGCACTGTAGCATTACTCCTATTGATTTATCTATTTAAGGTTATGTCAGGATTTTGTCATTAATATTTGATTGGTATTTTTAAACACTTACAAGAATTGTACAAACCATAAAAAGGTGTTACTGTAAAGTGCCATAGACATAACTGCATTATCCTAAACCACAGGGGATGTTGGTTGATATAACCTTCCACATCTTAAAGCTCTCACAAGGTGTCAAGACACCATTACATCATTGCCAGGACCTGATTTCTAATCACACATGGATTTAAGAATGAGATTAAATAAAAAGTCTAAAAGCGACAGAAAATAACAAAAATTAGAGGCATTCAAAAAATAAAAAGAAGCTTGGTGTGTATTCATTAGTCAAAGCAAATTCCACATAGTACACATTGAGAATTTACGTATTTTAGCAGGACTTACTATAGTGAAAGGCTGGCACATAAGAATATACTGTTATATAAATTAGAAGCTCTTTCTTGTTTCTTCAAAAATCAAAGAAAACAAGCATATACATATGTAGTATTCTGAAAACATAACTTACAACAAGAGCAATCGTGCTTTTAGAATCAAGGAGAATATCTAAAAAAAAAAAAATCTCTTCAATGATTTCATCTAAGTCAAAGAAAACAAGCATATACATATGTAGTATTCTGAAAACATAACTTACAACAAGAGCAATCGTGCTTTTAGAATCAAGGAGAATATCTAAAAAAAAAAAATCTCTTCAATGAATTTATGCAAGGCCTTATACACAAACAGAATTAAAATGCACTGGTTCTTCAGAGAACAAGGTAAGTTAAAAATTGTGTCAGGAAAATAAAACAGCCGAGAAAGCTTATTAGCAACTTATCCACACTAATGACCTAAAGGCAAATTCAAGCTGCCAGGATAACTGCCCAAAGAGTCAGCAAATGAGCCCAGGCACCCTTGATGGGGAAGCATCTCCCACAGTTTCACATCTGACACCTTGGATCATCATCCCTAAATTATATATTTGATAGATTAAAAGGCATTCAAACTTTATATTGTTAAAAGCATGTATGTAGATTTTCCAGTTTTAACTTCCAGAACAGGAATAATGTTTACATTAACTTCAGATAGATGTTGTAGTGCTACCTAGACTTTAAGAAGCTTGGGTCATCCGAACATTACACAGTCTATAATTTTGGCAGGCTGAAGTTTTCCACCTTGGGTAACTGCTGCAGTCTTTACTTTCTAAAGAGTTTCAAGATAGGAATTTTGAAAAACTTCTGAAGTGAGTTTAGTCAAGAAATACATTATTTATGTATGATAAAAATGCTCACAGCTTTTCTGTTAAGATACTCTAGTCCAGTATACCTGTGACCTTTAGCAAAGGCTTGAATTTTGGCTGTAAGTGGTACCCTGGTTTCTGGGCAATCGTTTTGTTACTCAAATTCTCCCAAATGTGGTCAAATTATAAGCCACTGATTCCTCAACTTTTACCTTCATAGCATTCAAAATAAATGAGAATCAGGAGTATTCACACTTACTGCATGTTCTAAACCAATACTACAACTGGAGAACTAATTTATAAAAATCTAATATAGAAACAAAACAGTATATTGAGTTATCACCAGAGATTAGAGCATGACTACAGGAATTTAAGACCAACTAATTGAGCCCCAAGTAAATCACTCTGCAAGTACTCCTGAAATATGCATCAGATCCTGCCCCCTTAATAATGAACAAGGGTTGGCAGAAATACTGGAAACTCTTGCCAAGTTTATACATTCTCATGTCTCACTGAGGTTACAAAGCACACAGCTCCCAGATGACAAGCTGCATACCCTCAGGTGTGATAAAATTTCCCATAAAAGAGAAAAGTAGCTGTGGTAGTTTGAATCATTTCTCCAGTTCAGGGTCAAACCATCTCACCTCCTGGATGCTCATGGTGTGTACACTGTTAATGGGAACTTACACATCCTAGAGTGGAACTGAGTATTAAGCCACATAAAACCACGGCATTATAGTCTATTATCATAAAGCCTGAGTCTGCTATTACAGCCACAGAATAAATCAGAATAAACTCCCTTGAAGTCAGTGAAATCAGAACTCTAACAGTTAAGAACAAGACTAGGTCCTCCAATCTAGGCCTCTACCACATAAGTAGAAGTGAAAGACTAATATAATTCTATGTATTTAAAAAAAAATAAAATAAAATAAAATAAAATAAAATAAAATAAAATAAAATAAAATGTCAGCTTTAAGAACTTTACTGCCAAGAAAAGCATGTAAACAGAGTCATGAAAGACTTGTCTATAAAAATGTATTCAGCAGAGAAATGAAGAAAGACAGACACATTTATTTTTATGTTTATCCATGGCCAGAAAAATGCAAAATGTAACGGGAGAGATGCTTTGTAATTCATGTGAAAGACAGCATCTGCCAGAGGAGATGCTGTAGGAGAGCAGTGGAAGTGTCTTTTGACAATTCTGATCAAGAAGTGCTCTAGTTAGTATTCAAGGTGGCCATGATGATAGATTAGATGAATAATTGTGGTTCTTTGTCAGGGCTTGGATAGTATCTGCCTACAATACATCTGTACCGGTGCACTCTTAATTACTGAGTAAAGGACAAGTAGAACAGCACAGAACCTTTCTACACATCTTTTATGCTTAGTTAATTACAAGTTCATGTAAATTGTCACATATATTACAAAAGCAAGCAATATGATTCTTTTCATTATTGCTTACTGTACACATGTAGCATTCTGAGGAGCTATAGGGAGAGGGCTGTTAAACCAGATTCATCAAGTTAAAGAGGAAGCTACAGGATCTGAGATGATAAAGGTCTGCAGACTACACTTTTCCTAGCACATCTTACAGTAGTTAGGCAGAACAAGCAGCAAAATTTAGATTCAGTCTACTCGCAGATAATTGATGGAGAAAGAGGTTGAGGGAGTAATAGGATGACACAAAGACATTAAATTATTCTGAGTTCTTTCCCTGCTTTCCTTAGGATCAAGGCTTCCTCTCTGTCCTGGTTGATGAATAGCAGAGTGCAGAGCATCCTCTGTATAAATAAATAAAAATCACATCTGCACTGTATTTACATATCCACTTAGTCATTTCATTGTCCAGAAAAGTGCTTTTGCTTTGGCAAACACTCATCATCTTAAGATCACCTAGATATTTATTTAGTATTTTCCCAACCATTTCAGGACCAGAACATAGGCTTTTAAGCTGTTCTACTCCTGTGGCACACAGTTTGGCTTTTGGTCTTTTCCCAAAAATTTTAGGTTTGATTGAGTCTTGGAAAAAGGCTTTGTGGGCTGCAGTGTATGGTGAGACCTGGAGTAGGTATTATGTGCACACTTTAGAGCTAAGACACTTTTGCACAGTGGCTGTGGAGAACTGGATCAGATTATTTAAATCCTATAATTTTATTCTAGATTTCTTCATTCCTTTCCTTACAGGCTTACAGGTTTTGCTCAAAGACTACTTCCAAGGAATTCTATATGATCTTTTCTGTTTTAAACAATTTATTAGATTTGCTGCCACTGAATATAATTTTACTTTAATGTATGCTTCTTATTATCCTAATATTGTGTATGCTCATTGCTTTAATGTGTATATAGAAAAACCCAAATTATCAATTAATAAATCTGATGTAACAGCCCAGATACTTGGCAAAGAAGTCTGAAAAACAGGAGATGAAGCACAAAAAAAAAGCAAAGAACAACAAAAAAAAACCACAAAAAAACAACAAGGTAGTAGTGAAACTGCTCTATTATGACATTCTATCTGCTGTGCATTTGTGCAGTAGGAACTCTTGCACATCTCCCAGTGTACAGTAATTGATAGCATAAGCTACTGGACTGGAAAATTGCTATTGAGAACATATAATCAAACTTCTTGAACTCTATAAGCCCAGAGAAACAAGAGAAGCAATTCTGCTTCCTCAGGTCATGTATGACTGGTCAGTTTGGACTTTAACCTCAGAAAATGGAGGAGAACAAATTGCAAACAGCTCTTAGAGGTGAGTTTGTTTAGAATTTCATCATCCCACACATGTAGCATGAACTCCTGGACTCTCAAGCCTTTTGAATGTATACAGACATGCAATGACATGGGAGATGAAGACCCTGGCAATTCCCCATCACCCCAGAAGTATTCAATATAGAGAGAGTTTTAACATATATTCATACATTTAAAAAAATAAATAAATTAGAGTTTTGGCTTTTCATTAATCTGACTTGTAACAATTCAATCTCTATTGCTTCTCTTTACTCATAGGTTGTGATGCTGTATTCCACAAGAACTATTAAAACACCCATGAGGCTGAGGTGCTACTTTGTTCCCCTTTGTACATGCACTCTGCCAAAGAATTATTTTGCATCCAAGGTTAAACCATAAAAGGCAATTAATTATTTATCATTGATAGGAAAAAGAAGTAATAACTAACATAATTTACTGATCTGTAAGATATTGTCCCACAGTAATGGATCTAGCCCCTTGCCTTTAAAAGGCATTTATCTTCAGTACCCTTACATTGGTAAAACCTATGAACTAATGATTGATTTTAATTTAATGTTTGAATATATTTGTGCAATGATTAAATCTACCTTTATCATTTTAGAAGATCATCAGGTTAAAATTCCTCTTTTCATGCCAAACTTCTAAAACTGACTTGAGATATAGTCCCTAGTTTGACTTCTGAACTGTCACATTTAGCAATTAAAATTGATTGAAAATACTGATCAAAAGGTATAGTGGTTTGAGGTTTTATTTTTATTGGAGTCTCCCAATGTCATCAGTAAATACTGAATATGACCCTAGCAGAGGAACTGGCTGATGCAAGTGAACACACTTACCCACTGTAACCCCTTTGCCCTTTTCAAGCACTGCTTGCTTCAGAAGGTAAAGACTGAGCCAGCATTTTCAGACTATTAAGGTAGCTTCTTGAAATATCTTAAGGTTTTGGGAGAAAGTTATGGAGTCACAAGCAGATAAAGAACAAAGGAATCACCAGGCTAAAACACAGGAGTTTCATCTGACTCGGATTTCTAACAAACTATATTGTGCTTGAGATCATTACAGGTCTTGCTATTACTTTTGAAATACTCAGATCACCGTATCAATAGCTCTCGGCAGCATCATAAAGAGAAGCTGCTATAAGATAGCTGTTCACAGAGTATGGATTTCTGGTTCCAATCTATAACTCTAGGTAGACCCACCTTTCTGGGAAGAAACAATCCTGTTTTAACCTACATGCAACTCTTCTTAATTCTAAAGTAGTCTTCTTTACAGCATTGCAGTTGGTGGCAAATTTGTGACGGGAGCCAACTTCTGATAAAGATTCTTGGCAAAAGAATCGCTTCTGCTAAGGCTATTTTAATACTATCAAAACCTTTCACTGTCTCAACCAACCACAACTTGCTGAGTTGAAAAAGCCTTTTCCTCTAAAGACAGAGGACAGGGCTCAGTGTGACAAGGCTTCTGGAGCAGTAGAGGTAGAATGAAAAGATCCTATAAAGATAAGTATTTTAAGATAAAGTTCATGCAGTAACTCAGCATTACAAGGTGTTCTCAACTCAGTACATGGGTTAAACACTTGTTCACTGCGTTCTGACACAAACCCTGCAGCAATTATTTAGCCTCCTGATTTTTTTTCCTAGCATAACTTTCTGGTCAGATGTCTGCTGCTTGTTCATCTCACCAACATCTCTGCCAAACAGTTAGGACACCGTTGCCTTGTCAGTGCTTGACAATTGTAATAACTGTGAGGCTTGTAGGTGTGACTTTGCAGATTTTATACTTCCTTTCATGCACATATTATAACATCTCTCCATGATTCTTAATCTATAAGTAAAAATGGCTCTTTAGACCATGCCACTTAGTGATGTGACTGGACCAGATAGGATTTGTACAGATTCTGCTCACGTTTTCTTCCAAACTCTACAGATCGTAACTTCAAAATGCATCATGCAGAACCATCACATATAAAAAATTTATACCCATGTATGAAGTTATCAGAACTTACTTATGAATAGTTGCATAATAAAATAAAAATGTTCTGGACTTTTGCTAATTTATTTAAGGGAAAGCTCTGAACTGAAACTATGAATTTTAATTGCTTTTGAGGAAGTGAGACTCATGCAAAATTAAGATGAAAATACTCTAACCAATCTTCTAGATGAGGACACCAGAACTAGGAAACTTCCAAAAGAGTCAGTTTACTCCTCTAATAGGGTTTATACAACTTTATCCCTGTGTTAATGCTACTTCTTAATGGGTGAACACATAGTAAAACAAAATTCAGTCTTTTTTTTTTTTCTGCCAACATGATTACAGAGGCTAATATATGCTCAATCCCTCAGATGGGCCACAAGCAGAATGAAAATGTAAACATGACATTGGTGTATCATCCCATGGTTGCCAGAGGAGCACCTGAGTCCTCACCAACACACGAGGGCTACAAACCTGAGAGCCAAAGCTTGAATCCATAAAAGGATCCCTGCATTTACTGTTTCCCTGACAGGAGTTCCATTGCAGCCTGGGCACTGGCCAGCATGCCTCCCAAACTGCAAGAAAATATCAATGAAGCAGATAGTAAAGTTTTGCCATAAAATTAGATCATGTTGTCTGATTTAAACAAAATATATATAAAATATCTGTATTAGCTATCATGCATGAGCAACATACTGAGGCCAGGAAAGTTCCCTCCACTGAATTAAGTTGATATTAAGGTAAATGGTCAAATAAGACTAGGTAATAAAATGCATCATAATCTCATGTTGTCAGCTAAGTTTCGTAATACTATTGCATCGTGGGTCATGAGTTGTGTGTTGTTTTTTTTTATTTCTAGGATGTAACTAGTTCTCTCAGCAGTAATTCATCTTGCAAGTTTGGCCATAAAGCTAGGATTAAATATAGCTTTTATAGACAAATAGTTACATGAATTTATTTTCCTTAAAGCAGACAGCAATACCTCATATCCTATCTCTCCTGCCATGGATTGTTAGCAGTTATACTGACTAGCAAGATAGGACACTAAGTCTATATTTAGCTCATAATGACTGCAGATTGTTGTCAGTGATTTGTAGAATGATACAGGAATGAAATATGCCATGTTTCACCAGCAATCAGTTTCTAGCATACATACATAATGTCAAGTGAAGCATACACTTTATAAACAGTTACGACTAACAAGAATTAAAAGTCAGCACACACAAGACCAACTATCTAATCCTAAATTGGATGTACTATTTAATACATGTATAACATTAAAAAGACTACTTAAAAATTGTTTGAAGGGAAACTGTTCTAAATGTTCTAGTCCAACTCTTATTATAAGTAATGTTCAAATTGTCTTCAAAGGCTGGTTGATTTGGATCACATTATTTTCGAACAAAACCCAGCCCATACTATCACTTGCCATTAAGGTGTTTGGCTGATGTTGTTGGATTCAGAGAAGAATAAAGGAGCATACCCCAGAGAGGCCTATATTATGTGGAAACCTCATCCCCACAAAAAAAAATAACAATTTGCCGGTTATTGCCTCAGAATAACAGCAGATGGTGAAACCAGTACAATTCCTACAGTCCAAAGGACTCTGGCAACGAGTATTTGAATCAACATAAAATTGTGCTTAGTAAAGTGGCAAAAAAAATAAAAAGGAAAAAAGGATGTTAACTCCAAACACACTACCCACAGGTAGATGTGCTACACTGGAGGATGACAACAGGTGTCAATACCCCTGCTGCAGCTGCAGACACACACATGCAGACAGGGTTTGCAGGGCTTTGCCAACACCATCCCTGCTTTGCCAGAGTGGAAATTCATCACTGTTCCGAAAACAGCAAAAATCTAAACAAAACTATTTTGTAATTTGCAGCTTTTTAAAACCAGGAATCATTTCTTACCACAAATCCTCTGTAACAAAAGGAAAAACTACTTATTTTTCTATTTGCAACATCATATTTTCTATAGCATATGGCTTACACAAAAAGAAATCTGAGTATGTGCCATTTGCTGTGATAAAAGCAACTTTGATATTGTAAGGGTTGTTCTAGTATATGTTTGGTTTGATGGAACGTGTGGTTTAGAAGGAAATTATTTCAAATTGAGGGCAAGAAGCCAACTCGAGGTCATAGCTACATTTAATGCACATGCTGTAGACTGTAAACATTTTTGGTCTTGCATAAACATACAGTAATTTAATTTAGAACAAACTTCTCAGGTAGGGGGATTTTAATCATGTTTTCCTGCAGCATAAAGATTAGCTTTTTTCTGTACTTTCTGGAAAGCAGTATATATTAATGACCCTGTGTGGATTAAAATTAAATGGGGCTGAATTCCATTTATGATACTCTGTGGTTTTAATTACTCTTGTCTCTTCCCAAATGAACTCTGTAGATTTTCCACCCAATTGTAATAGTTTTCTTTAAATTGCAATTATAATTTAATAAGCCTAGTGGCATAGCAGCAGTGCATGACATTGCCATGCAAAATGCTCTAGTTTTGAATACACCCTTGGGTTTTCATTAATGGCATTTACAACTTGAGATTTTACATTTCAGTGGAGGGTACGAAAATATGTTCTCTCCAGGTTTTTTTTTGTTAAAGCTATTGAAAAGACACATTCCAGGTCTCTGACTTTGCCACATATGGAGTAGATAACTGCTCCTTCAGCAGCCTGAAGCCTCAGTGTTCAGGACTGCTGGGAGGAAAATGCAGCTCCTTCCCTAAATAAATGTACACGCACCAAGCATCCTGGTAAGACATTGCTAGAGCATATAATTGAAAAAAAAGCATCTCAGTAGGGCATGCATTTGCACCCGTACTAAAAGTGTGCTTAAGAACTATGTGAGCATACCTCAGCTAAATTTAACCACCCCATGACCACTAGCAGTAGCAAGAACAGTGAGTAAGGGCACTTTGCTGTGAACTTGAATGGGATCTCGAAAGCTGCCAAAGCAGGTGTTTACAGACACATGGGGAAGGGAGATGAAAAGCCAGCAAAGCTATGCTGGACCATGCTGCAACCCCAGCTCCCATTGCCATGCAAAGGTATTTCTTGGTTTGAGATAAACTTATAGAGACCCTGCAAACACTGGACATCTAAAGGGACTGCATTTTGGTATCTCCTGCTTTTGCCCCATATTGGCTCTGTTGGCATCTCACTTCACTAGAAACTTGGCTCACACTGAAACACAGCTGAGAAACATCAGACTGACACCACTATGGGCATCCAAAAGGGACAACCACATCTTAAATCCTGCCTGATGTTTGAATCCTCACACTGGAGAGAGAGTGATGATGACCTGATACAATAACTGTGCATCTGTTACACAGAAAATAATTCACAAACATTTATAAAAAGGCCTCTCAATACTTACTATAGGATTTGCCCATTCCATAAACAAAAAGAACTCTCAAAATGCATAACCAACCAGCCTCCATCCACTTCTTGCTGTTCAAGTAAAGCATGTTGCTGTTCCTAAGGAACTGTTACATATTTTGTATATATCATTAAAATTTAAAGGACATATTTTAATCTCATTTACCCTGTTAATTAAACTCCAGTTTAATTCCACTGTGGAAATTCAAAAGGACCAAAACTAGCTTGCAGTTTTTACTCTTAAGTTTTCAGAAAAAAATGAAAGTCACTTTTATTTCTGTCAGGGTTCCCACACTGAAGTTTTCTTTGAAAGTAAGAATGTTACTATTGTCTGCCTATTTTTCAGGCAAAACTAAGGTCTAATCATGAAAAACTCATTATCTATAGAGCTTTTCTAAAAAAAAAAAAAAAAAAACAGCACTTTTTTGCAGATATTGCACATGTTTTATATATATTTATGCATATTAGCTTTAAATTTTAAATCTCATTCGCATTTTAAAAAGACACTGTAATTTGCTTTTCCCAGATGTATCACTCTTAATTAATACTAACAGCTACTCAGATTTTTATATTTCTATTATCACTATTTAAAGTTGAGAAGAGTTCCTAATTGATCCAAATTACATATGCAAATTAGCCTTTTATGAGTTCAAATTAACATACCATAGACATTTTATTTAATTTGGTCCCTGAAATGTCACCAAAGTAATTTGGTTCTAATATATTAATTAGTACAAATTCACAAATTATTAAACTATAATAAATTCCTTTATCTGAATATTCTTCTTCAAATAGCACCCCAAAGTAACTTAGAGCCCAATAGGGCATTATACATTCACAAGTCTTGCTTCCCCAGGTTATTAACATTTATTTCTGCTGATGCACTTTTGCTATCTCACAAGAACTAAGAAATTAGAAGCTTTTGGGACATAATGTCTCAGATCTGGGTTTTTGGGGGTGGTTGGCTTTTTTTAAAAAAGAAAATGTCTTATTCACACTCAGAAGACTGAAAATATTAAAGAGATAACACAATTTCATACTCAAAAAAAAAAAAATCAGCTATTTCAATTAAAACATTTACTTTTGGAATTTTGTTTTCTTAATTTCTAAGTTCACCTACAGTAGAAAGAACCGTACATTATTCCCTGCCTCTGTTCTTATAAAATTAAAAGGTTTGTGCTTTTTATTTTTTACCTGAAACTTCTATGCATGTTAACCACTCCAGACAGTAATGGAAGCATGGCAGAGATGTGCAATCTCACCTGGGAATGACTTTGCCTGGAGTTGGAACTGGCTAGAATTCTTTCCTTGTAGCAAATCTCAAAAGTTTGACATTTGGCTTTTGTCCAACTTAGAACTAAATCAAAATTTTTAATCTTATTTCTTGAAGGAAATTCTGTATGTCATATGCTATAAGGCAGCAAAAAGTTTTGCTTTTCAAAGTACAATGTTTCTTAGATTCCTCAGCTGCTGAGAGAAGTTAATATGATATGTAGCACTTGTTCTTAGCCAAGGAATGTGTTCAGTGCAGCTACTTTCAGTACCATATCCCATGGCCCTATCCCTATTTCTTATTGGGTAAGTGCCTGGGGAAAGAAAGATTTTTCTAGATTTATCCGGGACTTCTGGGAATTTGGCTCTGTAGGTCTCTGGGGTTTGGTGTTACATGAAGCTCACTACGAAACAGTCTAATTCATAAAGTGAAGTTACTGAAGAAACAGCTGTTGGTCCCAAACCCCATCAGAATACTGTCCAAGTGTGAATTGATCATCACAATTTACTGTTAGGTGTTGTGTGTGCACAGACAGGTGCCTGGGAAATGCTGGACAAGAGCATGTTGGACAAGTCTTCAGACAGGATTGCTCTGCTGCATCACACTCTGCACACTGTTGGCTGTACCTGGGCTTGCAGCATTTGTAATGCATTTTAATTAAAAACAGCAACTTATACAGTTGTAATGGCAATTCACAAAAGAAGCCAAGAGGTCTCTTACCTTCAGTATCTCTGGGGCTACTGCTCTTTTCCTTACAGTATTAAGAGTCTATAAAAGTGAGTAAATCCGCTTTTAATGAATGTAATGCTGGAGAAAAATATTTTCCTTCAATAAAAAAAGTATCAATTAACCAAGAAGAGGACTTTCAGTGGCAAAAAAACCCACAAAAAAAATAAATAAAAAATCTTCTACTAATACTGTTTGCCATCAACTCAATCTTTAACAGCTCTTTCAGAGTTTCCCCTCGTAACATAGAATTTCTCCAATAGCTTCATTAACTTGCATACAAATATTACATTGTCTACTAAGAAATTCCTAATTTATAGTACCAAAGAAAGTATGTACAACTTTAGCAACCTTGTATACCTTTAAAATACATCTGAGTTCAAGGAAAGATTTTTCAACTTCTCATAAAATATATTGGTTTATGCCAAAATAAGAAATACAAGGAAACCGCAGCAAATTTTCACATTTCTGCTATCACTAGATCATAACAAAGAAAATCACAGTTCTGCCAAAGCAAAGTGTATGCTCAGTAACTGAAGTGAGGGCAAGTGTGGAATAGAAAACCTACGATGTCGTAAGTCCAGAAAAATCAATAAAGAAACTGCAACACAGAATGATACATATGTCAGCTGATGGTTTCAAAGTACAAAGGTAGAAAATTATTTTTCTATAAAAACAGTTCAAGTGGAAAAATATGCCTCTCTGCCTACTTCAGGATTATATTCAAGCTTTCTTGAGTCATTGCCTTTTCTGGGTTGTTTTCTGAAAAGAAAAAAATTTACTCTTGGGAGCAACTCTCAGTTGCAAGATAACCCACCTTGATTTCAACAAAACTTCTCCTTTGTAGTCAGTGTGGAGGAAAACTTTTACAAGACAGAATAATTCAGAAGTTTTGAGGAAAGCAAAAATAAAATTTAAAAAAAAATAAATCACTCAACTGTAGATGCTGCCATAGTGGAAACTGAACAGAGTGTTTGAATTTCTCTCATTCTCATTTCAAAAAACATCTTTTGTGTCTTTCATTATCTATACAGTCTATATTACAAAGTAGGTGGAACATAAGTTCAAATATAAATCCATTGGAACACTGTTCAAAAGAACCACTATCAAATAAAAAGCCAGTGGGATGAGAACCATCTTCAGTGCTTGATTAAGGCTCTTCAAGAGTTTCATGCTGGAATTTATTTCAGCTGTCAAAAAATTCTCTTAAGCCCCTTTGCAGACTCTTACTATGCCCACTAACGAGGAGAGTCACTAAAACAGTCCAGAAAGATGCAAAGAGAATGATCCAAATGAAAAAAAACCAAACAAAAACAAACAAACAAAACCACAAACCAAAGCAAACATTTTCTTGCCACTGAAAAGCAATCCTTTTGTAGGACAGTAACTGAGCAGGCCAAGAAGGTAAACACTTGGCATTAGAACACACACCATGCCATTTCCATTACAGATACAGATCTTCATTCAGCAGAATTATCAGATTTCAAAAAAATCTAAAATTACTTAGAGAGGCAAGCATAGATTGGAATGAACCTTCCTAAAACGTTGACCTTAAATTTTTCTTGGCAAGTTGACATTAAGCATTTTTATTAACTCATTAGTCCTAAACTAAAAAGCAGTTCAGAAATGGCACTACTCTGACAGGCATGTAGAATAGAATTGACTGTTTCAGTTGGAAGGGACCTAAAATCACCACCTAGTCCAACTGCCTGACCAACTCAGGGCTGACCAAGTTAAAGAATGTTATAAAGGGCATTGTACAAATGCATTATTATAGCCTTCAGGCACTTATAGGCTCATAAATATACAGCAGAACTGAAAATATAGCATGTACTGTACACAGTCTTACTAGAACCATGCTTTGTGGCACTCAGTTGAGCAACAATGAGCCTTTTCAACCTTGAATTTCAGCAGGTAGGTAAAAACAGTTCATCTGCAGTAGCAAAGGTGACATTGAATATAAAATTATACATATCTGATGGTCATTCTATTTCTTATTAAAGTCTGTGTTTTAAATTATATTTTCCCCTAGAAACTAAGTTACTTTAAGATCTTTCTCCTTGGACTCCTTTTTGATGTGGTACTGCTAGGAAATACTACACAATTCACACTTAGACACATATATCAGAAGCCACACTTGCCTGCTCCCTAAAACTGGAAGAAGCTGGGGCAAAGGAGCCTGTTTTCTCCTCATTCCTGATCCTGAGCCCTCACCCTGCTCTGTGTTTCCTGGGATGCTGAGTTTGGAAATGTGAATCCTGCTTTTTTCAGACACATACTCATGGGCAATGCTTAACTTTGAATCTGGATTACCAAAAATTCAGAGAACACAAACTTAAGTGACTTTGTTGTGTTCATATCTTCATATATTTACTAAACATATTATGTTCTGCACTAAAATAGCACAAGAACAAAATGCTCCAGGCTTAAGTCCTAATACAATCACTAAGTTACAAAGATTGCATCTCTTGCTGCCATATCTTACATGGCTACATAAAGGGTATCTGCAAGAAGAGAAAAGTTAACTTAGATATAGCAGTTTAAAATAAAAAAGGATTACTCTTCCTCTACGTGCATGAAAGCATATTGATCAAAATATTTGCCAGGTACCATACAGGCCATCTGAAATTCTCTGAGGGAAAATTTAACTGCAGTCAGACATCTAAGGAAAGCAGCATTTTCACAGTACCAGATGTTTTTTTTGAAGGAGTGTTTTGTTTTTCTCATTTCACAGGTCAATCCAGTATGTGTTATCAATCCAATTATGCCAAAAGCAGCTTACAGTAAATCTACCAAACAAGCTTTGAACAGTGAATACGCTAATTCAGCAGATATTAACTTTTTTTTTAAGTAAAAAACCTCACAAGCTGAAATTAAATCAATTTCTTATTACTCAAACTGCCCCTAGGTCTGAATTTTTTTCTATTTTAAAGGCTCTCAACAGGAAAACAGGTTAAGTCAGTGTTTTGAATGAGGGTTTTTATATAAATGTATATCTAAAACTCTAAAACATCCCATCTAATTTTGTTAGTTTCCTCTTCTGATACTTAAATGTGTATAAAGTGAACTTGGCTTGTTCTTTACTATAAAGCATATAGCCAAATTGATTTATAATAAACCTCTCTGTAGCCTAATTCCCAAAACTTGGCAAAACCCCCTAACTGGGTAAAATTCTCCTCCTTCATGCATTGGTTTCAAGCTAAATTAATGATGTTGTGCCTGATTTACACTGACAGCTCTGAGCATGCAAAAAATTGCATCAGTTTTTCAAAACACGTTGTCAAATTAAGAAAAAGCAGCTTTTGCAAACTCTTACACATCTTCTTATGAAAGCCAGGTCTCCAGAAGCCTAATCCACTGGATTTAGCAATTTATTTGTGATTTCTGTTATAAAACATACAGCACCACATAACAAACTTATAACTACTAAGTGAATGCAACTTTGTCAAATAGATACTGCCCTTGAGCTCATAAAGACAGCTTTATTTAATTGCTTGAAGTGCTGAAGTGCTTCCAGGTCTTGATCTAGCACCTCTACTCAGCACTGCACTGACTGCATGGAGCAGAAAGGCTGATAGCAGGGCTGGTTGGAGGCAGAACTGCTCTTGCCTCGTTCTGGCTGTTTTCCTCCTCAGCCTCTGCACCTACCGTGTTCCCTTAGCCACTTGGTCTGACAAGGACTGGGGGAGTTTGCAATCTGCATCAAGTAACAGGTTACAGCTAAAAACAACCTTAGCAGGAAAGGTTTGCTTTTGTACTGGACAGTGACTGAGGGAAGCAGAGTGGTTCAACTAGCAGCAATGGAAAGAAAATCAACTAAGCTTTTTGGAAGCACAGTGCATTCCTCAGAAGACCAGATGCACTGCAGCTCTTACTGCACAAGAGGCCTCTGTATGAGCTGTAAAATCCATCTCTCTGTTTGCCTCCAGAGCTGAACGGCCATTCTGTCCCTTCAATTTATTAAAAAAAGAGGCAGGGGGGAAGGGAAGGTCCTTAATAGCTTATATACAAAACACGCTTTTATCCTGATCAGTTTGATTTCATATCACTGCTTTTGATTTATACAAGAAGATTTTTTTTCTATTCTTGTCTGTGTCTTCTTCAGTCACAGATTTAATTAAGATTAGGAAAACAAAAATGTACTGAGAATTAGTCAGATTTCTTAAGACAACATCTGTAACAATTATTCATTCAGGACTAGCCAGAAAGGATTATGCATTTAACACATTTTGAGGGGAGGTAATATGTAACACACAGTAATTTCCAATTTATAGAATACAATGTAATTTTGTGATAGGCAAATGTCAAATGTAATTAATAATTATTTTTTTTTGGAATCTCAAGGGTCTCCTTTCTGGCTCAGTTTGTGGAAGATACAGGTCTGCAGAGCCCTTTGGATCAACTGGCTAAGACACATGAATGCATAAAACACATTTCATTTTCTTTGTTAATGGTGATTCCTCAGCACAGTTTAAGATTTCTATTTACTTCAACATTCTCTACAGCTTTTTTATCTGAACGTAAGCATGATGGTGAAAAGAAGTGACACTGCACCTCTTGCAATGACTGAGGGAGGATACAGCTGGATGCAGGCTTGGCCAGAGCACGTTCCCTGTAGTTTAGAAATCCCTGTTACATAGACACAGTGTGGCCAGCGTCGAGAAAAAGGGGCGCTGGAGAAGTATTATCCCTTTGCATTTATAGGCAGCATTTACCTCACTTAAGTGTTGCTCGTGTAATCAATAAGACTTAATATAGTCACACTTCTCAGAATTTTATTTACAAAGGGGAACTGCACTCAGGAAACTGATGTGAAAAGAAATGCTTGTGTTCACCAGGAACTGAACAGAACAGGCCTTTTGCAGTGTGCAGCATTCTTGTGCTCTCCTAGGATAGAGCTGTTCTCACACATAATTTAAGGTTTTATGTTTTCTTCTTAACCTAGAATATACCGCACTAACTTTCTAGACTTGAATTAAAACAAGGAATCTGCATATGTAATCTGCATATGCATACAAAAAGATATAGGTTTCTAATCTAGTTTACCAAAAATATTCCTCACTATGAATAATAGGAATGTCGAGAATATTTTCCCAGGGAAAAATTTCAAATTGAGAAATTGCAAATTTCCTGTGGAGGAGTAACTTGATATACAGGTCTTACACTATTTTTTCCTGTACCATTCTTGTGAGGCATAACAGAGTCACCTGCCCATTTCACAGGTGGGAAAACAGGCCCAAATATAGAGAAATAAAAAAAATTCAAACAGTCCTTTAAAGCAATAGATGCTTTTGAGAACTGCATCAATGTCCAGCCATATTATAAGATGCCTAAATATGTTCCATATTTCAAATAGAAGTATTTTTATCCTGTCTGGAGTTATCTGAAGTCTGGAGTTTAGCAGAATCTTTCCTCCAATGACAGTGCTTTAAATCCAGGATACCTCTATCTTGACAAACAGCAAAAAGCAGGTCTATAAAATATCAGACCTAAATCCGCAGCATTATGAATTGTAGCAAACTCATATACCCTGTGGCTGGAGCACAGTATTTAATTCACTGCACATGCTGAATACTAAATTAATACAAATATTTTTGTGTTATTATTTTTTTTAAACTGCCTCTAAAGAAATATTACAAATAAACATGGAATGTATAAATTAAGTATAGTTTCATTTACATTTAATCTCCTAAGTACACTGTCTGAATACATACATTAATGGGTAAGAGCTGCTTATTCTGCAGTTCACTAGTACCAGTTCAGTTCAATAGAAAAGACAGCACTCTATACAAGTGTAAGTCTCTGTATCATTGCGAAGATTGTTTCTCTGCATCATGGTGCTATGTAGTGCTAAGTCCCTCTCAGCAATACTAATAAATTCAATGCTGTTAATACTACAGAAAAGTGTTATACCCTCACATATCACAGTGTGAAAATTTGTCAATATTACAGGGGCTCTGCACTCTCCAGAGGAGACAGAAAATTAAACATTAAAATTTAGACATAAAACTAAAACATCTAAAAAAATCTAGACACAAACAGCAATTTTTATGAACAGAAGAAAAGTTATGAGAAGAGTCTGCAGATATCTAACGCTATCTGCTGAGGAACTTCAGGAGCCTTTATATTTCTGCCAGCACTGGGAATATAATTAGGAAGTGTTTCACAAATATTTAGGCAAGTTAGGAATCACAGCCTTTTGTATTTGCTTTTCATACAGACCTGCCTGATAATTTGTTTGCAGTCAACAGCTCGATCTGGCGTAGTATTTTGTACACAGAAGGAGATAGATTACAAGACTAAGTGACAGGAGAGCTCAATAAAGACACTAATCAAGAGACAATCTCATTGGTAAGCAGATTCATTTTGTAAAATTTTTGAGGGTGTAATTCCTATGTAGTCTTGAAGGGACAGATCCTGAGCTTGTTAAAACTCCAATTACATATAGACTCATCAGTGAGATTCATCTATGATTGAAGCATTGTGACCCACATTTTTTTCCAGGCTCCCATGATGTCCTCTAATCTCTCAGAGCTAGTAAATCTGACAGATCCCAGTTTGCTGCCTGACACTAACTTATCTGCAGTGAACAAAACAAACCACTCTATAGCTCTAGTGTTGGTTTACACCAGAGCCTCTGAAATCTACTGCCTCCTTTATCTACCCTGAAAACTATTACCATATAAACAGTGAGGCTTCTTCAAGAGGGTACTGAAAATGTATTTTTCTAATGACAGAACCAAGTGATTGTTGATATATTACAACCCCCCCTTCCCCCTAAAAAAGGCTCTTCAATATTTGGAGAATTAATAAAGTGTTGAGTGTCACAGAGTCAAAGAGAATGTCACAAACTAGAAAAATCCCAAGAAAAACAATATTTCTATTTGTGTTTGATTTTAAACTCTTAAAATGCCTCTCTCTCAATTCTCCTGAGCAGGCATTTTTGCTACCAGATTAAGATGCTGTGATTATTTTTAGGAAATGTACACCACCATGTTCCTATTGCTTATGCCATTTTCCCCTGATCCAGCTGCATTCTCAGCAAGCTACAACCACTGCTTCAAAGCCTCTCCTTGGCTGGGACAGATGCACCCTACCCTGCTCCCATCACACCCCTGCAAGCTTCCAGTACCACCCAGGGTCAACAGCAGAGAACGCAAGTGAGCGACTGAAGCATCACGTTTAACAGACGTACAACACATTTCCCTTCTCATGCCTGTTACAGGAACTCTTGTGAGAGCTCACTCCTCCAAATTCAAATTGGTTCTCAGTCAAGCTCTACAAAATAAATCCACGGGTTTTGGATTACTCACAATATAAATTCCACTTCCTTTTGCATATTCTCTATTAATCTAATAGAGAATCCTTTCTCCCAGGAATTCCAAATCTCTCCTTCTCTAGACAGTATTTTCTATATCCAGCCTGTGATTTCAGAAGAAATACTTCTCTCTGTTCTAGTAAAATGCAATATTTGGTGATCCTCTGAGCAAGTACTTTGACATATCTTTGGCTTAAATTTTGGCTAAAGGCCTAGATTCAGAAAGAAACCTTGCAGGCAACCTACCATAGCAAGTACAACAGGAAAAAAGGAGAAGTGTTTAGAGGAAGAGGTAGCCCACACAGCTGTACTCATAATACTTTTGTGGAAGTCTCAGATACAGCTCTCCCAGGGCAAAACAGAAACAGGAGGCCATTCCCACACCTAGGGAGGGAGATTACCAAGCTTATGGACTGAAATTATGAACATTTTTATTGGCCTCCTTAAAAAAAAAGGATTCTTCTCTAGGATTATTTATATCTTAATATTTCATGAAATGCACAAAAAATTATTACTGTCATATTTATAGCATTTTTAGAAAATCTATAAAGGAGAGACAACTATGTTATCAACAGGCCAAAAAGGCATATCACATTAATAGAGACACATGGCATGTAAAACAATCAAGCACATCACCCACATGATGAAGACTCCAGGAAACAAAGGCTCCAGCCAATACGCAGCCATATAACCATGCATATGCTTTTGCTAACAAATCCAGAAATCTCTTAATTCTGAATGACACTTCTATCACACAAAAAGGTGCACGTTTTTACAGTACCATGTATACTAGACAGAAGGTGGAAAATGGAACAGACAGCTATTAAAAGATTATTTGGAACCATCATAAAAACCATTTTCACATTTGCCTTAAAATTTCTCTAATTCTACTATCAAAAAGTATTTATCTTCTTTCATTTTTCACATTATCTGTAAAGAGGTTATTCCCACTAGCATTGCTATAAGAAACATTTGTCACAGCTGTAAGAGGAGGGAGCCTGGCTAATTTCTGGATTCAGAAACCAAGATGAATAGTCTTTCTCACCCTGCAAACACCCCTTAACATCAGCCAAGTCCTTTCTTTAGAATTAAAATAGCATTTTGCAATCTAACACTTAGATACTTCCACCTGTTTAGCATGTGCCACTACATTTGCTGCTAATTATGATCTAAGTTTGTAGAAAAGTTATTTTAACAAGTATTGTGGAAAAGATACTAAAACACAGTAGTACATGGTCAGAATATTAAACATTACTGTATCCTCATAATAAATGTCAGCTGTCTATTTAACTTGATTACACACACCCCCCCCCTTTTTAGTTGATTCACCTTCAGAATGTGCAGAGATGTATTCTTAGCCCTGTCCTGTCTACCTAGATTACAAACTTGCTCTAAAAGAACATCTTTCCCAAATATCACTGGGTCTCCTTCAGCTGGAGTCATCTATATGTATCTTTATGCATCACACAGTGATGAAAAAAGATACTATATGTAATATATATACACTACATTAAAGGTTAAAATAAATCAACAATTGAGACCCTTCTACTGCTAAGAACCCTGATTAGAAGTATTTTTTAAAAGCTAAAAAATGCTCAGTAATTTGATAATCTGCTGAGTGTCAAACCTTCCTTCAGTTCTGAAAAACTGGATAGTAAGTGATTAAGCTGAATCTTTTTTTAAGGCTCAACCTATTACTAATTGGTCACAACCATCCAGCAGAACTTCATTTGTGACACCAGTAGAACAGAAATTATAATACTAGTTTAATAACCTGGAAGAACTTTGCTACTAAAAGACTGAATCATTTCTTTAATATTAAACAGTACATTTACTCTGTAAATGATGAACCAGTAATTCAGCAGAATGCAGTGTTAGCCAGCCAAGATTTTTCCTTATGAAAAAATGAACAGAAATATCTGTGAGCTGAATAACACTGTCCTTTCTCCTACAAAGCTCTCTTTGAGGTCAATGGAAAATTTGCCTATTAAAGAATGCTGAACTTTGACCTCTGGAATCACACAGCACAAATCATGTTCAGTTTTGAAAATAACCTCTAATCATAGGTCTGGAAAGATTTCAAAACAGGAGAAACAAGACATCCTTTTTCTATTATCCTCTCCTGAAGTTCAGAATACCAGAAAGGTTACAATTTAGAATAATATGGCAAATCATTTCAACCTCCCCATTTATTGGCCTTTGTTTATTGCTTACTTATTTCCTCTTTGAGGTTATATTAGAAGTAACAAAGACCATGAACTTATTTTGTCTAGTGAGAGTGAGGAAGCATTTACCATCAGACATCAAGCACAGTAAAAAGCAATACTGTCAATAAGTTTAATGTGATTTTCCAAACTGAAGCAACTGTAGGTGATGATGAACAAGGAGAAAATATAAACCAAACACTGAGCAATGTGAGCAATGTCTAAAACAGGAGTGACAAATGCTCAAAGGAAAAAAAGAAAGATTTGGCAGTAATATTCTGGCACAGGAGATCTAGAAGTCAGTATTCACCAAAAAAATTTAGTTTTATGGTACATTTTAGTACAGGCTAAGACACGATATCATAGAGATTGTCACCTGTATCTTGGAAAGCAGAACCTGGCTTACTTTCAACAAGTCCAGACAACTGCATCTCATTAGGTTTGCAGTGCTAATTTCAATACCATATACAGGAATTATGTCAATAGGGCAGACTTTGCATTGCTCCTGTAGATGACAGCAAGACCAATTCACTTCCAAGGCATCCTCAGTCACATCTTCCCATTATACACACTCTACTACTTCCACAACTCTTCACAGTCAACCTCATGGATGGTGGACAGCAGCCTCAAGGGCACAATTAAATACTGCTCAATACACCCAGGGCAAGAGTAAACATGGGCATGATTTAACAGCATTTTACAAGGTAAAGACTTCTTGCACTGAGTAAATCCCACTCACCTCAATAAAACCTATTTGAGGAGGCTGAGGACAAATTATTTTTTCTAAGAGAAAGAAACAGTGGCTGAAGTTGAGGAACTGACAAGGAAGTCTAAGAAGGAAGGCAGTACCTACAGTGTTTAAGATAAAGCACTCAGCATTTGATTCTGCTATGACACTGAGCATGCATTGGAGCTGCTAAGCATACTTACTCTGTATTCAAATTTCATTCTTATGAATAGCATTTTCAAAATGTTACTTTCAAAATCCAGTCATGCTTTCCTACTACCTTTGTCTAATCATTTTCTATATTTGTTTTTACAACAGACTCTGCAACACTCTTAAATAGATAAACTGTACTTGACCACAACAACATTCAGATGTCTGTAGATTCGTTATTCAGAAACATTAAATTTACTTCAGATCCAACAGTCTTTCTATTTTCACATTCAACTCATGTCTTTTGTCTTTTTTTTTCTTGAAATATATTTTTGTTTTAAGTCAGGACCCCACTCTATGTCTAGTTTTATAGCTTTCAAAAACTTTCCCATGGTCTCAAACTACTTCTGTTCTGCTCAAAATAATAACTTTTTCTTAACATTATATGATAGAACAATTTAACAACTCTATTTTAACAGTTATAGATTATTAATCTTAGTCCTATTAGCTTTGAAAAGTCTCTGAGCTCATCAGTCAATCCTTTCTTGACACCTAAACTAGGGCTTTGAATACATGTAATAAATGCTTGAAACAAGATAAATGCTGGCCAGAATATTTTACACTTCAATCAAAACTGAGTAATTCACTTTCAGCTTGGAGGAAGATCAAGTACAAAGTCAGAGCAGTCTTCTGTCTTGCCTGGAAATCCCTTCTAAGCTATCAGATCAGGATGGGCAGTGCTGGAGTGAAATGCCAGCCACATTACAGTAAAGTAACAGATGTAGCTTGTTCCCACAGTCTCCACTCACAGAGCTGTGGTTTCCTTGAGGCTCCCATTGCCCTCCCAGACAGAGGGGTTTTTTATAACGCTTTTGCGTTATAAAAGAGTACAGGTATGATTTTACATCATATATATAAAATACTCTTTCAGGTAGGATGATTCACAAAAGGTGAAATGGGTCTTTGCCTCTCTCTTTCCTGCTGTCATAAATTTGATCTTTCTCTAAAAGTCACAGCCCTCAAATTGGACAATTCCTTTAGGAAGTACACTAGGCTCAACCTTGGTGCTGCTCCCTTGGCAGGCATATTCCACCCTGACAGCCTTTACTCAGATCCCTCCGTTTGATCTTGACAGGGCTAGAGCAGCAGGCACAACAGATCCAGTCCCATGAAGGGCAGTGCCTCGTGCACGCAGCCCTGATGGGAACAGCTGTGACAACCAGGGAGCAGAGGCCAGTGCCCGGGCTGCAGGGCACTGCTCCTCTGACATACCCACAGGCATAACTGGGCAAAAACAGGAAGGCCCTTACACCACAATCGCTGACAAAGATTCAAAAGCAAGCTTGCTTTGTTTCAAAATACATCCATGACCTTTTCTTCTCCCTCCCTACAACCATTTGAGACCTCAAGCAAAACACTTTGAAAAACAAACTTCAGTTTAAAGTATACCCTTAAATGTCAACATCTAACTATAGCATCACTTAAAATTCATTAGAAGTAAATTACTGTATAAGAAATAAGGAAGATACAAATAGGGTATCACATGACTTGTGCTCACCATTCAATGAGTTATAACGCTTTGAAGAATTACAATGAAGTTAGAATAGTGAGAATAACATTATTTCTGGAATAAAAGTATACATAATTTTAAGTACATTCTACTTTTTTCCGCATCTGACAGCATTTTGATCTGACACCTTCTAGATTTTGAAGATGAAAAGTGAGGTTTATTTTCTTTTGTGAATAAAAAAATTATAGACTTGTCTTTTAAATTGGAACCGTCTGTGATAACACTGCTGTGTGTTTATATATAAAAAATGAGGTTAACCCAAGACACCAGTTCTTTCCCAAGGTAGAACACGCAGAAAATGTAGCATGAACACTTTTCAAGTAGGTAGAACCCAGAATAGATTGTAGCATATTGCCCATTTTATTTCCTTAAACATGTCCACTATGAAGTCAACATGAAAGTCCTGCTCTTTGTTGTCTGTGTAGCTTTATATGATCGTGAGCTGACTGGCTTTGTCTTAAATACAGACCTGAATTCTTACCTGTACAGGTGTGCCTTGCATTGTCCAATTGCTTGTGTTAGTAATTTGGCTGTGGGCTGATTTGTCTCAGGGTGGAGGTGGCCTCAGGCTGCTGCAAAGCATGCTGCAAAGAACAGGGCTACCTTTGGGTTTGCAGGTAACCTTGGGGCTACCAGATCTGAACAGCAGAAAAAAATAAGGACTTTGAAAATCCTTAGCAGTTAGCACCCAGTTACACTACCTAATAAGCATGTACTTGCCTCTGCTATTCAGAATATATGCAAGTAAAAGCCTATTGTTGAATATTAAATACAACTAAAAATTATACTTAAATTATAATTAAAATGATATTACGCATATACATTAACTTGGTCAACCTGAGTATAAACAACTCTTTCACATAAATATTTTTGTGTTGCAGAAGGCACTGCACTGCTAGGACAACTTATGCATGTGTTGACCATTATTTTAAATGTTAAGCCAAAACACTGCAGCTTTGTGCTTGCCATAATTTCCTAGTTCTCCTTCAGCCACTTCTATAATAAATTTTATTTACTATATAAGCAAGAGAATCTCCATTGTAGTAACCATTGTCTATGCATATATATCAAACATTCCTGTATTCCGTCAGGCTAGGAAGGGTGCAGGGGAGCCACCCAAGCAGCTCTACACAAAATTGCTACAGCACAAACGTGACAGGGGCTGTTTGCAGAGCAGAAGTAGCTGCAGCATTCTCCAAGCTAGTCTAAGAGCAATACTGCTGCTGTGTTTGGAAGGTGCTGTGTCTTAATACACTTCTGAAAATAGTCCTTAAAAAGCATAGAGTTGGATTATAAACCCTCCAATTATATTTAAGAAACACTGCGTGCTTCAGCTATTACCACATTTATATTTGCTACAATTAAACATTACCGGTATGAAAATTCATGAAGTAATCTCACAGCCAAGATAGTATTACTGTGCTGCACGTGGCACGTTAGGTTTTGCAATGCTTACTTACATATCTAATTGCAGAAGAAAATAAGTTTTATCAAAGTCAACAAGATTTTCCATGTTTAGCTGTTCAAAGAAATATACTTCCTTTAAAAGTAAGAAGAGGGAGGGGACGTACAAGAGCGTATTAAAAATGTAGAAGTTTTAAACTCTGTCAGTGATTTAGAAGTTTAGGAACATCAATTTGGAAACCCATTTGTCTCCCAGCACCTAGGAAAGCTAAGCTGTTTTTGAAAATAAAACTATGTCAGCTTGACATTTTTGACAATGCTACTCTCTGACTCCCTTCAGCATTTTATTCCTCTTCATCCTTTCAAAAACTTCACATTAAAACCCAAGGAGAGAATAGACTTCAGTAACTGATAATATATTCACAAAATGGTACGACAATGCCTAAAACCAACTAACTATCCCAGGATTGTCAGGCAAGCAGCTTATAAATCATGCAGAGACCTTGCTGCATCTGTTCAACAGATATGAAAAGTAACATACTTCTCAAAGAATAGTTCACAGTCTTACAGGACTGCAGGAGTAAAGGCATTATTTTCACTGCCAGATGCCTCTCACAGTTTCATGGTTTTCATTATAAAAGTTAAACTATTTTCAACTGAAATAATTCATCTCAGTTCTTATCAAAATATTCAGAGGATAAAAATGTTTGTGACAGGATCATAGACATATCTGCTAAATATCCGTCACCTTTAGCAACCAAACACCCTCGGAAATTGGAGGGTTCCATGAAAAGGAAGCACCTCATTTCTTTGGCGAATATTACTTTTAAGCCACTTCTGAAGTAACATTGTTATGTAAATTTACACCACACAGAAAGTCATATACTTGGAATACTATTTCCTCCCTAAAGACAGCAGATCAAATTTTAAAATTCTGTTTTCCTCAAGGTCTGCGCTGCTAATCAAAAGTTGCCAGGAATTCCAAACAAATCAGGTTCAAACAAACTTCACTAACTTAATGGGCCTGAGGATGTCGTACAGAAAAGACTGGTGATCCTTGCCAGCTTATGTTGTTCTTCTGACACAGAGGACAAAGAGGCAATGCACACCTGAAACCCAAACAGTAACAGGAAACCTGCCCTTGCCAAGAAGCTGATAAAGAAGTTTTCACTTCTCAATTAGACAGAAATATCAAGACCTAATAAAAAGTACTCCCAAAAACTGAACTAAATGAAACATGTTGTTGTTGTTCTGAGCTGTAATAACATTTTTTATCAGCTGCTTCCTGCATTATTATCTACCATATAACACCACTCAGTCAGCTATGGAAATATTGTAAATGCACTGCTGTTGGGACCCAGTTTTAGTAAGAAAGGCTAGGCAGTATAGGTATATTTAAACAAATAAACACATTACAGTAGAGTGGACTACATGTGGTGACTTCAAGCCTTTATATTATAAATAACAAAAAACAATAATGTACTGCTTGATTAATTAAAACGACACTGTTCAGAGTGAGCAAAAACCAACAACATGCTACAGTCTATTAAATGAAATTATTTTTCTGAATTGTAATTGCTTTATAGATCACTGAATTAGAAAGCAGAGAAGAAAGATTTATCACAGAAGACATTTGAGATCATTAGTGGAAGTTTAATAATTAAAGTTTTATCTCTGAAGGCTAAGTCTGTTTCCGCATTTATGTATGCTTGTATTTTTTTCCCCTAAATTACTAAGAACAACCATCACTAATCCACCACCCCCACTTGAACCCCCAACTTTTATACACTCAATCACCTTAAAGAAATTATAGTAATCCTCTGTGATCTCAGTTCAGAAAAGCATATCACTGGAATTCAAGTCCCCCTGGGACAAATCAAGGCAAATCCTCAGTTGATATATATCACATCTATGGAGCTTTGGCGTACACCTCAGTGGGACTTAAACACCTTCTCAACAGATTGCTGAAGCAATTTATTAAATATTTTTTTTTAAATGTTCCTTAAACTGTCATGCAATATTAACAACAGAGAAATTAATACTTGTATGTAGAATTTCATTATTATTCTTTTTGTACAATATGAACATTCAGTACTATTTGTAAATATTACTGTCTACCAGATAGTACAACAGCAAAATTTTTCACTCTTAAGGTAACACAGAACTTCCTAAAAGATCACTAAAATATCACTTGTGGTTAGGCAATCTTTTAGTTTTTCATCTCATTTTGTAGCCAAAGCCATTAGGACAACATAAAACTGGTTTCAGGAAAGCATATTAGTTAATTATAAAGCAATCTAAAACAAACCAAAAGAGTAATATTTTATTTATTCATTCCAATTGTTTATGGGTATTCTAATAGTGTGGTTCTCTAACTTAGTATCTTGTCTGGAGGAAACTGAAATTCTACAGCATTGCAGTAATGTGGGTTTTAGACTTCTTGCTTTCCTTTTAAGTAATTATACTGACAAAAACTGGTCCAAGTTTTATGCCTGATTCTGCTGATGTCAACCAACTTCATTATGTGCAATATAAAGGTCACAACAATTTGTGAACAGCAGGAAATTACAATTTCACACCAGCTTTGCCCAGCTGATCTGTACAAACTGTGCATGTGAATTTAGGGTGCAGAACCCAGTCCAAATTTTTCTTTAAAACACACTGACATGACACCCTTTTCAACTGGTTGCACTCTGTCCTTCTGCAGTCTACTACATCTTGCATGTTTTCCTTGCTTTCTTATTACAAACCTTAGACCATAAGCTCCTTGGGGCAGAATTCAGTGGTTTTCAACTGCATGGAAAAGTGGGGCTCAATCTGTTTGCCATCACAGTGTAAATGCTAAATAAAATGCTAAAAGCATACATACAAACTGGATTTGTATATTATTTCATAATATGAACAAAGTGATGTTTTCAGCATAAAATACCTTGAAGTTTTGCATTTATATAGAAGCTACTGTATTTCTCAAGTGGCTCTCTGAGAAAATTTGGGCTCCTATACTCAGGCATAAAATGTATAATAATTTCCACTGCCTTCTGCCACTGCTCTGGCTTGCTTCTAGGATCCTGCTTTGATGTGTACAGATACCAGTTCAAATGACATATGATTGCTGATTGCATCTCAAGCTGTTAAATCTCACCAGGCAGAAACAGCTATTTATTTCTTCTTGCTGCATTTCCTGTGCATCATGAAGCCTTTCCTTATTCACAGGCTTTCATAATACTCATCAAAATGTTTATTATTATCACAGCCAAGACCAAGCATATCTAAAGAGATACCATAGACATTGCAGTAGATTCCCTACAAGTCTGGCTTGACATATTCATTTCTAGTGCATCATATATTGCTAGTGGAAAGCCTGTAGCTTCTTCCTCAAATGTTTCTTTAGGCAAACAAATTTCTCCCTTAGGTACATCACTAAGCTAGAAGCTCCAGCATGCCCCCACTCCACCACTGCCATCAAATGTTTCATAATATCTTTCTCAGAATTGTCAACTCCTACTTGGCTTTCTCATTGCTTCCTAGAAACAACTACCCCAGATTCAACATATATTATGCAGATTCTACTAAAGTCTTCCATGGCTAAGAGTTTTTCATTTTCACACAGTCATAGAATGGTTTGAGTCGGGAGGCATATTAAAGATCATCTAGTTCCAACTCCCCTGCATGAGCAGGGACACCTCCCACTAGATTCATTGCTCAGGACCCCCATCCAACCTGTCTTTGAACTCTTCCAGGGACTGGGCTTCTACAGACTCCCTGGGCAACCTGTTCCAATGTCTCACCACACTCACGTTAAGAATTTCCTCCTGATGTCTTACCTAAATATCCCTCTTCCAGTTTTAAGCCACAACCCCTTGTTCTCTCTCCACAAGTTCTTGTAAAAGGCCCCTCCCCAGCTTTCCTGTAGCCCCTTCAGGTCCTGGAAGGTGCTCTAAGGTCCCCCCAGAGACTTCTCTTCTCCAGGCTGAACAGCTCCAACTCTCAGCCTGTCCTCACAGAAGAGGTGCTCCAGACCTTTGTGGCCCTTCTCTGGGCTTTTTGCAGGAGCCCCATGTCCTTCTCATGCTGGGGGCTCCAGAACTGGACACAGTACTCCAGGTGGGGTCTCACAAAAGCTGAGTAAAGGGGGAGTATCACCTCCCTTGACCTGCTGGGCATACTTCTTTCAATGCTTTATGAGATACAGTTGGCTTTCCGGGCTGAAAGCACACATTGGTGGCTCATGTTGAGCCTCTTGTTAAACAGGTTTAAGTTTTATTAATAAATTGGGGAACATGGGAAACTGGGAAAGCTGTGAATTAAATCAAGTGACTCTGAGGTGCTGTGACACTGTAACTGCTCCTATTGCTTAAGTGTCCCAGAAGCACAGCTCTTTATCCACTGATGTCTACTGCAGCAATCAGTGGTTTTAGTAGAAGGGAAAGAAATGTACAAGCTATTTAGGTATTTGCTTGATGGACTAGCTTTCATTAAAGGAAGATAATTTTTCTAAGTTAATCATAGCAGAGAAGACTCATAAAGCTTGTTGCTATAGCAACAGATGCAGAGTAGCTAATATTTTTCACAGAAGTGGTGCTATTCTTCCACTGGCAGGGGTTAGGCTCCTAGTTTGGTTTCTCCATTTGGAAGTCAGGAAGCAACACAGAGCCAGCTCTCTGATCTGAGCAGCCCATCATACCTGGGTGCAGCAGGGTGGGTGTAGGCAGTGACATTTTCCCACCCTTTCTGCATTCCCCACTGGGCTGGAAATAGTCTTTCAGCACAGAGGTCTGAAGCAAGAGAAACTTACATCACCCTGCTCCATCCCACAAAACAGTACTTAGGAATTGCAATTAGCAGCTTTTTCCTCCTCAACATATGTTCTTATCTACATAGAAATGAGAGCAACATTTTACAGGGAAGGTGAACAACTGCAGTCATATGCTGAATGTGGGATGGTGAGTGTGTGCTACAGCTTTAACTAAAAAGATGAGATAAGAAATTAAAGGGCAAAGTTTTCTTATAAGTTATCTGATCAGAAAATACATATCCGAACAGTATGTCTTTTCATGTGAACTACTTACAAATACACACTGGTCCACTGTGAGCCAGTATTTCCACATTTTGGCTATATAATATTATGTTCACGTGTTTAATTCAAATAGATCTTTTAACAGGAAATACACTACTTGATCAGGCATTTTTCCTCAAGGAGGTAATCTCAGACATCACAGCAGAAAAGGTGCAAGATCTGAAGCCAGTACTGTCAAGACCTAGAATAGCTTGGCCACTGGACACTATCTTTTTAACCCCATCAATTGTTGGTACCTAATGCTCTGTAGATTGGCATTTGTACAGCTGCATGATGAAGATTTTGGCTTCTCCCAAGACTTTCCATAACCTTAACTACTTTTTCTGTTGTGCCTTTCTAATGAAGTTTCAGAAAACTATGGCAATGTATTTAAGTTCCATATGATCCCTACTCCTCTTAAGCTCAAGAAGAGCTCCTGAATGCATGCTATAACTGATCAGTTTGGGGTCAGAATTATCTTTCTTGGCCACTGTACATTTGCATGAGCAACAAGTACTGGCACTTTGCTACTTTTAATTGCAATAACTTTCCACTTTTTTCCATAGCAGAGAATATTAATTTCCTTGGATTCTCATAGCATGTTTGAACTGGCTTCTCTTCCTCAGGAGTTTAAGAATTGCACATACATTTTTATGTCTGGCCATTGCCAGTCATTGATCAGCACTGATTTAGCAGATACGAAGCAAACTTGGCACCACTTAGTATCTGCAGGAGACAAAGGTCATAATTTCAATTATAATCCTCATTATTTACTGTAATTAAATGAATTTGTTAATAACACCAAAGCTCAAGTTGTTTAATGTAACTAATTAAGCAAGTAACAGATAATTCCATCCATTAGCAATGCACTGCTTCTCAGGCTTCTGGTGTTTCACATTTTAGTTAACTGTTTCTATAGAAGACTTTTAGCAAGTACAAGGCAAAGCAGGGGAATTAGAGTGTAGCAGTATCTGAAACATCTGGCATTGCAGGTGACAACATTGTGCAGGATGTGGACATGTAGCCCAAGCCAAGGCAGAATTTTTCTTTTCCACAAACAACAAAACAGAACTTACTCTTGGTATGATGACAAAACACAAGTTGTTTTGAAATGCTCATGTTCTGCTAGGAGGCAGAAAGGAGAGCAAAATGTTTTATACAGAGGAGGTAAAACACAATCCCTGCTGCCCTTTCCTATTGTTTTTGCATGCAGATACTTCAGTTTGTAGCCTTTAAAGATGTTTGATTCCCTGTGATCTCAAGTAGACTTACAGTACTTCTTGTATGAAGGAAAGAAGTCGGGTTTTTGTTGTTTTGGTATTATGGATTAGTCAGAACAGGAAAGCCTGGATACCCTCAATATGAATGACTTCAAGGTCCACAGAAATTTATTCCGGCTGAAAACAGGAACTGAAGCCAAACCTGCCCTCCTCCCCTCTCTGGCCTAAGGGACAAAGGAGACAAGACATCCCAGGTGCTTGGAGCATTGCTGTTCAGGGAAGCACAGCTGAGAGCACAAGGAAGAGCTGAGGGCAGCTGCTTCTCATGGCACAGCTCCAGCCAGTGAGGCAGATTTGGGCAGAATGAGCAAGCCCAGTGCAGCTGCCTGCCCCCTGGATAGGGGGAACTGGCAGAACTGCTGGCAGGAGACACTGCTTGCTAAATAGCGTGACCAAGTATTTTATTTAAGTGTTTCAGAAATACTAGCCCAGCCTTAGAAAACAGACTGCAAGCTCTTCAGGGCAGGGACCATCTGTCTCTTCTCTACATAGGATAAAAAGTAAAAGTGCAGTAAAAGTGGGGCAAGGAAACAAACATAATACACATTTAAGACTTGAAAACTGCAGAACAGAATAGATGACTCTTAACTGCAGTGACAGACAGGAAGGACTAGTTCCCAGCAACACAGGACTTTGCTCTGTACAGCACACTGTCTTCACCAAGTGCAGCATAAGGTGCTGCTGCTCTCATACACTACCCACTAATAAGCATTCTTCAGGACTGCACCACACCCTCGGGTTTTCTATGGCTGTTTTATGTATGAAAAGGGGAAAAATAAAAATCAGTACAGCAAGAGCCTCTCCCCACAAGTATAAACAAGGCATTAAAAAACATAAAATCTCAGACAAAAAGTGTGACTTATGTTGTGATTATCTTCTTGAAGCTGCTTGATTGCCAGGCAGTTCAGTTGATTTCATACAGCTGCACTAAGTATTCAAACTCTACAAAGATTATTACAGTCCATCAAGACAGGGTTCCAGAAGAAAATCATAAACTAAAAGCCACTAAAGAGAAAAAAAGGATGAGAAATTCGGGGATCAACAAAACCTTGTGTTCTTTGAGATAAGCACCGTTCCTACCCCTTCTTAGACCTTTTCCTTTCATTCAGAATTTCATTATTTGAGGCTCTATAGTGTCTAGTTTAGCAAGTGATTTGATGGTAAATCTTCTGCTGACCCACAAAGGAAACTAACTGCATTCACAGCATACCCAGCTTCCTGTAGATAGGCAGATACATATTTATGCAGCAAACCCATCACCTCAGTTCTGCCTTAGACTTTTCCTATAATAAACAGTTGGATTAGTTAGGAGGCCAAGAAACTTCAAAACAAATAATTCGCAGTAGAAAAATAATGACGTTCTAGTTATACCAGGGTTTTGCAGAGTGCATTTTGGATTCAGCAGGTTTTCATTGACATTGCAATGAATGGTCTACCTACCATAGCTGTATCTTTCCCACTAATTAATTGTAATTCTAGGAACTGCCTACAAAATGTTTTCCCGAAACACCCTTTTGGTTCACCAAAGAGAGCTACAGTTCCGTTTTACTGAACCTGGGAATCTTATGGAATTATAAACACTGAAAGTGCTGAGGGATAAGCATCCATTACATCTATGAAGATTACTACTGGTGAATCTTATTCTAACCTTTCCCCAAGCTGCTACAAACAAGTATTCCAAAAGAGATTTGTTAGAGGCTCCTCCTTCCTTGAAGCACACTGGCTTATTCTGTCCCAGTAATACTTTCACTTCAATCAGCTCATGGTTGAAAGTCTTGGACAGATATTTCCTCCCCTCCTGCCACATTTTCCTCAGAATAGGAAGACAGAGAACCAAAAACAGATGGAAGAGCACAGAAGCCTGCAAGTGATTCCATTGTCCATTTTACCCTTCTTAAAAAAAAAAAAAATAAATCCTAATTGCCTTTCCAGACAGAAAGCAGTAATAAGAGGGCAGCTGCACACAGCATCCTGTCCTGCAGTGTTCACCACTACACCCATAAACAGAGAACTGTGACAGATGTGACAGAGTAACAGGACTAAGATAACACACTGCAAAACACATTGTCTCCTGTGCCTGGTCTGAGCAATGCACCCAGACTCTGTTAACACAGGACAAGAGCTGGATGCTACAGAATAGCCAACATAAGCTGTGGAAGAAAAGACTATGAAAAACATGTCCTGAGCCCTACCTCCCTCTGCAGATTACTTATTGCCATTAGTGATTCACAACCTTAAATCCCACCCCACCTCCCCTTCAAGTTAGGCACTGGCATATTTACTGAAACCTCCAGCCTTTATTTTGATAATGCCTAAATGCCTACTGCAGAACTGAAACTCTCTCTTCTCCTGTGAAGTCAATGTCCACACTGTATAGCACACTACCCTTATACCTGCATGTTGTCTTTGACCCAAGTCAGAGACTACCAGAGAGCCTGGTGGTTCTTTTGGACTGAACATGGATTGAATCTCCATCCTAGCTGAATTGTCTATCACTGAGCTATTCATTACACTTAGAGGAGTGGCTTGAAACTCAAACAGAAAAACAAAAGTTTAAAGACTAGAGCAAGCTGATTGCCTATAGGCAACAGTTCAGCTGTATCTAGCAATACATGTAGTAAAAGTTCAAAGCCCCACTCTTGGTGCTGAACTGCAGGAACTAGGGCGGTCAAAGTAAAAATTGCTCCATGTTATTTTCTAGTAAGATTAAAGATATACGTTTATTATTTATGTTCCCAGATATTACAGATGGAACTGTTTGAAGCTGCTGGTTTTCATCTTTAAGGGGAAGAATAATAATAATTAAAAAAAAAAAAAATAGATGGAAGAACATTCCATCAATCCAAGTCATCTAGAACAGACTCCTGCCTGGCTGGAGGCACATGTCTCCTGCTTGCAATATCACATGCAGTGATCTTTCTGTAAATTGGTTCAAGGGAAGCTCTGTAAGAGTGGACATGAGATGTCAGTTAGCTGACAGCTAGCAAGTGGCTCAGATCTTGCTACACTTAATATGAAAGCTGTCAAATTAGGCAACAGGAGAGATCAACTTCTATTTATTGAAGGCAATAAACTGGAGAAGTAGAAGTAGAAACTGGAGGAAATTAGTTTATTCTTATTTCACTTGTGAGGATGTTTCTTTGATTTGTTCCAAAATATCACTGTAGAAAGACAGGTAAATCAACTGCGTATTATTCACAAATGATATAGGGCTTAATAAATGTCCATCTTCCATGTGGTTAAGTTCACTATGAATGGTCATGGAAGAAATAACAGCCAGATAATATTAATTCAACTATCTTTACTAGTTTTATCTTTTTTTTTAATACATGTTCTGGAGGGCATAAGAGCGACAAATGAACAATGTGTCCCGTCCCCCCCAGAAGGGCTGACCTGCAGTGGGCAACAGCAGGGGGGCTTCAGGCCAGCCATGCCTCAGCTTGCCACTTGGAGACATTCTAAAGAACTCTTTGTCTGCTTATGAGGTAATCAGGACTCTCCATCACTTCCCAAGGCTCCCTGTCAAATGCTGAAGAATGAAACTGTGCACCGACAAAAAACCTAAGATGAGTGTAACTGCTCACTCTGCGTGGGCTGTATTGCATGAAAGTCTTTTCCTCCTATGTCTCAAGTATTAAAAAGGGGACATTTCTCCCACTACTCTCCTCACTTCAGATTGCATTGCACAACCCTGTCATCCTCCTGGAGCTCTCCTTTGCTTCCAATTCTCCACCCTCCACTTTGTTGTTAAATAGAAGACACCTACCCTTTCTCCCAGCTGATTTGATAATAGAACTGACAATGTTTCTATTGTGTTGTATTAGTGCCTTACAAAACAAAAAGAGACAGCAATTTGTGCAATCATTATGGAGAACAACAGTGGATCACCCTCCTCCTTTGAGGAGCAAATTGAGAGTTTTCGACTGGAAGCTCTTATAGTTCCTTATCAGCTCTTGCCCACAGCTGCTGATGAGCGCTAAACCCTTGCATTCATCCCAGCAAATTACATGAGTTTAATCAAGTGGCTGTGATATATTTTGTGATATATTTGGTGACAGCAGATTTAGTTACCCTGCTGTGATAAAGGGTTGATCAATGTACTATTATTCTTTCCTTTATTGGCTTTTCTTTCTTCTCAGCAAGCATAATACTACAGTATCACAGACCAAATTTTCCGCACTTTAGAACTCACAATCCACTTCTAAAACCAAAGGCAATATTTTTTGTTTCAGAAATAAAAGCATTTACTGCATCTTAAAATTAAAGGTTTTCTAGCAATCCTGTTATTTTCACAAAACCGAGTTGTTGCTGCACTGAATTTTGCATATTGGCCAACCTTATCTGGAGATTTCCTCCTTTTTTTTTTTTTTCTAAGTAGTTCAATAAAAAAATTCCAAGTCTTTCTTCAACAACAGTTGAAGTAGTTCTGCTTTATGGTCTTTCCAAAAAAGAGGAAAACAAAATAGTAATTTAGACTTCAGCCCCATTGCTTTCCAGCCCTAATCAATCTAGTTCTTAGTTCGAGACCATGCTGAAAATGTAAACTTCAGTCACATAGCCATTGTACTGACTTTCTCAGCAAATTCAGGATTAAATAACACAATATGGCTCCTGCTCAATCATCAGATGAGCTATTGCACATTTTTTGGCAACCTTCTGTAAATGTGTACTTCCTCTTTTGAAAAATGGCTCCTAGAGGTTAAAGATTTGTATTTTGTTATGCCTCACACAATGTTTGTTGATGCTACTAGTAAATCACTGCTCTACAGCTCATCTAGAAGATACTCTTTGGCATTTTACAAAATGCCATCCAGTACCTAACAGGACAACATGACAGGACAACATTGCTTGTGTTCTTTCATTTTTGTGTTTCATGCTTGTTTTTTTTTAAAAAGTATTCTAATCCCAGTTCACTTTGGGATATTACACCAGTGCAACCTTTTGGAGTAAAAGGGCAGGTTTCAAATTAAGGAGTAGTCTGTGCTGTCTGTAGAACTTGCCCTGCTATTCAGCATGCTGTTACATATTAAAACGAGTATTAAATTTAACTTTACACTTAAAAAGTAATTGAAGGATCAGGAAAGCAAAATTCCCCTTCAAGCTTTTTGCTTTTACTGCCAGTTTCCGTCTTACTAAGCAATGTCTTTATCATGATGTCATTTCTTCTAAGACAGTAATTGCAAAAAACGCAGAAATCATTCATCTACAGTAGAAGTTTGGAATGGCCACTTAACATTGGAACTTACCTTTACATTTTGATTATGAAAGAAAATGGCCCATATGGCATAAATATCTTCAAGTGAAATGGGAGTTCATGAATTTATAGCCAATGTGATAAAGGTAAAAAGATCTCAAGAGGAAATGCTGTGATAATGGTTTTCAATAGACCTAAGAGAAAAACCAGCTCTTACCACAGCTGAGCAAATAAAGGCACAAATCAGTGAGAAAAGTTGCCAGTTAAGCAGAGAAGAGTCCAGAGCAAACTTCATATAAAGTGATCTTCCTCTAAATGAAAGTTTAAAGGCAAATTTCTTAGTCAGACAAACCTAAGAGCAATAAATCACAATGCAAATGAAGACAGCCACAGTAGTAGTGAGAGCTTTTCACTGGCTTAGTAACTCAAAGTCGCTTTAAAAAAAAAAAAGTGCACTTTTTGTGTTTTGTTTTTTTTTAAATCAATAAAAAACTTTCCTTACCTACTATGAAATTACTTCAGTGTATGCAAAATTCACATCTGTGTTCACCAAGGTATTAACATACCCATTTCTTAAGGAGACTACCTGTTGTTTCAATTACTAAGTGATAAAAATGGTCTGTGTTATGGTTCTGGAGCCATCCATTTGGTTTCTCTGGCACAGACCTACTCTAGGAAAATAAATGAACTTCTGATTGGATACTATTGAAAGGTCTAAAGCTTCATTTTTAACTAGCTTGAAAAAATTCCAAACTTATTTAAAATTCTTTTTTCCAATAACCCTAACATGGACCAACAGATCCTATATTGTCAGCAATTCTGAATCCTCCTCCTTGTGCATATTTAGACGTCAAATTCTGCTTTGTTCTAGGCAGTATTACATTCAACAAGAGAAAATGCAAAAGTTATGCACATTTTAAATTAATATTGTTATGATCAAGTTTATAACATGCTGCACTATATCCATGAGTGTCTTATAAAGTGCTATTTCAGTTCCTCCTGAAGGCGAATTAAACTAATGAACACAACAGAATTAATAGGATTCAGGAGTTATTGCAAAAAAATCCCTTTAAGTCCTCATAAGAGTAAGTGACAGCAACAGTGAGGAAGGTTTTAAATTTTGGATTACAGTGAAAGTTGCAGCTGAAATGACAGGTTAACTGAAACAAAAGCAAAGCTTTATCTGAGCTGCTGAAGTTAAAAATAAATAAATAAATGCCAAGTTACAGATCTAATAACTCAGGTTTGGGACACTGCTACAGAAAGAAACAGAGTAACAAAATAAATTTTGAAGCATCAACCAAGCTTTCCCTTTGCTCAAGGAATGATATGCATTGGTGGTTAAAGTTCCCTCTGTACATCTGTATTTGGACAAAAAAATTTGGACACACTTTGGGTGTTTTCCTATTCTGCAGTACCCTCTAGTGACATTGCAACAAATGGGAATTGAGTTTCACTCCAGTGCTACTTTTTAGTGATACAATTTTGGTGATACAAGACCAAATCTTGCAACTCCTACTTTGTTTCTTTCATGGCTTGTCATGAGTCCAATAAAAGAACACATACAAGAACCGATAGAGCCTAGAAGAAATAAAAGCATTCATGAGCCCAGACACAAAGTACTTTCTGCCTGCTTCCCAGTGGACTACAAAAGAGAGGATTTAAATGAAACTACGGCTGTGAAACACATCCTTTGTGAAACAAGCTTTAAAATAAAATGCACAGCTTAGTAAAGTACTTATGTTAACCTACTGCCACTACCTATCAGGTAGCAATATCCTAACTGTAGGAAAAGGGAAAATAATCTAATTAACTGTGTCATTGATTAAGGTAGATGCTTCCCTGGTTCCCAGATCTTAGCTGAACCTGCCCTTGGAAGCATTCTTGGGAAATCTAGACAAGGAAAAGCTATATCTAAGCACATCCCAGTATTCTCTTATGTGTTGAACATAAATGTTCTTATCAAGGTGTTAAAACAGCATCTAAAAGTTAAAATACTGTATTTGTTAAAAAATACTTTAGATATTGTTCCTACAGAGCAAAATAAATACTTCATTTGTAGGCTGCCTTATCTCAGCTTTACTGGGGAGATTGAGAGAGACAAAGATAATGAGTTTTTGCAATGTCACAGAAGGTAAATAAAACTTTATACTATCAAATAAAATCCTTTGTTGCAAAACCACTTTACACAAAAACTCCATCAATCTGGATTTAATAAGTGTTTTTGTTTTTTCCCCAATGAAGTTGCTCCTAATTCAGCTCACAGAACAAAAGCTCACATTCTCAACCAAAACTGTCAATGCTTATTCCCAATTACAATACCAAACACCACAACGTGTAGAAAAAAACCCCAACATGATCTTTGCGGAGGTTTTGGATCTGCTGTATATGTTCAGCTTGCAGACTCTGTACCTTGAATACTTATTTTACACTATAATGACTCCTGCATTAAAAGCTGTAATGAAAATTTATGTGCAATACCTAGCTTCAAGTGATCTGGAAAGAATACTGGATAGACAGTTGATGAGCCGTAAGCCAGAATTACCAGCAATTGTGCTTTTTTTGTTTGCTTAACAAATATTCAAATAATCTATCACGTGGGCAGCTAGAGGAAGATTTTTAAATCAATTCTGAGCATGGCCAGTGCTGGACAACCAACTAGACAGACTTTCATCAAAAGAGACAGGTAAAACCATTTTCTGTACCAGTATCAGGCAATAAGAATAAACATCCCTAGTGCAACTAGTGACCTTGTCTGAATGTTTCAGGAGCTTCTGAGCGGCTGCCTCTTTATGGCTGTACAGATGACATCCAAACACTGCAGCACGGACAAGACTTGGTGCCAAGCTACCTTTGCCATAAAGCAATGACACATCAGTATTTCAGGCTTCCGTCTCCATGCCTTTTGCAAGCACAACACTTCCTATGAGGATATGGTGGATCACTTGCATCAGAAGTGTCTAATAAAGAATTAGGCTCTGAATAAACACAGTAAGTGCATGTCCACAATTTCAATGTTATATCAGGTACACTACTTAATGTTGTGGTCATTGCATTCAACAGCAGCAAAGAAAAAAACTCAAATGAAAAGCTTTTGAAAATCCTACAAGCAGAGGCACTGTGAACTGGGTGACTAATGGGCTCCATTCGTTTAAAAGTCAATAACCCAAAACAAACCTACTCTGCAGCACGATTGAATGTATTAATGTATTGCATGGAGCTTACCCTAGTCACTTGAGAAGCATTTTAACCAACAAGGTTAGCTATACGTAAAACAAACTTTACTTTTGTATTTAAATGAGTCTTTAGTAAAAGATTAAAAAATACAGTTTCTGTGTTTCGAAGCAAACTCAACCATTCGACCCTTGCCTCTAAGTTGCTATACATTTTTTCAGATAAAAACAATTACCTGTATGAGCTATCATAATACGGAGCTTTCTTAGTACTTATTTTTCCTGTGCAACAAGGAGAGATGGAAAAAACAAGGGGAATGTGGTATTATTTAGGCACAGTACAAGAGATACTTAGCAGATAATGCCCCCACTACCTCTCTCACATCTTCTTGTATCTCCAGAAAGTCAGTCACTCACCACAGGTCTTCCAGATTTAGAGTTACTAATTAACCACAGAGGCACAGCCTGTGCACCTGCATTCTTGCCCGCCATGGGGGAGCGCTAATCCCATCCTTGCTCCTGTATGTGCCTCTCAAAAATTGAAAAAATTATTTCGGGGATTTCCCGACCCCCTCCTCAAATGAATTAGCAACAATGTTTAGAATGCTCTAGAGTGGAACAGATCAAGAACCAAGTAACTTTCCTTTCCTAAAAACGTAATGTTTGAGAGCTGTGCTAAGACTATATAGAAACAACAGGTCAAGTGACAACACAATATTCAAGAAAGTTGAGCTTTATGTAATTAAATACTCAGAATCAAACTATAGAGTACAGTGCATCATGCTGACACTCCTGCTCACAAGACCTGATGTACAAACTGAACAAGTCAAGCAGAAAGGATATCTCAAAGTAAAGTCACCAGAAAACCCCACACAACATTTTTGTTCTAGTTTTATCCTTTAGGAATGTCTTAGTGCATATCATAACCTCTGCAAAGAAAGAACTAATAGCAGGCTTAAAAGACTTTGCAGAAAGAATTGGATAAACTTAATTACATTTCAGCTCCTAATACAATGCCTGAAATTGCTGGAAATGCTGACCAAACACCAATGCAGCTATACTACTAGGATCTGTTAATTTTCATCCCAGGTGAAAAATAACAAACATAGAATGGTGTCTACTTAAAGCACTTTTTAATGATGTACTGCCATATTGTATCCTACTATAGATTAGAGAAACAACAGCCAAGTACCTCTAAATTAGATGTTTTGGCATAAACACAGAGTGGGAGCAACATAATCACTAATTAATCCTCAGAAATTATTTATTTAAAAAAACAAAAAATAAATCAGAGTAAATGAACTAGAAAGAAAACAGCTCACTCCTTCCCTTGCACAGTCTGCTCCCTCCCAGAAAACAATGGCAAAACCATCAGCATGGAACCAAGAGGTATACCTGGTTTCTGCTTTGCTCTACTGGGTTTCTAAGAATCATCTCTTTGTGTTACCATCATCAGGAGAAAGGATTGAAGAGAGAGACAGGAAAGGAAAGGAACAACACGATTAATGCTAGTTGATTAATGTTGACTGAAGAGTTCAGGTATGAATGAAATTAGCCCAACATCTCACCCATTTGTTAAAATCCTATATATATCAGTCACACAAAACAGGAAATAAGCAGTTTATTTCATTTTATGGTACAAGTTGCCTAATGCAGCTTCTCCCAATGCTAAACATGCTTGTGCAGACACACAAAGCTCAAAGATTCTGACTGTGGTCCTTCTCAAAGGGGTTTCTGCCTTCTGGCTCTTAAATTAACTTGAAAGAAATTTGCAACACATTAAAACACTGCAGTGTGTAGCCCCTTCAGAACAAGATTAATTAAAATCAAATGTAGAGGGTAAATTCCTCTTTCAAAACTGTGCAAATCACGCATAAGCAGTTTAGAATCTTTTCAGCAACAGACACCAGGTACCATTAACAACCCCACAAGCCCTCACAGGGCCCTCAGGCACTGAGAAACACAGTGGCCCCCACCCCAGCCCTACCTGCTTGCCCCCACAGGCTGCAAAACAGGCAAGTGCTCATCACAAAACAAAGGTACTTTAGGGAAAACAAAGGAAGGAGTAGCAACAGCTCCCGAAGTCATAAAACCCAGTGGAGGAGGAATGAAGCAAGAAGACAAAGAATGTAAGAAACAAGCTCAATAAATACAAACGATACAAAAAAAATTATCATAGCTAAAGAGTATCTCCTCCTCACACCATGGTTAACAGCTCCTCTTTCTTCTGTCCTCCCCCCACCAGTCAGTGCAGCAGGTTTTTGGGTAAAAACCAAGTAGTAGCACTGCCATTCAGGGAAGTGGTTGAGTCACCATCCCTGGAGTTTAAAAAAAAAAAAAAAAAGACTTTAGGGATGTGGTTTAGTGGTGCACTTGGAAGGGGTCAGGGTTATGGTTGAACTTGATCTCAATGGTTTTTCCCAAACTAAATTGTTCTATGATTCAACAACTTATTTGTCAAAGCAAAAAATTACCCTGGGAAGAAAAACAAGACCACTGTTCATTAGTGGGATCAGTGACAACGACATCCATGAGCATGAAAACAAGTCTTGCAGACTTTTCAATCCAATACTGAAGTGCAAGAAATGTCAGTGTCTCTAGGGATACAAGAAACAAGCAGAAATAACTAATGATCTAAAAATACAGATCATTAGCAATGCTACAGCAAAAAATTGATGAACACTAAAACATAAGACTAAAAACTGGCTAAACAAAGGGATTTTCACTTTTCTTTGTTAATATTGTTCTATACTACAAAGGTTTTGCCTTTTTTTTTTCTTTTTGGACACAAAAGTCCTTGTGTGTATTTCTTCTACTCCCAATACCATTTATTTAGTGGAGATTTTGTTTTTCCATAGGGAATACCTTCACTCCTCCCTAGTAGCTGTTAGCCAATTTGTTCATCAGAATGACAGATCTGTATTTCACCATTCATTTGTAGACATATTCCAGCATCAAGTTACAATAATATATTAATATAACCAAACTACAAGACAACTTGGAGAGAATATGAAGGGACAAAATCACTTACAGGAGCAGAAAGAAAGCAAAAAAAATACCCAGTTTCCTACTGGCTCAAAGCCAGATTCCCGCCTCCTGAAGAGCTCTTCAGTAAACAAGGCTCTAGCACAGTAATATTCTCTGTGTCTGTTGGAAACAAAACTGTACTGAGAGTAGTTGTTTCATGGGTGGATGTTTCATAGTTAGAACAAATTTTCCATCATTAAATCTCTTTCCTTCTCCAGCTGCAAAGACCACAGATATAAGTAATTGCCATGTGTGACAAGCTTGAGCTTTTATCACCCTTTTTTCACACACACACACACCCCCAGCACTCCCACAGAATTAGAGCCCCAGCAGCAACCTCCAAGCAAGGGGACGGTGGCAAAATGCCACCTGCACTGGCCTCCCACGCCAGACCTGACTCCTTGTGCTGTGGCTCTTTACTGTTACCAGATGCAGCCAATGCAAGGCACTAAGGAACTCAAATCCACTGTACCCTCCACCACTTTTTCTCTCAACCTCCACTACCAGTCAAGACGATGGTATTACTCCCAAGTTGACCCACAGGCAGAGAGTGATTCAAACAGGGGAGATAACAGCTTATTTAAGCTAAGACATTTTTCTTCTTCATTTGGTTACCTGGAGTGACTGAATGGTGTAGAGGATGCTTCAAGCCTGGAGAGAATGGGAATTGGTGAAAAGATTGAATAACCACAAATGTTCCTGTTCTCCAGGGAAAAATCTGTTGAATAATTAATTTAGCAGGGAAATGACACCACCCAACTGTTCAGTTGAGATCTGAACAACATCTTTTATGAATAAAATATTGCCACTAGAAAGCACATTTATAGTGTCCTATAAGAGAGCTTATAAGCAATCCATAAACAAACTACTCCAACAAAAAGGCAATATACTTGTAAATATTCATAACATTTTCCATTCCACTTCATCTTCATCCTAAAATTGCTCAAGGCCCAAATCTTTTTTTGAAGACAGTTGCATGAAAATGAAAAGGACTAAAAGCACAAAGGTCAGTCTCACCACACACAATCCTCCTTCATAACGTATTTATTATATGAAGGCTCTTTTTATGAAAAAAAGTAATGCCAGATTTAATTAGAATCCATACGCTTTAATCTAGTACAAGAAATTAATTCATAGTACAAGTGCCTTTGGGATTGTCACTATCTTTAGATTTTTTAATTTTTAAAATTTCTTTTAATGAGGCAGATATTTCTGTATCATGGCAAATAATGACAGAAAATTCAGGCTACCATAATGAATCAGTGTACCAGGGAAGAAGCAGGTAGCTTATGGATCACCATAAGTGCAAGCTTGTAGCATAACTAGGTACAAAAACCTGTTTAAATTCTTGTTTCAGAACAGTTGCTTAAAACCAGAATACTGGCTGGCCACAGTCTCACCCTGCCACAGGACAGAATACCAACTGCATCAGCTAGATATCACCTTATATAGTCCCAAAATACTATTATAACCTCAGTAATTTTAACATATTTAAGTGGTTATTTTATCTTTTATAATTTGCATACGAAGTATTTTCTCTTGATAGTGCTTTTCCATTGACTATTGCATCAAAGATACTGATAATCTCATGTTATAAATTATTTAATATATCTTCTTCTCTTGCTATCAGCTATTTGCAAGAAAGAATGCTAGTGATATCCAGTAAAGCCACTGCTACACTTTCATTTTGTATTTAGGATTTTATTTCACACTAAGGAATACCACATTGTACTGTGGCAGAAAGTCACTGACAATGATGAGGAGACTTCATGGAAAATTATCATTCCACATGTTTGAAACAATTTTGCTTTGGAAATTCTTCTGCAAATTTCATTTTGCAAGGTCTAAACAGAAATAACACCAGCAATCTAAGGGGCCTGGCACTGGCACAACTTAGTTGCACCTGTGTTGGCAAAAACTGACTGTGTTACAAGTTGTACAAAGAGAGCTCCTCAAGTGCCACTACCCACTACCATTAACACATTTGTGTTGGGAGCAACTTGCAATGGTTGATTTGGCTTTTTTTTTTTTTTTATGAGAATGAAGCATCAGAATTTTAATGCCCTGTATACTCTCTGAGAGATAACAGAGAGCACTGCTTTGACCTTCCTGGTGTTCTACAGTTTGACTCATTGGCAGATTTACAGCTGCAACACACAGAGCAGATTTGCTGTGGGAACAATGCTAACACAAAACACCTCCAAAGGAACAGTTGATGGAAGGGCTCAATAAAAATTTCCTGACAATTACATTTACAGCAAATGCCAGGCCTGTCCTAGAATTTCTGAGGGGCAGTGGGAAAGTCTGTAGGTCAGTTTAGGCTATATTGTTGTTCCCAACAGCCACTTTTGCTGAAGGTAAGTCAGTCACTGTCAGGGTTCCACATAAATAGTTCTTAGAATTGTGGGGGCTTGGGTTTTGCTTTTCCTTCATTATTTTTTGTTTTGTTTTTAAATCCAGCAGCTCTCAACTAGTACATATGTAATGCTTTCAGAAGGAGCTATTGTTAGATATTCACAAACTTTACAAAAAACTGAAAATAGAAAAACAATCTGACTTGCTGAGCTGCACATTCCAAAACTCCCCACCTTTTCAGTAATGCAAAGGAAAAAATGGAGGGAGAGTGGAGAAAATGTTGAACACAAGTACTGGCTGAAGGGGTAACAAAGTGTTTTTATTAAACATTTCATTTTTGTGTACTGAGGCTTGGAGACAAAGATGCAGTATCAGGTTGAAAGATCATGCAGTTGCTGTATGTGCATACACCAATGCAATGCTTTCCCTTTTAATATAGTTATATGTTCCAAGAAAACTGTTTAACAGGCAGCTCAGCTGTTCTCTTCAGCAATGACAATCCCAACAGCCATTCAAAGTAGGAAAATATCTGATACTGTCATCGTATCTAAACAATGCAGCTTGGAAGAATTAAATTGCTAGAGAGCATTTCAACCTTGCAGTAATGAAAATAGAAGGATACCAAGGCATATCAGGGACATTGTTTACACTGATTTTTAAGCATTAATACACTTCTTGATAATGTGTGTTTCTGAATTATTCCATTAGAAACACAGATTAAAAGTGCTGACAGTCTCCAAGACATTTCAAAGCCATGTTCTTTTATTTTTTACAGAATCTTTATACTTTCTAAAGAACACTTTTTTCTCTTTAAAACGCTTTGTTCTTTTCCAAGTGTTTGTTGCCTCCTTATACTCTCTTGTCTGTACATAGGTGAATGTTCTTCCACATCAAGCAATAGCAGCTCTAATTTCATTGGTTTCTAAAATAAACACCACTCCCAAAACAACTATGGGTCAGTGTTCACTCCTTCTCATCCACAGCTAAGAGCGTCTTTAGATGAGCAAATATGCAGGTTTAAGTCTTTAATATTTCTCTTAAGCCTCTAGACTCAGATTTATCCAAGTACTCCAAGAGATTATTCAGTCCACAGCACTGAAATCCTCAAGAGTGTATGACCTTACATTGTTCTTTTAAGTGAGTATGTTTTTTAATGCTGGAAGAAAGGGGGCATTTGAGATTTTCAATATGTACAAGAGTTTAAAAAGGGAAGCTGAGGAATTTCCTTTTTTGCCAGGTTTGTGAATCTTACTGTAAAAGATCTCCAAAACTCTTGGTCACAGGAATAAGCTTCATAACTCTAAACAAGTTAATCACACTACACAGTATCTGCAAAGGAAAGTAACTCACCACCCACTAATACTTGCTCACTACTGCAGGTCCACTTCTTTTTTTGAGATCACACCCAGATGTACATGGACAGTCTAGAAGTCACTAAACAGCCAAAATTCTGACAGGATCCCAAATTCATGGAAGCTTTTTTTCCCCTGGCAGTGCTAGCAGGTGTAACTTTACTGAAGCAGAACATTTCAATAGGCAGAAAACTTCTCACCTATCACAACCACTGAGAGCATTCAGAGTGAATGAACTCTACAGCACCAAAATCACAAGAAATATTAAGAGTAGTGCTTTTCTGAAGCTCCCAATGTTCCGTATTTGAGTTGGTGTTATTGTCATCTACAGTCATCTCTGATTAAGGTGTCTCTAGAAACCTGAAGTCATAAGAACATAAGAACACTGTAAGGCACCTTCTAATTTCAAAATCGTGTGTGATAAAATAATGGCTGCTTCTTTGCAGTGCAAGGAGACCAAGGACATACCTACTATTCTTGGGCTACTTAGCTGTAATTTAAGCAAGGTAGAAGAATGTATGGTCATATCCAGGGCATGTTTAATCTACTTACTGTGTGCATCTGTACATCCAAATTGTCATTTAGGTTTCTAACACATGTGAAAACATGTTTTGTGGGGTTTTTTTGAGAACCTTATCTGCTCCAATATAGTAATACTGACTGCTCTTTTACCAGGAAGGAAAAGCTACAGTGAAGTCAGCCTGTACTCTACAGCCCATTATGGACTTCTCTGTATATCTTCCAAGTCTGATGGTACCACAGGCTGAGCAGGCTTTCCTCTTGATCTTTTCTGCTACAATAGAAGTCATCTGTTTTATCTCCATTCAATATTTTTCTGTTGTTAGCAATATTTTCTTATCAGAGCAAACAAATGTAGAATTTTCAAGTCTTTCATACTTTCTTTTAAAGCAAAAAGAATACTCATACATTCTGCCAGCATAACATTCTTTCCAAAGAGAGAATTCAAACATCCTCAGCAGGAACATATCACCATTATCTCATTTAATCCATTTGCTTATGGTAACAACTGTATAGAAACAGAAGACAGCAGGTAAAGAAAATATCCAAATTCATTGTTACAAGAGGCAACAAAGACACCCCAGGATAAAACATTCCCCTCACACAAAGCAAATATGAAGGTGCAAGCTCAGAAATGTACTTATTTTCCAAATAACCACAGGAAAACACAGGCATTTTCAAATGCTGAGAAACATCTGCATTTAGTTGCTGCAGTGAGATGCTACCAACAATTCCACGAGTTTCTCCATCAAAGTCAATGGAAGGATCTGAACTCACACTCTTTTATATACATATATTTCACTGCCAGCTGGTGTCACCATCCACCTTGCATTTATGCCAGGTTATTTCATACTTTCATTTATTTCGATCTTCAGCAAGTCATAGAAGAAAAAAATGTTTGATGTTTAGAAATAAGCAACACTGACACTGCATTGTATATACAATCTTCTTACTGGTCTTAGTTTTATTTTCGAAGATGTGAATAAAGAAATATCTCCTCAATAAATTAAGACTCTTTTACTGCCTTTGTACTTATTTTGACCTCCTTTTGACCTACATTGTTTGGAACAACATTAGTCTCCTCAAAACAGATCTGTTTTTACATGGATAAACATTATCTTTGGGCATATTGGTAGCTATTCCTTCTACTTGGAATCACACATTTCAGGCATGCTCTGATCAGTCTTTCACATGTTTCACACAATATTCAGGATAAGGAAGCAGAAATCCAAACTATCTTGGTATTTCCCCCATTCTGTTGTTCTGATAGTAGCAGCACCAAAACCAGAAGCTGCTGTAAACATCTGGAGATCTAACATCCCAAACAAAACCCTCATTTTGACACACACAGAGACTAAAATTGCAGCTTGCAACACATGGAAAAGCTTAGCAGAGCATTAGCATTAAGAACTTGGATATCCACCAAAGAGTAACAAGTAGAACAACTTAGCTTTCAATGATAGCTCACTGAAAGAGCCACGTATGACAATGATGTGGTTTTGAATGATTTTATAGTCATTTGTGCTCTGCTAATTTCAATTTACCACCACATAATCAACTCTGTGCAAGATTACATACAGAATTTGAGTGAAAAACCTTCTAGTCATCAATAAAATTGGTTGCAGGAAAACAAGTCAACAGCCATAAACCCAAACACAATGGTATTATCCTTGGATAACAGAGAGATAGATAGCATCAATTAGCACTTTATAATAAAGAAAAAAAAAAAAAAGAAGGTAAATAAAATTAAAGACTAAGGTCTTGGATATCAAAATGTCCATTAACTATGAATGGACATTTAACTGCATCTCACTAATCACAAATTCCTTGACAACTCTTACTAATTAAGCTCTAATAACCCAGAATTACAGTTACAAAGTATTTTTCTTTAAGATAAGTCTTCAGCATTTTTAGCCAATTGGAAGTCTGGATGACAAAAGTCAGAGTATTTCCAGAAATAAAAGTTTTTCTATTACTATCTGACAAATTGCAGAACAACAGCCAGTTGAGCATCATGCATTTAAAGTGAAAACCAGCTGGCATCAGAAAGCCATTTTTCCCTTGAAAGAAAAGTTAGCATATTATGCCATGCAGTGTGAAAGTAATGAAAATAATGTTGGAGAAAGAGTTACTGGAGAAAATTAGGTCATTTCTGATGATAAAACCTTTCCTTCTCTTACAGGGACACTTAACAGCCAATTGGCAAGTAGCCTTTTTATCTAAACAATGAACCAGCAAGCTTTGGACAATTTTTTTTATGTATTGCTGTAGTTACATTACAAAAGGCAATTACTTTATTTCAGTGGCAAATAGGACGTTTCAAAGAATTTTCAACTGTGTTTATCCTCTGATATACTGTGAATGGCCAGACAGCTGGTGGGTTTTTGTGCAAAGTTAGATCAGCTGCCAAACCTCACTTCAAAATTCTAAGCTATAGACCTGCACAAGTTTCATAGCTGAAGAACTGGCATATTTAGATACATATATTACAATCATAAAGAGAGAAAAATAGGACTTAAAATTTGGGAAACTAGGAGTTAATTGTGGGTTGTAGGCCTAGCTTTGTCTAGCATAATGGTAGCAAATGCCACATGCTTGTTTCACCAGTTAAGGTCTCTTTCCAGCTACTCAGGTGCAGCATTCATTTTTCCCTGAGTTCAGAATCTTCCTCCTCTTGAAATATTGCACAGCAAAACTAAGAACTGGAAAGGGTAGCAGCACAGATTTTGCCTTGGTGGAATTTAGTATGGTTTCAAAGGTACAGCTTTCATTAGACATGCACAACTCTGTACCAAACCCATAGATTCAGAGTGCACACACAAGCTCCTGGGGTGACTCAGTGGGAGTAAGAGACCTACCTCTGCACTATGACCCAGGAGGCTGGAACTCTTAATTTCCAACTCTGTGAGGAAACAGAGATACAGAGAAAACACACATCAAGGCAGTGATACAGACCGTAACTTACTTGAAAGCAAACACTGACTTTTCTTTATGCTTTTCACAAATCTTCAAAACTCTTTCCAGCAACCAGGCAATACATGTAAGAGTTGTGTTAGCTTGAGATAACTTCAGGTATGGCTAAACGTGACCAAGCAGTGGCCCGATTTAGAACAAAACTGCTTCCTTTCATAGTGTCAGTAGTCTCCACAGTGCATGCCACATTTTTTCCCTCAGCAAACTATATTTTTCTTCTATCCTCACAGATTTAGAGCAGAGATTAATAGGAAGATGGCAATATTAAACCTGAATAGGATGGGCTGAATAGTTTATGGCTTTAAACCAATTGCATTGTCTTTTTAAGCTACTGATAAAGGTAATCTATATAAATAAATGTGTCATGATAAAGTCAGAATCCAGTGCATTAGAAAGCACTTCCTAGCCTGTTAGGGACAGAGACGATTAAAATCATGTTAGCAAGATGAATAATGACAGTGTCATTTTAGCTAATGTACCAGACAAAACCTTTTGGTCTATATATAAGTCTTAAGGAATCCCCATCAGCAACAGCATGATTCACTTTGTAATTGTCAATGACTAACAGGAACTCCAAAATCAGATCTGTGATGTTATCCTTGTCAAAATAAAAGTGTCAGTTATCAGAAATACGTATCAAGAACATTAGACCTTTCCAGCTTTCCAGATTCATAGCTTTGCAGTACTTAAGAAAATCACTATAGCTACATAAACCCTCAAAACAAAGCAGCTTCTAGTTTTCTTTATAATGCCTATTGCCTGTACTCCAGTACATCACTCTTCTTGGCAGGAACAAATTGTGAAGCACCAATGCAGATAAATTCCACAAGCAAAAGACAACACACAGAAAGTGTTGCCATTTTTATATATGCACATATGACCCCTTGCTGTTGGCACTTCCAGCCTGCAAACAGTACCAGTACTTAGCAGGAAAAGCACTCCTGCCTCCTCTTCCACTTCCCAGCTAACACTCTGTCCTCCACCTATGATTTTCACACAAATGGACTCTTTTTTCTTTTCTCCCTGAGGTCTTAGTGATTACATTTTTAGTTTGGAGCTGCCAGTTCAGTCGAATAGGTTCCCCATATAAAATTGAATTTTATTGTCCAGGTTGTTAAAACCAAGACATTGGAAGCTTCATTTTTGTCATGCAAGCTCAGAGGTTCAGATCACAGAAAATACTTTTATTTTACTTTAGCTTCACTCTCTCTTCCCACCTTGTAATTAAAACTGTTCTTTAAGCCATATCATTCAAACACAGCACCTGAAATAATAAAGGTACTTAAGACTGATACTGCATCCTCCTTCATTGCTATCCTAGCTATTTTGGCAACAAAACTACTGCATTTAAAAAAAATAAATAAATTTGACTTGTAGCTTTTTGTTTTATCCTTCATTTCCTAAGGCAACATCACCAACAGCTTTCCAAGATGCTCTAATTGGATAAAAAGGCTAAGACCACAACTAGTAAAGCACAGGTTAGGTCAGACAAAAGAAAAACAATTTGTAAAAAAATATTTTTCTAAATTCTTAGAGCTTTTGGATATCCAATTGTTTTATGCTAAAACAATTTGCTTTCTCCAGTTTTCATTCTACCAGCTTGTCTTTCAAACAACATTTAAGAAATCAAGCAGAACAATTACTTCATTTCAATTGTTAGTATAAACGGAACAATTTCTTCCAGGTCAGCCCTAATTGTCTTTTTATAAGAAGTCTATTATTGAACTGCAAAATACCTTAAGGAATGTAAAACCCGTTAAAGTTTCTCATTCCAGCCCTTCTTCCACTTGAAGGTAATAGCCTTCCTTTGAGATTGCTACTTACTGCACGTTATGCCTTCTTCTTTGTGATGCAAAAGTAATGTGGAGTCACAGAAATATGTGTAACAAGTGCCCTTCACTGAGTGTAACTAATAGTTCTCACTCTGATTGCAGGTGTACTGCCATTACAAGCATCACCCTTTATTACCGTAAGTACCTTTGCTAGTAGGATTTTCTAATTATTACCCTAGTAACTGAGGGAGAAAAAAAGCTACATGGTGATGAGTCAAGAAGATGGTTTGTTTGGACTGTTTCTGATAGAGTCCAAGACTCTACTGCATTCAGTATGTTTAGACATAGCCTTCCCAAACTCTTAACACTCCAAACATGAACTTCCAAGTCTTTCTCATCCCTTTACAAAACCTTTGGACAGCAAACCATAAGCTCCAGAAACACATGCATCTTAAGACAATCCTCCCTCACTATAAGCAGGTCAAGAGCTTTCAAGAGAAGTCACAAAAATAGGCCCTTCAAAGTTACTTGAAAGCAAAAATCCTAACTGGCAGCAGCTCTAGATCAGATTTGCTGCCCACACTCATTGACATAGACAGGCATGGCCCATGCACTCAAGAGAAACTGTCTTTTGGTACTCTAGGTATGTGACAAAGAGCAGATTTCTGACAAGCACACCCAACAAGACAATACAAGATATTACCACCTTGATATGACTAACAATTCCATTTTATTGATTCAGGGTACCAATCTATCAAAGGACAGTCTTAGACAAGGCATCTCACTTCAAACAAAATGTTGTTCTGCATATTGGAGCTCATAGGACAGGCAGCAATTCTCCCAATGAGGCCCACATTAGCTTCCAAGGACAACCTTTGACAAAGGACATAATGATACATACTTCTGCCTCCTCTGGACAAAGTAGCCCTGCTTGCTACTTCCCAGTTAAGTTCATTCTGTATGAACTTATGAACACACTACTGATAAATGAGAGATTTTAATATTTTCTTCATAGTTTTAAGTAGTATCCATCTCCATGCTCGTCTATATTTTCAGTACATTTATGGATTAGTGTCCACATCACATTTATCCTGGAGCATTAAAGTAACTGGTTTAAGAGATGCCTTTGGGTTGTAAATTTTAATTTATCATTAAACTTAAAAAACACTGCATCACATCAGTAGAAGGTCTTGGACAGAAAAGAATAGTCATAAAAATTATCACCAGAAAACTTCTCTCTGTTCTCAACATATTTAATTGCATTTCTAATTTATTAGTAAAGTTTCCACAAGCCTGAACAACAGGTACAGCTACAGTATTTCAACAAGTCTCAATTCTTGTATTACCCAAAAAGTAAGTTTAAAGACATCAATATGGCATTACTGCCATATTTTCCTTCAACTAATTCTTGTAATGTTTTCCTTAGAATAATCCTGATATTTATGAATATGTAATTTCAGTAGAGTTCGCTTCTTCCTACTTTCAGACACTCTCTTTGAAAGTTTTTAGCACAAATTAGAGATACATAAACTGATACTATGCTAATGAAACCTTTGTAAACCTTGCACAATTTAGACATAATTTGACTAATGTTGTAAGAAGTTATACTAAAAAGTCGTAAGGTGCTGCTTATAATACAAAGGACTCTTATACTCACACTTGCCAGACTATTAACTACATTGCAACAAGTAAAAGCTCAAAAATAGAAGAACACCAATTTGCAGCACCATAAAGCCTATCTCATTGACTGTAGCAGTTGCACAATTGGAAGAAAGTCCCTCTGCTCCCATCCTTCTCCCCTGGATCTTCTCACTCTCCCATTTCTAAAAAAACAAATCTAGCTTTTGTCTTTGAGTCCCCCAGAATCACTGAGTTCCACTAAACCACAAGCCTATCTAGAAGGGCTATGAGTTAATCCAGAACATTTAGCCAGTGAAATGGATAGGTGGAAGCTGGGGAGGGAGGAAGATACATTGCTACATACTGGAACCCTGGCAATAGCAACAATGGAATTAATGGCAAACCACCATTATTGAGTGCTTAATGCCATCCTGTAACCTCATGAGAATGAGAAATACTTGTCAGATGTTCCACTACTTTGTGATTAGTTAGTTATCTATTACCAATTGAAACACTAGTAATATAATTTCAGTTATCCCTCCAGGTTCAAACAACTATGCAGATTACAAGAGAATAAAGACCAAGACAATTCCTATTACTGCACCTCCAACTATCTACTGTTAAGACCAAATCAATTCACCACTTTTTAGAAGTCAAGACTAGTGAAGTATTGATCACTTCCATTGCCTCCTGTACATTTAAATAATGTATCCTATTCTCAGATCTCAGTAGAAGGCAGACCCTCCTGATACTTTATCATCTCTACAGCTATAGATTTTGCCATTACTGCATTTGCCTTGCGTTACACTGGACTAAGATTGTATTTTTTATTTATAGTAGTAGACAGGCAATTTATTCTGCTGTTTACTTCTCATAGTTGTTTAGGGGGTGTAACATATAGAAGGAGATAGTTGCCTAAGTCACTAATATCTTCTATGGAGTGGTATATATTTTTCTTTAGAGACAAAGACAACTGGCATTTTAAACAAAAAGGAAGCAGTTCAAACTGTAAAAAGCAGCAGCATCCCTACCATCTGCTAAGGGTGATTAGTTACAGTATTATACACCCACAAAAGTCTTGATAGTATTGATTTTCCTTAGGGCAACTATTCTGCCTCTCAGAATGTAATTAGTCCGGCTAAGGCACAGAATGGGTTGTTACCCACGCACACACAGACTAAAATACATTCTGGCAGCAAGTTTAAGACCAGGGTTCATGTTCAATAATATCATAATGTGTCAAGTTTCTCTGCTTCCCATTGCATGAAGGAGGGAAATGAGTTGCCTTTATGTCTGTATTAGCAGAAGGAGAGTCCAAGGGAAAATACTAAAGAAACTGGTCCTGCAGTAATAGCAGGTTCAAACAAAATGTCTGGATGTTGCAGGCCTGCTTGGACTCTGGCAAAGAAGTGCCACATGCTTGGAAACCAGGTGAGAACAGGACATTTTCTGCTCCTTTTCTAATTATGCAGATTACCACAAGGTGCTTGTGTTTCCCATTAGGAAACTGCCTATGTAGCTCCAAAGGACCATATTAGTCACAACGCAAAAAAAAAATTATCAGATTTTTTATAAGAAAACCTGCCTAGATGGGCTTTTCATCTGCAAAAAACAGCCACTTCTGCTATTTTTTAAACATTTTTCCTTCTAGGCAGGACAGCACTGTTGTCAGATAGCTCTTTATTAACTTTTCCCCTCTTAAACAGCTTCCACAAAGCATCATACTGCAGATTAAGCATTGCACTCATGATACATCTGGATCCTTCCCTACTAGATAATCTTTTGGCTACCATGGATCTCAGCTGCAATACTAGATCTCCTGTCAAATGGAAGTAATTGCTGTCCCCACATGTAGTTCCTAATGCACAATAATGCTTTAAAGCTACTTTTCAAATTAAGTCACAGAAGCATTAAATTACTGGAATTAAAAAAGGCAAAATAATAATAAAAAAAAAGCACCACCCAGTGTAATATTTACACTGAAGTAATTTTTCTTCATGTCCTGGAGACATATACTCACACTCAATGATGCAAATGGAAGATATATTTGACGAGCAGAAGAATAATACAGCTGAACAGGTAGTACCTCATTGTAGGTAGAAAACAAAAACAATGCTTACAATTTTTTTTTAATTGTATTTTCTTATAAATTTTTAAAAAATCTATATTAATAACAACTTGCTTCATCTACTTGCAAGTGTTTCCTGCCTGTCAACCAGTTTCAATTTATGAAGAAAAAACAATACCTGATCAAGCTTTTAGGAAAAAGAAACCCAAACCCATCAAACACAGAAAATAAGTAAACTTAAAAAACATGTGCATGTCTTTCCAAGTGATATATAGAAAGTGATCAATAAGCATGAAAACTGTGCATGTACAGAGCAGCTAAATCACCAAGTCCTTATGATGTGCTCACATGCTTCACATGTTCTGAACAAACGGTTTATTGAGTAATTCCTTTAAACACTTGCTCAAATGAGAAAACCACACTTGGGAGCAAGCCTGTACAGAGCTCTAATATTCACAGTTGAAGAGCTCTGTTAACTCCTGCTTTAGTCAGCAAAGAAATAAAAATGCCACTATGCTAGGATAAAAGTCTCTCTTTCTCTCTCTACAGTTTTTCACCAAAGAGGAACACTGCTTATCTGTCTGCAGCACCCATGTGCTTTCCAGCTACACTGCTCACCCTGTGGCTCACCAGCATGTAAGTTATAAAAACCTTCACAACAGAAATATTTCTGTCCACATCAAATTCACCTTCCATTTAACGTCTCAAGAAAACACCTCAGCTTTTTAACATAAAAATTATCACTTTCTCCTGTAAGCACACAGCACTGCACCAACAGCAAAAGCTCTGTTCTTCTGCACATCTGGGGAGATTAAGCAAGTGCGTGACACGAAATGACACCAGAGGGACCTGGTGAGTTCCCTGACAGGAGCAGGCAAATCAATAGAATCACAGAATGGTTTGAGTTGGGAGATACCTTAAAGGTCATCTAGTTCCAAACCCCCTGCATGGGCAGGGATATCTCCCACTAGATCAGGTTGCTCAGGAGCCCCATCCCTATTTGAACACTTCCAGGGAGGGGCTTCCACAACTTCCTTGAGCAACCTGTTCCAGTGTTTCACCATCTTCACACCACTGAGTTTCCTCCTAATGTCTAAGCTAAATCTCCTCTCCTCCAGTTTTGATCCATTACCTCTTGTCCTCTCATTAAAAGCTCTTATGAAAGTCCTTCCACAGTTTCCTGCTATAAGGTCCCCCAAACCCTTCTCTTCACCAGGCCGAACAGCCCCAATTCTCTAAGCATGTAGGAGAGGTGCGCTAGCCCTCGGATCATCTTCATGGCTCTCCTCTGAACTCACTCCAACAGCTCCGTGTCCTTCTTATGTTGGGGGCTCCAGGACTGGACCCAATACTCCAGGTGGGGTCTCACAAGAGCCAAATAAACAAGAAGAATCAGCTCTCTTGACCTGCTGGCCACATTTCTTTTGATGCAGCCAAGGACAGCAGTTGGTTTTCTGGGCTGCAAGTGCACATTGCTGGCTCATGTTGAGCTCATGTCCACCATCATCTCTAAATCCTTCTCCTCTGGACTATTTTCAATCTATTCTCTACCCGGCCTGTATTTGTGCTTGGGATTGCACATCACACTTGTACGAGCAGAACTTTACTTTCACAAGTGACCAACCACAATTCCAAAAAAATACTTACTGCTTCTCCAGAACACTCCCAACACAGCATGCTCACCCAGCACACACTTCCAAACCTGCTGACTAGCACTCACCCTCTTCCTTTTACACCCTCCAGCCCCACAAATGCTTCCAGTCTCTGGTGATTGGGGAACTGGACCCAGCTGCTCCTCCAGACAGGCCAAGCCACTGCTTACAGCTCCCTGTGATAGAGACCCGCTTCATCCCCACACTGGGGTACACAGTGGGGCATGGCAACAACTGCTCTCAACTTTACCAGAACTTTCAAAGGCAGTGACCATAGCCTACACCAGCTTTTGCAGGAGCACAATATATTTAGGCACAGACTACAAACTTTGACATTTCTTCACTCCCAAATTCCCATAGATAGTATGGGTACCTCCTCTGTGGGGACTAGCAGGTGCCATGAGCCTGGTCACTTCACACCACTGCACTGAAGCAGTTTGTCTCCAAAGCAGATACACATTTTGGTTACAGTCATTTTAAAACCTCTGATAGTTTATTTTTATCTTCCAAACTTCTGCTTTGGCTGTAGTTCTTATAAATGATATAGTGATTCTGTAAGAGTTCTAAGAGGTAACTCTTACCTTTTCCCCATTTCTGATGTGAGACAACTAGAGAGTTTTCCCTCCTCTAAACTTTACCTGTATCTCTTCAGCAGAAATACAAAAACAGAATACAGCCTTTCAAAACAGCTAGAAATCACCAGAGGTACAAGAGAACTGGAGAAAGTTGTTTGCATTTTTACAAATTTCTTGACTATAACTCTTATTTATATGTCAAAACATCAGATGGGTTAAGAATCACAGCAGCCAAAAATACTATTCTGTCATGGAAATGTTGGTTCTGACATTAGGAAACCATAGCTATAAAATTTGTATTTATGTGCAGCCAGAGTGAACTGATTTAGAGCTTCCTTTTCTCCACGACAACCTAATTTATATTTTAATTTGCTGGAGGTAATTGATTATCATGGAGTAAATGCATTGTACTGAAACTCTATTAAATCACTAACTTAATGGGAACAGAACTATTTTTTGTCTCTTTTTGGGTAAAGTTTAACCTTTGTAAGCATTTTAGAACTAATGTACCAGGTTATAAATATTTTATGGTCTGTATTAAGCACTGTTTGGGGTTCATGTCCCTTCAGACTCCAACACAGTACATTATACTACAGAAAGCAATTTGCACAGAGTAATAAGTTCTGTAGTAGCTTCATGAAGACCACTATCGAGTTGCTGCTGCTGCAGGCAAGCATTTGATCTGAATAGAAAAGCATAGTGGGAAAGAGGCTGGCAGATTGCTGCTCATCCAATTTGTATTGCAACTAGCAAAGACATGAGTCTTTAACTAATGGCTGCTGGTTGGTACATGGCCCATAGGAACCAATCCAAATTTACAGACCAGAGTGGATAAACTCATCTTTTTTTAATACTCAATATCAATATGGCTATAAAGCGTAATCTAGTAGATAATTAGACGTAAAAAAAATCAAGGAAAATTGATGAAGTGTAAAGGAAATAGAAAAATCTATGCATTTCCAGCAACCAATACCCTTAAACTGAAGACCAGAACTAAATGAATAAAAACTGGAAAATTTATTCAGATAATATCTATCATCTCTCTATTTCTTTAGTGTTTGCTTATAGTGATCACATTTACCAGAGCAATTTTTATTTTATGAGGAGTTTAATTTTTTCCTTGGGAGCAGCTGCCTAGCTTTTTTAGCTGTTTAGGTTTAGATATGCATAAGATACACACAGTTGAAAAGGTTCAGATTTTACTGAGCATTGAGATACTTTTAGAATTCAGGAATATAATTTTTCTAGCAGATGGCCTATTCTCTTGTGAGAAAAACAGCTGCTCAGGAAACATAAAAAAAATAAAACGTGGTTCTTCATAATGTTTTTAAATTTATTCCTGTAGTATATATCCTATCAAAAAATTTTCAGGGTTCTTCTATGTACAGGATAAATTAAAACAAACTCTGAGTATATTATTACTGACAGTGGGGCTACCTGATAATTTATGCTGCTTAAGAGGAAGTTTATAGGGATGAAACTGAAACCCTAAAAACATTGACCTTCATCTCTGCTGACAATGCCAAATGGCTCATTGACAGTTTTTGTGGCCATATTCTAATGGAAGGGGCAGGAACCTTTCACAGGATGTGAAGCAAAGCTCTTAAGAGAGTAATATAAATGTTTCTATTTAATAATAGTGGAAATGATACTATCATTTCACAGCTCTGGTGCACCACCAGCTACAGTATGAATCAGATGGGTAAAACCTGTATCCTGCCTTTGGTTTAACTGTGCAGCTACACGGGCCACTTTCTTTCTCATCTTGCCTGTGACTGAAAATACCTCAAAGCATGATCCTCAGACACATTCCTTACCATGTCTCCTGCTGTGTCCTTTTTTCTAATGTGAGCTATGGTAGATCTGGGTTTACTGACCAACTGTACTCTTACATACACCTGCAACCATTTGTTATTCTTAGAAGCAAGTGACTGTAAGGCAAACAACGCTAACACCAAATTTCTAGGCAGCTTTTTCACTTCCCCACATCTGCTAAAAAACTTCACTTCAAATTCCTGTCCTTTTCAAAAACTGAACTGTTTTAAAGCAGATGGTAAACTGTTCAGCATTCTGATAATTTAACTTACCATGTCTCCTGCTGTGTCCTTTTTTCTAATGTGAGCTATGGTAGATCTGGGTTTACTGACCAACTGTACTCTTACATACACCTGCAACCATTTGTTATTCTTAGAAGCAAGTGACTGTAAGGCAAACAACGCTAACACCAAATTTCTAGGCAGCTTTTTCACTTCCCCACATCTGCTAAAAAACTTCACTTCAAATTCCTGTCCTTTTCAAAAACTGAACTGTTTTAAAGCAGATGGTAAACTGTTCAGCATTCTGATAATTTAACCCATCTATGTGTGGTTTTTTGTTTTTTTTTTTTATTGTGCTGCAAAAACACACTGTTTATCCAACCTAAGACAGAGTTTAATGGATTAAGGGAACTCAAACACTGGTCTGTGAAAGACAAGTACAGGTAAAAATACAGACCCTTTTGGCTTCAAACTTCTGCTCTGTATGCTCATTGTGCTGGGTAAAAGAACAAAAGCATGTGTTTGTGAAGGAGCTGTTATGGTATCACTCTGAACAGTTTATAAGTCACAGCTTCCTAGGGTCAAAGCAACTTGCTTGAACAAACTTTAAATGGGCTAAGAGACTGAAGGCTACAGAAATAAAGGAGAGTCTACAACCAGAAATCCAGTTTTTTACTGTACAAGCTTGTAAACCTACTTTGCAAAACATCAAAGGCAACCCAGGCTGTCACTTTAAGGATGTGTCAAGGAAAGACTAACCAAGACCTAAACTACTGTTTTACTGTGAAACTGAGGAGACAAACACTCAGTAACACACTGTTTGTCAGGAACATCTTAGCTAACTATACAGAAGTGCCATAAACAATCTCACCATGGCAGCAGAGCTCTGCGCAGGCTGATTGGTTCTTCTGTAGCTTGTCAACATCTTCAACCCGCATTCTCTCCAGTATCTCTGCAGGGAAGGTGTGAAATAACCTGTTATATCAGCCCTCTCCAAAATGCTGCACCATGACATCAGTGCTCTTGATGTCAGTGGTGACATATGAAGGTCGCAATAAACCACTTTTTAATTCACCTTAACCTGAATTATAAACAAATTCACAAATGTGGCTGCAGTGTCCAGAACCTGCAGACAGTGCTGAAAGATCCTTCTCCAAGTGCACCCTGACTTACTTCAGAAAGAGAGTTGTTTAGGGGAGTGAAAATACAGTTCAAACCAAGCTGTCCTAAAAAAATATCCTCTGAAAGAGAAAGAACTGAACTGATTGAACCCAGAACACTACAAAAATGGTTGATTATTATTATTATTATTGTTATTAACATGTTGTGGTTTTTTTCAGCCAACCACACTTTAAGGTCAAACTAAGTTGAGTGGGGCTGACAATAGCAATTAAATAGGAATGAAAACAGGGCAGAATTCAGTTCACTCTGATAAATGCAGAACATTAGTACTTCCCAGGGCTCAAAAGTAATTTAGCCTGGGCATATATAATGTTTGCATGCACACAAAATTCTAGTCTATAGGGTTTTTCTAGAATTCAGAAACAGATTCTTTCTAAGTTGAAAGCCATTTGTTCACTAAAATTAAAAACCAAACACAATAAATCTCAGTGCTAATGCCAGATACCTACTCTGCAGTTACCAGCATTTGTTCTGTATTAACATATCTTGATATTTGTGTCTCTAGATCTCAGACAGGATTTCGTGCATTGAAAGAATGAGTGCCCTATTGTTGCTGAATTTACATAGTCTAATTACTTATCCCATTCACAATTCTTGCTTTGCTGCCATGTATTTCAGGCCTATCTCAGTGCTGCAACACCAAGCACTACAAGAAAAAAAGGCCAAGTTTGCTAGTCCAAAATTACTACTTGCTATGTCTGAAGAGATCTTTGATACACATTTATCTGTTGAACATAGGAACTCTTTGCTATATTGACTGGCTATTTATTTACATAGTCCACCCCCCAGTGATACAGTTATCAAGTATATCAAACTAAATAATGGAATAAGAATATATGGCAATGAAGCCTGTCTGAGAAGGAAGAGAGAGAAATTCATTGTGGATATTAAATGCCTGAGAGGGAAAAACCAGGGAGATGCATTCTTCTTTTACACGTACCATATATTGCTGCTGGTCACATTGGTTGTGTGTTATTTAATATAAGTGTGCCTCTAAAGAGAGTGCTGAGGACCTTGTGGTGGTAGCAGGGGGGGAGGAGGAAGGAAAAAAAAGGAATGAATTTATGGTTTTGGTTCAGGAATTCTCCTCTGCAGGCATAATACAGTATTTAAAATAACGATAATTCCTCCTTGGAGGTATCTCTTACCAAGAAAGAACTATAGTCTAAAATTGCAATGCTAGAAACACTGCCCTAGAGAAGTTATAATACAATGATGAAAGACTGAGATTCATTTTTGCAACATAAGAAAAATTCTACCATGGCTCTAAACCAATGCCATTATAAATCTAGGAGTATTTGTGCCCTAAAGACAGATCCTACTACAGCGCTACATACTAACACTCAACCGTGGTAATCTGGACATGACAGAGACATGACACACTGAAAAGGAGAATTAAGTAGATGTACACATTTTAAGAAACATAGCTACCTTTAGATAAGGAGGAACAATAACTGTTTTTAATATTACATGCAATAAGGGATCATTCTTGCTCAGCTATACATTTATAATTATAACTTCAAGGGCAATAATTGTACCTCTACATGTCTAAATCTTCACTAGTCTTTACGCAGTTACTTGAGCTGCATCCACACAGTCTCACAAAAATTACAGTCTGTGTATACATGAAATGTAGAACTATATTACTAATCCCTGCCTTGATTTTTCCTCCTCTTCCAGTCCATTGCTAAATATCCACAGCTAATTTTACAGACATAGTGCCAAGTCATTCATTGCCTGAGACAACAGAAACACTTCTCAGACATACAATTACCTTAGACCATCTTCATGTTAGCAAACTCATCCAGCTCAGCACAGAGCTACACTTCTAGTTTGACATTTTTGTTTCTATGACACAAATAAGTCCCTAGTCTACATCTTATTTATTTCTATTCTTTACTTTTTAGTGCATTCAAAGTACTCAAAGAAAAAAATGCATACAATACTAAAGACTAGTGGTGGAGTAATTAAAGAAAAACTATCAAATAGATATGGCAATTACAGTGCTCTCTGGGACAAGGTGTTTAATGGGACAATTCAAAGTACATTCAGGGTATTTAATCCCTTGAAACTAATTTTACATATGCTTTATTACAAATGATATGTGATGACTTAGGCATTGGTCCTGCTTTCATTGTTCAGAAAGAAGAGCTTATAATTATCTCCATAAAGCAGGAAACTATTTCAATACTTCACATTCTATGTATAGCAACAGGGTAGAGTTCACAAGGTAATTTCTACAGGAGCCTACAATACAGATAGATCAAAAATAAACCAAAATAATTCAACTGAGATGTGGTAAGGTGTTATATTTAAAATCTTATGCACCTTAGAAATAAGTATCAATTTCCTGTCAAGGGAAGAAAAATAAATAAATAAATAAATACATAAATAACTGCCTCTTCAGTTTCAGGGAAACCAGCAGTCCCTGCCAGAAGAATAAATCAGAGACGAGGAGACAAAAACTATTATGGATTCACTGTGTGAAAAAGTGACCTCACTGAAATTGGCTTTAGCACTGTGGATGAATGCCTGATGGCTCGAAACAGATCTAGTTTAGTCAACCTTACCTTCTTCAATGGGTGATGTTATGAAACATGCTAGTTATAAGATCAGCACTGTAAGGTCAAAAGCACATTTTGTCCTATGTACTGCATTTTTTAATACAATCTAAATAAGGGAAATATAAGGTAATATATCACCTTATATAAGAGAAGGTAGAGAAAAGAACAAAGGAAATTAAAATTATTTATTCAGCTAATAACTGAAATGGATTCATGCCCCAAATGCTTCACATAGTATTTTAGGTCCTGAAACTGTGTTTTAGCCTGATCTGCCCCCTAAAGCCTTATCAAAGAGCAGAAGTCATCCTAGATGATTGTGTTCAATAAAGTAAAATCACCAATATTGCTGCAGTTCCTCTCCACTGTTATCTGCTGGACTGGCACTGTAAATCAGGCATGACCAAATTAGATAAAGACTTATGGACTAGCTGCCAAGATACAGGAGAGATCCTTTAGATGCTGAAGTCTGCAGAAGAAATTCTTGTTCTATTCACTGGTAGCATCTGCATCCTTATGCTAAAAGTAGTGCAACAATCCACCTAAACTAATGTCTTCCTCATTTTTAGCAATCTCTCTGCCCATTGCCTACTGAGCCACAGACCAGTATGTCACTTGGAGTATTATCAATTGCATTAAGAGAAAAGGAAAAGATAAAAGATAAAAGGTAAAGTTAAAGAAAAGTCATGAATGGTATCCCTATTGCTCTCTTAAAGAGCCGGGAAACCAAAAACTATGCCATCATGTTGAGGAAAGGAGAGAAAACAAGTCACTTCAATCACATAATGCGAAGTTTAATCAAGATGACAAAATTATAAAATTATAAAAGAAAAAAAATACATACTACTTGGAAGAAAACTTTACTGTGTCCTTATTGACGGAAATCTGTACCCACTTTGGCATAATGGATTTCTCTTCGACACCTACAATGTGCTCACACAAAAACCATCCACCATTTGGAGAAGCTTGGTGCATCTAACAGATGCATCTCAGTTAAAGTATTCATTAGTGGAGTTTTATCTGGCAAACTATGGCTTTGACAATGCCACAGGAAGCATGGTTGGAACAGTAATTTCCTTTTCCCACTTTTCCTCTAACTTGGGCAGGTATTTGCAAAAGATTGCAGAGAAATGAAGTGCCAGTTCAGGGCTCAGGGGCTGAACAATGAACACAGTTTATGAAGGATGCAGAGGCTCATTGGTTCTGGTCTTCAGAGACATACTGCATAATGAAGCAGTTCTTTTATAAAAACAAAAACCCATGCCTTAAATGAAATATAAACGGACATGGCTTTTTGCAAGCTCTTACTTCCTTTCCAGATGCTGAGCAGCATATTCTACCTTAGGTCTTATAAAAAATTGCTGCACAAATGCAGTTAAAACGTGTATCTGCTTGTTCTGCAGTGCCCAGTTCTGTACTGCTTGTACTATAAGTCTACTCAGATTCATTGCGTGGCAGATTCACTCAGTCATTATAGGATTTATCTGCACAGAGCCACAATGGCTCTTTTTTTCAGAACTTTCAAAATCCTGAAACATTCTCTGCTGCAAATAATGTACATGATTTCAGACTTCCCAGGGTTGAAGATTGTACACTGAATTTGCTCAGAGCAGGTTACTCTCCCTTTTCCTTCCTGAAGGTTTACAACGAGAAAACAGGTTTTGAAATTTAAGAAGAGCACATGTGGAACATAAAGAGTAGAAAAAAGCTGAACGTATTTCAGTGACTTTGTATGCACCATGTTACCTACATGATTTTTGTGGAATTCTAGGTTAAGGCCACCCCAAGGACTTGTCACCTCCTGTAAAGGAGGAAAAGACAAACTGAAACACAACACAGAAGAAGAGAAAAACTCAAAAAATAATACAATCCAGAAAGAATTCAGTCAGCCACCTGCAGCTAAAAATTTCTATTGTTTAATTCAGTGAGGCCAGACATGCACACTAGCCTCAGGCTTGACAATCTGTCAGAAAACAATGCTAGTCTCCTATGCCATTTTGCATTTGGACATTAAATAAATAATGAAATCATTTTCTCAGGTCTGAAAAAGCTGTTCATGTTCTAAAGTTTCTAAAAGGACAGGCAGAGTCCAAAAATTATAACATTTTTCTGGGAAAAAACAAATTGATAGGTACTGGGCTTTAGGGAAGAATTGTATTGCAGAAACACTTTAATAGAGTAGAAAATCTTTTGCACTGAACTCTTGGTCTATACTCAAAAGCCTGACTTTTCAGCTTTTGTGGTCTTTTCCACCTTCAAAACAACTTATAAGAACTAACTAATCCTTACAGCATCACAGGAAAGTACTTTTATGTCCATGTTCCAATGAAATCAAGCTGCCTTATTCAGAGGTTTGACTCAGAGTCAATTAGGAGACTGTAATCCCTGTTTCTCAGTGCCTTCTTCCCACTAACAAGAACACCCTTCACTCCTGATTAAACTTGTCTGTTTAGTAAGACATTTATCTTTGGAAAATATTGCTTGGTGATGACATGGACAGGTTACATTGACAAGAAGAGTAAGAGGAGAAAATAAATGTATTATGCACAATTTATTTTGTAACTAATCCAACCTCCTTTTTGATACAGAGGCTGAAACATTCCTTGAAATAAAACATCCCAATGCTAAAACCTTGCTTTCTTGTTGGAAGGCTTTGTTTCCTTGGGCAGTTTCCAGAAAACCAAGCCAGCAGCCAGAATAGCAGTACTGCACATGAACAATAGTGAATGTAGCCTGGAAAACAAATTGCAAAGCGAAATGTGACTTCATATTAATATTGGGTCTGTTCCTTTAGAGCCTAAATGGTCCTTTATTTCCTGAAACACCACTAACAACATATATGCCTACTGTGTACCACCACCCACAGATGTGAAGAAATAAATTCATGAATGGAAACATGGTTTTAAGCATGATAAGAGCAGAGTTGTGAAAATATTTTGCCTTCATTCTAGATGACCAAAAATACTTTGTAAACACTGCACCTATAGACCAGCACCTTCTTTCACCAGCAGGTTACTGTCTGTTTACCTTCTCTTGCCATTCTTTCACATTTAGCTCAGTCATCTCCTGGTTCCTCCATACTGTCCACACAGGACAGGCACTCAGTCTACTCTCAGGTGCTATGCCAGGCAATTAATTTGGGTACAGTAATAAAGAGCTGCTTTCCTTCCAACTTTCTCCAGCATGTTGGAGCATGATTATTGTCTCTCAGTCCTGGAATGCTGTAGGTGCAAATCCATCAACATGACTGCTGTTAATCACATTCTGCTAAGACAAAACCTTCAGTGAATCTAGGTAACAGTTGTTAACAAACTTGTATGGCTCATGTCTGGCATATGTCAGAAGGTGAAAGCTTGTCTGAATTCTTCAGAGACAGCTCAAAGGATGTAGTCCCCCTTGCACACTTCACTTTCTTCAGACCCAAAATCACTTTTTGGGAAAAATGGTTTGTTGTCTGTGGGAGTCCTTTTTTTGGGGTGTATGGATAAAAATCAGTTCTATTTCAAATTAATACTTACAGTTTTGGTAAATTTACAAACATTTACAGGTATCACAGAGAATGCTGGGTAAGCTTCATCCTCATTGTTCCTGTTGTTTTCAGCTGCATGTATCTTTGCCCATCCACCACATGCTTCATTTCCCGTAACTTGACAGTCAGACAGACTCTTACTGGTGTTGCAATGCTTATCAGCCCTGGGAATATGAGGAAATTATTTATCCATAGCTAAATCTCAACAGAAGTATTTAAGAGCACCACAATCTACTCAGAGAGAGGCAAAAACTAGAAAAAGGAGTAAGTATCATCTCCTGCATCCACAGGTTCATGCACATAATTTCTAATTGTTCAAATGCAAGCCATAAAATACCACATTAGAAGTCAGAACAGTATCAGCACCCCCTCCTGTATGCCTGACACCATGCAAATACAAAGGCAATGCAGACGTGCCTATCATTTGTATACAGTCTCTAGAGGCTCCAGGAGTCTGGATCTGCACATCAGGAGCAGATTTACTGGACTGTGACTATGTGCTCTGCACAGTAAGAACCAATGAGTCTTATCTTGGATTGATTAAAATTGTAATCATACAATTTCTGTGATCCAAAGAACAAGGAGTCATTTTTCACCATGAAACACTTAGCAGTTGGACAGACCCAAACTGTCTGCCTCACGGCATTTGTAGCTGTTCTTTACATTGCCACATAAATCAAAGGCATGGATTTTGACCCTCCTACACATAATGCAGCAAATAGGAAGTGATACAACAAAAAGAATATTGGAACACTGCTCGTTCAATTTCAAACAGCTTTTCAGAAAGAAAAACAACAGTGGATATAAATACCTCATCTTTTCCCAAAAATTTATATGATCTTCATAATTTAAAACACAAAAAAAAAATACAAGTAACAATTAGGTTGCTTAAACTATACCAATATTCCATTTTTACTATTACCTATAAAGGAGAAGAGAGAGCAGGAAATGCAGGCATAGAAGTAACAAACAAAATGATCAGGTTAATCTCAAAATTAAAATGGGGGAGATCTGAATTACCTTCACTTATTTGTTTCAATTTCTGTAAAAGCTGTTTGTAAGACCTTGGATTGAAAACCCTTGCTCTCTATGCCTAATAAAGTTTACAGGCAATATAAATCACAGCAGTTCTAAAAGAGTTTAGAGTCTGGTTTGTCATCCAGTATGGTTATGGAGAACCCTAAACTGTGTGTGTAAATAAACTGGGAAATACCAAAATTTTTGCTAGACCACTTCAGAAATTCTGCTGTCACAGAATCTTCATGGTTGGAAAGGACCTCTAAGATCACCAAGTCCAAGTATCAAGACAAAAAGAACAACTCATAACCTTGGCCACTATAGCATGTGCTGAAGCACAAAATCTACATGGCTTTTGAATACCCCCAGGGATGGTGACCCCACCACCTCCATGGGCAGGCTGTTCCAGTGCCTGACCACTCTACCAGTATAGAGATTCGTCCTAATATCCAATCTAAACCTCCCCTGCCACAGCTTCAGGCCATTTCCTCTGATCCTATTGTTATTTACTTGGAAGAAGAGGTCAACACCCACCTTCCATAGCTCATGGACTAAGAGCTGAGTGCCAATCTACATGGCCAGTGCTCAGAAAAATTCTCCACTGTGGCAGAAAAACTGCATTTACCTTTGAGCGGCAAATACCCCCTCCTCCCCTCAAAAAAAAGATAAATAAATAAATAAAAAATTGTAAAAATGCACAGATGGTCAGAAGAAACAACCATATTTCCAGCAGTCAGAAGGTTTTCCTAGGAGACTGCTCAGACTGATACTGTGACATTGAGTTTGTCTAGGTTCATAAGGAACTGAAGCCAGAGCAGAGTTCAGAGACAAAGACCAGGACAGATCAGCTCATCAAGGGGACTGGTATTGCCTGAGACTCAAATCTGATTGTTAAAACTCATTGTCATATGCAATTAATGAGTTACCTTAGTATCACATTATTGATTTATGCTCTACCTATTTGCAACTCAGAGTGCCACACAGAGAAGAGGTTTGGGACACATCAGTGACAGCTGTGGAACACAGCTTAGCTGCCCCCTAGCACTACCCCTGCTGCATGACTGACAAGATCACACCAAGACTCCAAACACCAGCTTATGCTGCAAAATATGTTAAAACGAAGTCAGCATATGGGCAGACAAAAGTAAGCTTAAGATGGAACGCATCTGTGCATTTCTAGTTCCTATACACTGCTAGTAATTGCAACTTCTTTTGGAGTCTTCATCAGGTGCATCTGCTGCTAAGGTGACACCTTCACACTGAGTCATTGCCATCTACCCAGTTTATTCACATTCTGTGGAATCATTTGCACTAGGCATCACAGCCCTTGATTTTGAGTCATCCTTAGGAAAGCTCCTTGCATAGCTCCCCACAGCTCTTATCTAAAGTGGTGAGAGAGCCAAAAAAATTTTATCCTGCTTACCACAGTTAATGTATTTACAGTGGGTGATGCCACAGTTCTATCCAATTAGTGACAGCACAAACATATTTTCCAATGAAAAACAGAGTGGATACATTTAAACCACTTCCTCTAAGTCATATTATTAGTTTAGATTTAGATACAAATGAATGGAAGCTAGTAGTATTTTTTCAAAGCCTGATAAATCAAAAGTGCAACCACTGCGATTTGACCATTCAGAAGCACAAAACTCAGAACGAACAAAAAAAATATTTTAGCAATATAAGATCAAAAAATATGCCTTTTATCCACCCATTGCAGGGGGCACATGGTCAGTGTAACGGCTTGTTTGCAGGTAAGGTGGAGAATCAGCCAAGTCATACAGTAGGTTAGTAAGAGAGACCCATGCACGGCTGCTGCCCAAGAGCCTATAGCAGTATCCATTACCATGTCACACCTCAGTCTCTAATGCTTCAGTTGCCAAGGACAACATATTTTAAACTCTGTTGAAATGGTAAGGAAAAGGTGTTTTTTTTTTTTTTACTTAGAAAAATCATAGTAGGATGACTAGTCAGGCCTCAGAGCAAAAGCAAGAATTTGAACTTGACCTTGACATCAACGGATTCTGAAATATAAAAACCATGCATTCAAAAGCCTCTCCTACAGGATTTTACTGTTTTCTGTACCTAAACCCAAGTGGTATGAAGATACAGTTCAATTTTTTATTTCCCTTGAGAGCCCTTCCATGTAGTGGAAGAACAGGGTTACTTTACAGCTAAATCACTGAATCGATGTCAAGGTCAGGTGTTTATTTTATAATCTCTGATAGGCTGTAAAAAAGCATTCCTTGAGATAAATGTATCACTATGACTGTGGTTCTACACCTTTTTGTCACAGATAAGAGCCACTTCAGAAAAAAAAAAAAAAAAAACAGAAACAAAGGGATGCTTAGCTTTTATAAATTTTGTATTAGTGACCCATTTTCTTTCTTTGACAAAGGGACACAAAGTAATCCTTGTTCACAGGACAGGCAGGAGGGCTAGGCCAAGGGCAGGCTCTCCTATACGTCACCATAAGATAAGGACATTTAGGAAAGACAGTCACACACAAGGTATTGTGGAGTTTCAGATGCTTAACCCGGAATGACTCCCAACAGTCTTCTGCGCAGGTCCAGCCTAAGTGCGATTCTCTGTAACCTTGTGGTGCAGAGAAGAAAGGTGACAGCAGCTGGACTTCCCATGTAAGTCTTTTTCCTTTTTTTTTTTTCCTGGTCAAGAGAAAGGCAAGTGAGTGCTAAAGTCCTAAACTACTGGCAAAGACCTGTGAGAGGAAACAAACCGCAAAGCAATTTATAGTGAGTATCAGTCACTTGGTTGAATGTTCAGGAAGTCAATTTGTGCTCAATCTTCCTTAATGTACACTTAAATGCTATAGACAAACCAAGAGGGACAGCAGAGTTCTCATAACCCATCTATACTGCATCATTTAGTTGTGCACATACATGAATGATCTTTAAAGGAGCTGCAGCCACTGTGGCCAAGCCCTCAGCAGTAACCAGCAATCTCAACACTTGTTTCTTGGCTGAATTTTGCAGCCCATCCTGAACTCTGCGTTGTTTTTCTGTAGGAAGAGCAAAGTGTACATACAGGTGGGTAAATACCTGCAGATGTACGTGCCTGCATCCTGAAGCATCCTGTGTTGGGTGTCCGTGCCCAGGCGCTGGCAGGGGCTGCGGGGGGGCTCTGTGAGGAGAGGCAGGGGCTGCCCCACACTGGACACGGCCGGTTCTGGCTGGTTCTGGCTGGTTCCGGCCGGTTCTGGGCAGTTCTGCAGCCGCTGCAGCCCCAGGGGTCACGTGCCCCAGAGCCACTGATGGCGCCGCTGGGGAAACCTGTTTGAGAAAGGGCTAAAGGGCGGGGTCTGCCACCCACTGGACACAGCCGGTTCTGGCTGGTTCTGGCTGGTTCCGGCCGGTTCCGGGCAGTTCTGCAGCCGCTGCAGCCCCAGGGGTCACATGCCCCAGAGCCCCTGATGGCGCCGCTGGGGAAACCTGTTTGAGAAAGGGCTAAAGAGAAAAGCCCTGGGAGCACTGAAGCCAGAGGAGGGGGTGGAGGAGGTACTCCAGGGACTGGAGCAGGGATTCCTGTGGAGAGGCCATGTGTGGAGCAGGGACCACACCTCAGCCAATGGAGGGCTCCACACTGGAGGAGATGGGTATTTCCCGAAGGAACTGAGAGCCCACGGAGAGGACTGGCACTGAAGAGGGGAAAAAGTGTGAGGAAGGGGGAGAAGCAGAGAGGAACTGCTATGGACTGACCACAACCCACCCCTCCCCATCCCTTGCCCTGTCTGGGGCCAGGAGGTAGAGAATCACCCCAGGTATGGTTTGTGTGTTCTGTTGTCATTTCCCATATCCATTGCTTTCAAAGAAGGAAGTAGACAATTCTTATGGTAAAAAAGCTGAGCCTACAAAGTTTAGATAACAAGTAATAAAAATAATCAGTTCTTGTGAAACAATATCTCCCTTTACAGGCAAATACAGTCAATGAAACTATGATAAATATCATCTTCTGTCTAACTTACATTTAATTGCTTCAAAAAGGTTGAATAAATTTGGAGGATTGTATCTCTAAACACACTTCTTTATAGCAGTTTCTTCACCACAAAAAAAAAATTAAAAAATCTTAGTTTTCCTGTGTAAGATAGGCACTCTGAAGCTGTACAGAACACGTAAAGGATACATTCTATCTCTACCTGTTCTCTAAAATGTATTACCAAAATTATTTTTGCAATAGCCTTCAAATTCTAATAAAATAAACTAATCTTAGATTTTTCTACATCTTCTGATTCACATGGTTGTTAAAATTACTGTGCTTGCTAAACATGTACTTGCCAAAATATATCTGATAATGCTGAAACCTCCCACTCAAAGCGCAGCCCCTTCAGGCCACTGTTTGAAGGATCAGTTTTGGCTCTTCTGGATGAGTGCTGGCAGCATTTATTTGATATCCACATTTACCACGTCCCACTTAGGGAAAAAGCAACAGCTTTATACTTCTGTACTGCATTCCAGTATATGTTATTTTGCTTGGAATTACTAAGTTACACAAAGCAATAACTGCTCTGTTGTTTTTACAATATTGTCTTATGAGTTAGAGATGCTATGGCCATATTTCTAAAATGCTTTCCAAGGCACCATATACATTATGAAAATATGTACATTATCTTATTCACTTATTACTGTCTAAAAGGAAATTTGTAGGTTAAGTTATGTGTGTATTTCTATCCTAAAATAATAAACTACAAGAGCTGAGGGGAAAGGAGAGTGGGATCGTTAAATATCTCACACATAACAAAACTACATATGTAAAAAGTATTTGTGATTGTGCAAAACCAAGATTTTATATGCATAGATTATAATTATTATTGCCTGTAAGCATTAGAATTTGACTGTTTCACCTCTAGATGTCAAGGACAATAGTTAATTTGTACAAAGTAGATAAATGAGGTGGAAACTAATCAGAAGAGGTTTGTTTATCTGTTCTTAATGATATATTACACTGCAATAATAAGACAGTAACTGTGTGTTCTATCTGGCTGAGAATAACTTCCAACATCATTTCTCATTTTTACATATCAGATCTAAAAGCACCTCCCAGTATCTATAGTTCAGCAAAATTTAAAAACAGTAATTAAGCCCAGCCAACTGGCAGCAGCCCTCTGAAGGCCAAGACCTCCAGAACTGGAGCAATGTGACAGAACAGAGAGTGCTTGCCTCATTTTTTTCCCCAATTATAAAACAGTGTTATTTAATTTCCCTTAGAGATGCCAATTACATGCAGCTTATTTAAAAAAAGAATTTAGAGACTAGAAGAAGTTGATGAGAAATTACTGTTTCTGACAACACATGTATCAATAGAGAAAATGATAAAATAAATGAAGAGGGGGTAAAAGACTAAGTAAGTCTATGAGACTAGATAGAAAAAAAAAATTATGTTGTGGTAAGTAGTAGGAGTTTGATGTAACAGATTTTATAAATCATGCATATGGTCTTTCACAAAAGCATAAATGCAAGTAAAGGTCTAATAAAATCCTATTTCCTCCTCCACCATCCCTTTTCTATGAATGTAAAAAAGCACTGTCAGCCAAGCAAAAATAATGCATTACTTCAAGTCTTTAAAAGAAAATACACTGAATTATAGTTATGCAGTAATATTTACACTGTCTGCCTCTGTGATAGATCTCCTTTTTATAGAAAATACATAAATTTTCAAAGAGCATATTAGAGCCTTGCCTGCAACAGTGAGCAGCTGGTTCTGCAGTAAGTCACATGAGCAGACACAATCAGCCATGGATTTACCTAGTGCTTTTAAGAAGGCATAGAAAGCCACCAAAATGTCTCATTATATAAAGAAAGAGTTTCCTTCTCATAGGTCACAGTCCAAGTTTGCAGATTCTCCCAAAATCAGAACGGCTGACAATTTTAGATAACTGGACAATTTACCAAATAACTGGTACATGTTTTGCGTTAGAAAATGATGTGGTAAATGCATGGAATTTGAACACTGTGAAGAAACACCTACCCTATGTGAACTAGGTTTTTTCAAATATGCTGATAGCCAGCTGCAACCCTAAACTGAATACAGAATAACCAGACTTATATCAGCTGAGAAAAGGGCATATGTGTAATCTGGAAAATCAGATGTTAAAAATCAGCTATATAACATATTGTTAACAGGTTACAAGTAAAAAATTAGTAACAGAGTCTGGCTACTGACAAAACCATCAGGACATAAGAAATCTTTCTCTTCAAAGCAACAATAGATGATTTCTATAGTTTTACCAAAAAAGTTACAAAAGGCTGAGCATCTAAAAATGGCATCTAAAAACCTTTTCCTAGGTTTTAAAAAATTTATTTATCTGTACCACAGCTTAGCTTCTCCTAAAAAAAAAATCGGGGAGGGTTGCTCCTGAAGTTTGAATGTCTTCCAGTTTTCTTAAGAGGAGAGAGTGACAAGGGGTGATTACCTCATGGGAGGGATGGCTAGAGTCATTCATGGGAATGCTGTTTCCAGTCAATTTTAGCCAAAGTGGCATGTGCCTTAGGCATTCACAAGTAATACAGAATGTCAGATGGGGAGGGATTTTCTTCTGCAAGACTAGATTTATATAAATGAAAATGCCCACAGTCTTTTAATTATCAGTGGCACATGTGAGTGCTACTATAATAAATCTCTCTTTCCTAAGCACAGATGAATAAAAAAACTAATTAGAGGCTTCATCAAAGACCTCGAGGACCAAAGCTGGTCAAAAAGATTATATAGGAAATACTACTTTCACAGAGATTAAAATGAAGACACTTATTTGGGTATAAACACTCTACTCTGGGAGCCAAATGAGAACGCACAATATTCTCCATCACCACATTATGGAAACATACATGCACATTATAGTTTTACTTTGTCCTCAGAGGGCCCCAATGCTCTAAACTCAAAACTCAGTTTCTTCCCAACATCTGAGCAAATGGATTTTAGAAATAATATTTGTGAAGATCAGAAGGAATTTTTTCCTACCATGATGCAGAAAAGTTCTTGGTATAATAAACTGATAGCTCCAGTGATGTAAGAGCCTCCCTGGAGACACTGCAGTAAAAATGGATTATCTGGACTGCAGCTAGTATATCCCTTTGTTGTCTGAGAACTCACAAAATATCAATGTATGCTAATAACCTACTTTTAAAAGAATAT